>NC_069715.1:22013475-22613475 GCF_027358585.1 Pangasianodon hypophthalmus | reverse complement strand
CATTTTTAGCTTTGAGTCCCACACAGATCTGATATTTTCATAATCTATGGTATAGGGTGTTGTGGGTAATACCGCAGTTAAACAGTTATTCTAGGATGCATTTATCCTATCCATTCAGCCTTGTAGCAGCTTAACCTTTTAACCCTTAAAGTGTTGCTCGAGTGGGACTTTGCTGAAACAGGAATTTCAAAAAAAGAGCAAACAGCATATGCCACATTATTTGCGCTACGTTCCAATTTCCTTAGGACATAATATAATATATATATATATATATATATATATATATATATATATATATATATATATATATATATATATATATACACATATGTTATATATTCAAAGCACAATGGTTAATACACTAGCTAATACATATTCAGCTTAGACACCTAGCTAGACAAATATTTGTAAACATTGATGAGTAAATAATAAAAGCCAGAATAGCTAAACATCAGGGGACGTAGATAACTCTATAACTAGTCAATTGACACACAAAGCAATTCCTAAATAGCTTTTTTTTTGTCAAATATTGCATTACATAGGGTGCTGAATCCATTATGCCATAACCTATGCAGTGCGTCTTGGTAGAAATTCGGCAGCCATTTGGAATTTGGCCTACCTTTTAAACATACGTTTACCACAGCCATAGGAACAGTTGCATACTTGCCTGTAAGGACTTTCTATAGTCCAAAAACAGATTCTGTCAGCATGTGTGTTAATTGTTTAGTTTGGAGTTTGTCCTGTAGTTTTAATTACAACTTTATTTATGTGGAATGTGAATGACTACATCACACACCTTCATGCAATTTCATACAAATTTTGCTAATAGTAGTACACTGTTTCAGTGTACTATCTGTAAAGGAGATATGAAGAGATTTGCTGCTTTCTTATCTTATCTTATCTTATAGTCAAATGAAATAAAATAAAGAAACCAGTGCCATGAAGATGAGCCATGTTGCACTGGTGTCATTCATTCATCCACAGTAACCTCTTTATTCTCTTCAGGTTTCTGGTGGATCCAGTGTCTATCCTGGGAAAATTAAGCTTGAGGTGGGAATACCCCCTGGATAAGACATCAGTCCATTGCAGGGTACCATGTACACACACACACACACACACACACACACACACACACACACACATTAACACCTAGGGGCAGTCCACCTACCAGCATATTTTTGAGAGATAGGAGGAAAGTGGAATAAACCCACACAGACACAGGCAGAACATGCAAAGAAAATCTACACAGCTAGTAACCAAAGCTCAGGATCGAACCAAGGATCCTGTAGCTGTGAGTCAAGGCTTTGTGCTGTACTGCTATGCTGCCCTTTTTGTGTCGTTGTGATATTCTAAAATTTTTAAACACCTTTTCCCACACAATATTGATATTTCTATGTATACTCCTAAATCCCCAGAATGCTTAAGTCCAAAGGCATTGACTCCTGTAGAGTGCATGATGTTGCCAAAATGCAAAATAAGTTAAATAAAGCAGTTCTTTGGCCTTCTGGGAGAAAGTGAGCGTAAATCAATACGTAGTGTACAGAAAAATACATAGATTTATGAAGAAGAGAAGCACAAAGGGCAAAGAGAATATTTCTGGTTTGCTAGTAGTTTTATCTCTGTCTCTCATTCTTTACATTTAAACCTATAGCATTTGACAGACGCCCTTATCTAGAGTGACTTACAGAAGTGCTTTGAAGTCTCTATCAATAAATACATCCTGATACTGGTTCACTAGGTCATGGACTAAGATTAACACCTGTCTAAAAACTCTGTTGGGAAGGTAATATAGGAAGAGAAGCATTTTTTTAAGTGCTAATTTAAGTACTTCAGAAGGAGGTAGGCCTTTAGATGCCATTTGAAGACTGCAGGTGACTCAGCTTTTCGGACATCTAGGGGAAGTTCGTTCCATCACCTAGGTGCCCGAACAGAGAAGAGTCTTGATGCATGCCTTCTTTTTACCCTGAGAGATGGTGGGACCAGTTGAGCAGTGCTAGAGGATCGGCGGGAGCGTGGTGCAGTGCTTTGAGGTAAGTGGATGCTGGTCCATTTTTGGCTTTGTAGGTAAGCATCAGTGTTTTAAATCTAATGCGGGCAGCTATAGGAAGCCAGTGGAGGGAGCGTAGTAATGGGATGGTGTAGGAGAGCTTAGGAAGGTTGAAAACGAGTCACGCAGCTGCATACTGGATCATTTGAATAGGTCGAATGGCTCTCAGAGGCAGACCTGCCAGGAGCGAGTTGCAGTAGTCCCGTCTCACAATGACAAGGGACTGAACAAGCACCTGAGTGGCCTGTATTGATAGAAATGGATGAATCCTTCTGATGTTGTAAAGGAGAAATCGACATGAACATGTCAGATTAGAAATCTGAGAGAAAAAGGACAGCTGATTGTCCATGGTTACTCCAAGGTTGCATGCCCTGACTTTATTTCTTTATTTCTCTCTAAATCCCAAACACTTACTCACATCTACTGTACACAAATATACACACACGCCACCATCCTGAGGCATCCTATCCATTCTAAACATGTAGCCTCAAAAATTTTTAGAAACTAATCTCAGCAATTTATATCTGACAATTGTGTTGCAGCTGAAAAACTGAAAAGTGAATAACTTTCTCTAAAAATATAAACCAGTACATAACTTAAAAATTCCCTGCTCTAGTTTTTACTGGATCATTCTGGGTGAGTATTGCTGTATACCCCTTATAGCCCTATATAGCCTTAACTGCAAAAAAAAAAAAACTTTGTCAAGTCAAGCCCACTTAGAAAGTCACCACCTCCAAAATGGCAGCACTGTTGTTTAGCTATAGCCCAATGAGATATCTTCCATTTTATATCTATGTTAGCAAGAGCTTCAGTGCAGGAAACAATACAGTGCTGAACTACAGCAACGCGAACAGGACAAAAACTAAACAAGACTACACCGGTATGAATCTGAAATCATGTCTTTAAGTCAGTACAAACATAATGGAAGTGAAAATGTCTTTTATATTGGGGGTCGGGAATAACATCATTGCATTACAAGGATAAAAAAGGAATGCTGTGGATAATGGCAGTACATTTGCTTCCATTATGTTAGTCCCAGTTAACAGCCAACACCCCTTTGTATATTCTAGCTTTATGTTCTTTTTGTACTCTGCACTCTGTAAATGCCAGATAATTGTATCTTTGATAGCTGCCTGGAAGCTGTAAGGGTGTCTTTTCTTTTGGGTATGCTGCCTTTTCCTCCTGGGTTTTGTTAGGTATGGAGAAAGGGAAGATATTTTGATTTTCTTTCATTTTTCCATGGGGTAGGTGAGGTACTTCTCAGTTAGCAATACCATATTTTTGGTATATAACAACATTAACAACAACAACAACAACAATAATAGTAATAATAATAATAATAATAATAATAATAGTAATAGTAATAATAATAATAAGAAGAATTAAAATAAGAAGAATAAGAATAAGAATAATAAGAATAATAATCTCTTTTTTGGGGGGGGATAGATCATTTTTAATTTTGAGTTAAAAAAAATTCCCAAAATATTCAACATACAAAACATGTCCAGTTAGATGTCCAGTTATTGCTCTCTAGAATACTATTCCAGTGATTATCAGAAACATTTTCTGACAATAGACCTGCCTCAGTTGACTATAACGGACTAAACTGTACTCACCAGTACAATAAGAAACACACCAATAAATTACCCCAATCTGCATCATACCAATTTAAGGTTAAATAGGTATCTCTGATAAGCAAATACATGCGCAGTTGTAACAAACAAAGAAACTGACACACACACACAGACACACACACACACACACACAGCATTTATTACTTATAGATTTGCCAACACCAGTGTTGTAATTTCGAGAACCAATATATTATAAAGGCTTTGAATCCAATTATTAAAACGACTCTTCCAAAACACACTTGCGATAAATAAATGTTTTGAAAACTAATTTGCAGAGTTATTACACTCCAGACATCATTTCCTTCTTAGTCCTTTATTTCACCTGCCTGATTGTGCGAGTCTTTAATAGAATTTAATTTTGAGAGAGAAGTGCTGTCAACTAAGATTTCTCTGAACTCTCTTTGTACTTCTGAAATTGCCAACATGTTCAAAACACACTGGTTTAAGCCAACATGAAGGTTACAAAAACTCAAATAACCACTCATTAGAACTGTGGTGAGCAGAAAACCATCTCAAAACACACAACACGTGAAACCTTGTGGCAAATGGGCTACAACAGCAGAAGACCATATCGGGTTCCACACTTGTCAGCCAAGAACAGAAATCTGAGGCTACAGTGGGTACAGGTTCACTGAAACTGAACCCCACTCAGGGCTGCTCTACATCCTGCTCACCCAGGAATGTGTTGCAACATATCACAGGAACTACATAGTTAGGTTTGTTGTTGACACCACAAACAAAATTACTGTGACTCTCAACATTCTCTCTCTTAATGTCAGACTGAAGAGATGACTGTTGAAGTAGCTCATAGCCCTTTACACAATGGTGGTAGGACAAGCTGTATGGTAATGAGTTGAGCCAGGTGTGTTGAGGGTAGGGAGAATTTGAAACTGTGGAAGGCAGTAGGTCACCAGAACTGGAGTTAAGACATTCTGTCTAAGAACACCTACCCTAAGATTACCTTAAATGGCTGCCATTCTGGATCCTGGTTTGCAGCTGATTGTGCCTCTAAAGCGCTAGCTAGTTTCGCGTGTTATAAAGTAGAGTCGCCTATAGCCAGAGTGCTTTCAACAGGCTTCTCAGGTACCTCACTGAGTGGAGCAAACCTGCCAATAGACAAGGAGTGGTGATCCCTTGGGTCAGCTTGAGCATTAGCCTTGGTTTTGCAACTATGCTGCCAAGTCGTCACCCACTCACCTCACTGTAAGAGCTCTAATGCCGGAGTTACAGGGTCACTGTTTCTGCTTATGGCATGCAGAACTTCCTCTACTGGAGCTATACTCTGCTCACTATCACTAGTCCTGTCTAACACCTGGATATACACCGCTAATGCTAATTTTCTCAGTCAGAGACACTACAAGTCTACATTTCTCACAAATAAAATTATTAAAAATGATGGGAAAAGAATACCTAAGCATATTGCAGTTAAAACAAGGATTAAAATCAAGATTGACTATGCTGTAATAGTTTGGATGTTACATTACTGGCTGATGGAGGTTTTTGGGCAGATCCAATGCGAAACATTCTTGCATAACATTCTTCAAAAATATAGCGGCAACTGAATAAAGGAAAAAAAGTAACAGAAGAAGCAATAAAATGATCATCTCACTGTGAAGCACATATTCAAGTATGCAAAATTAAATAATGGATTAATTTATATTGTTTGAGTGATTAAATAAACGACCATCACCACCAAAGCCAAGGTTCAGGTTCAAAGAAACAACTTAGGTCTATAAATCATGCTTCTTCCTTTAACACACTCTCCTGCTGCCAAACACAACGTGATGCTAATTATTATTAGCACTTTAATGGACTTGGCCCGCTGTGCCCAGAGGTCAATAATCCAGGGGTGACAGTGACCTGAAGGAATTGGCCTACTGAGGAACTAATCATGGTGCACACATATCACACACACACACACACACACACACATACACACAGACACTTGTTCTTCTCTCCACAGGAGCAGCCATAATTAGCCCAAAAAGAGGCTGCTGCTAATTAGCATGAATTATCTGTCTGGGTCCAGGATCCATATTGTGTGAGCTCATCGGATCTGAGATGTTACGTTCGTAATCAGTGGTGCAGTTTAATTGGGCCACTTTAGGTGACCTGACATAAATTGTGTGTTTCGGAGCTTTGTTTGTGGATGTTTATCAGATTTTATTCTTCAAGACAGAATAGGTTAACAGGTTTCAGAGACTCTGTGTCTTGAGGAAAAACACTGCTAAATGCTTTTGCTGTTATGTTTTGCGTTTTGTTGCCTGCGATCTTGTTCATACGTGGGTGGGAAATGAAAATGAAAATTAAGTCTGTGATGTTTATTTCGGTGGGGTTTGGGGGGTGGGGGTCCTGTTCTTCCAATGATGAGTCATGATGATGTATCTGGAGGAAAATAAGAGGAATTGCGTAGTCAAGTGATGGACCATTAGTGGCAATTTAAATATTCAGTAGTGTACCCCACATATTATCAAAATCTATGTGACAGCAGGGGGGTTAGTAATAAAATTATGAAGATATATGGTTTATAAATGTCTTTTACATTTAGCTATTGAACTGCACCATCCTAGCAAACCATGGCCCCAAGTACTCTTATCACATTTATATCATCTGTGCAATTAATATAGATAAAAAATTTTCCCCTGTACTAAAGAAAAGAATAAAACCCATTTAATCAAGGCTGATTTATAACGGAAGCCTAAAGGCAGTTGTTATTCCTCCAAGAAATAATATTTTTTTTCTAATATGGGACTATACCAATTTCAAGCATAAAGGGCAGATGATTCTTGAGGAAAAAATTAAATAAATAAATAAATAAATAAAAGTGAAATGAGAGCTTACCTAATAGCTAGAAGTAGTCCAAAAAACTGAATAGCTGCTTTAGGCTTTTTTACCTCACACAAATGAGGGTTTAGTACAGTTCCGATTAAAAATGCACTGGAATACATCATACTGTATATGTGCAGGCTTCAGGCTCTATATAGCTACTCTGCTTATGCTAATTTTACCCGGGCTGCTATTAGGCTGCTGGATGCGGCTGAACCAGAATAGAGTCGCAAAGACCGAGAACTATTATCAGCTTGTACAGTATATGAAGCCTAAAGCTCTATCAATGATATACTGTAATACTTTATGAACAATATTTAACTTCTATATGTAGAACTGTATTTATCTTGTTTTTGCACAGCCTGAAGTGTAGTGCTCCTTGTTGCTAGTACTCCTTTTGCATTAAAAAATCATTATTCAAATAGATACAGTCCTTTGACTTTTTGATTTTGAGTACAGAGAGCAGTTATTCTCCAGTATTTGTGAATGTGTTAATGTTCTCAACAATTAAAATTTCTCAGCTATTACACTGATCATTACCAGGTGTGTCTGCAGTAGTAGTTTGGCTGCATTTGCCTGCAGCTCGCGAATACAGCAGAAAAGAATACAGTGCCTAAAGCCTGCATATATATTAAGGATTACAGTAAAATAACAGTAAATTATTGATCACAACTTTATGATCCCATATCATATTAAAGCACTAGACTTAATATAGAAAAAGGCAAATAGTAACTCTGGGTCTGTATTACCGATTTATTCCAGTTTGGTTGTGTTTGCCAACAACTGTTATAGCAACTTTACAGTACATATATATATGAAATAGTAATGTTTGATGAATAAACTTTGTTTTCAAAGTAGCTTTTTTTCTGATTACTGATGCTTTCCTAATGCTAAATTAGCATTATGTTAAAACCAAGCAACATTTTCAATCACTTTGCTGTATAAGTGGAAGCACATGCCAAGAAAAAAGCAAAGCATCTTCTAGTCTGTAAAATGTGTTAGTTTAGGATTGTGGTGATGGATGTTGGTTTTCAATGTAGATTTTGCTTCATGCAAACTTTTCCTGAATTCCTCATAAATAGATGATTTTTGATGTTGGCCTCCTACCATCACATAGCCGGCATATATTATGAATAAATTGGTTCCAGTTTAATCAAATAGGCACACATGCAATAGCAGGACGACACGCCGATATATCACTCATGCAAATCAGCATGTGAGGTCGGAAGGTCCTAAATCATTTCCAAATCACTTGCAGCATCAAGGGAGATGTCACTCTCAGACGAAAGCCGAGGATTAAATTGGTAGCCCGCTTTTCAATGAAAGCAAAAAATAAAACAGAATACATTAAGATAGCTAGGCCTCAATAAGTAATTTAATTTTATTGTGCAGATTTAATATCTTAACATGAGACACAATGGTGCAAAAATAAGTTCTAGCTTAATCCAGCCACACTGGTGATTGAGTATATGTAGGAAGAGGATACGAATCTCATGAGCTGTCATTCACAAAGTCAGGATTGTTACATACAGCCTGAGGGCAGTGATAGATTCCTGACCAGAGGCCCTGCCTCTAGCGGGCTCTGCCAATAGAGGGCTCTTGACAAGCTTTAACCATTCATTTAAACTGGATGATTAAACTTATTGGCCATTATGCTACATTATGCATAACATCTATTAACATGAGCAAGTTCATAGAACCAGCTCAGTCTCACAAAATAATACATACATTACATATACATTGAATATCAACATTCGGGCACATGCATACGGTACATTGCACAGCATCATGTCAAACATGCTCTGTATGCCATTTTCTACAGCAACATATGTTATCCAAGCCCACGTCTACCACTATACTATTAATTGCTTAGATATGTAATGAATATTTTTTCCTTTTTGTGACATTTGATTAGACTTTTCCCAGACTAATGAAACTTCCTTTTCTTTGCAACCACAATCAGGCTTGCAAGTCACATGGTATCATGGTACCGCAATGAAAGTACTTTCAAAATGCAGCAAGTCTCTATATTCTCAGTAGCCTAAAGCATTAACAGGGAAAAAAAAACTATCTGCATTTAAAAAATATCCGCATTACCACGTGTCTTGTAAGTCTGATTGTGTCTGCAGAGAAGAGAAGTTAGGCTTATTTCATGACCCTGGTAAATCTAATCATATGTCAAAAGCACAAATTTTGCTCAGTAAAAAAAAAGCAAAAAAAAAAAAGCTTGCTTGTGCCAGAATGTTGCTTGTCAACATACAGTATACAGTAGAAGGTGCCGCAAATAAGTTGCTTGTGAAGATTTTATCTGTGAGACTGGCTTGCATAGGATATGAATTCTTAGTTCATAGAGACAATGAATGTAAATTCACAGAATTTGAAATAAATTTGGAAATGTTACTGGTGTGTGGGCCTGAATTTGTAACCATAGTATAGTAATAGTAATGATGGAAAAATATAGCTTGTCCCAAAAGTCTCCATACATAGGGGACTATATGCCACATATGGCAACACTTCCAGTCTTTTTGAATTTGTTAATAAGTTTGGCAGCAGTGTCGTGTGTGTGATGTGTTTGCCATGTTTCCTTAAAGTCCATCACAACCTTGCGACAGCTTCCCGATCAAGCCATGAGAATGATTTCAATACGTTCTTGTTTGGTCAAAGGCATTCTTAAATGCTATCTGAAAAACAAATAATAATAATAATATAAACTAATTATGAAAAATGTTGGAAGATATTTTGTTAATTTCCCCTATGGATGGAGACTTTTGGGACACCCTGTAGACTGTTGCTGTTACTGCATTACGCGTCTTTTGGATTGTACTGGATGATTACCTTCAGGTCACTGGGGTACAGCTATAAACTAAGTCTGGAATCACACACAGGGAACACCTGCAGGAAGCTTCTGTTTACTTCTGTTTCTTGTTTGGAAGGAGGTGTTGCGAAGGACTGAAGTCTTGAGTGCAGAGAGACATTTTTGTCTTTCTTTACACTACGCAGGGGGTGCACTTTGAGCAAAATGTTCTCTGCACTAACACTGGAGACACGCTGTATTTCTCACACACACACACAAGCCCAAATGTGCTGCATTTGCCCTGCAGAAAGCACCACAGGACACATACTTACATCACTTGTACTCACTGTTAGCCTCTAACTAGTTTGCCAAGAGAGACAGTTTTTCCCCAAAAGGATGCTCTTTAGTCCTCTCTTGGCAATAAATCATGAATCACTGCACATCTCTGTTCGGTGATATTAACATGTTAACTGTCCTTTTTAATAAAGTTTTCTCATTTTTAATGAATGGTTTGTCCAGACATGCCTTCAAAGTTAAAAAATAATAATCTGGTAGCCACCAAGTAGAGCGGCACGGTGGTGCAGGGGGTAGCATTTCCACCTCACAGCTCCAGGGTACCAGGTTCGACTATCTGTGTGGAGTTTTGCATGTCCTCCCCATATCCACATGGGTTTCCTCTGGGTTGTCTGGTTTCTTCCCACCTCCCAAAAACATGCCAGTATATGGTTTGGCTAAGATAAATTGCCCATAGGTGTGAATAAGTATGTGTGCCCAATGTTCCCAGGATAAAGGTCTGGGATAAGAATCAGGATCTGGGATCCATGGCAGTTACTGTATGTCTTACTGAAATGAAAGGGCTACAAATTTCTATATAATTATTACCATGTACAATTGCTTTAATACATCCTTAAAAGGCCTTATTTAGCTGTATTTATTTGGTCATAAATATGTATCAGTCACTGGTTCTCTTTAATAAGTAATGCTAGCGTGCTTTTGTGTCTGTAACAAACATTTTAAGGATTTCAGCTAAAGACTTTATGCATTCATGTTGTAGAATTAAGGATTTTTCATAGAATACATGATGACTGTGGCAACTGTGATGTCTATTTGTACGCACATGAAATGAAAGCATATACAAAATACTGCATGTTTAATTGCCTTCATCAGCCTGAACATCTCTTTGTTTTCTTTCGTGGCATGTTAACATTTTCTAGCTGTGTTTTTTCATAGATTCTTAGATAGTTCTAAATCACCTAAATGATATTACCTTTTCAATTTACCAATTATTTTGCCATAAAGACTTTAAATTGTGTCCTGTGGCATGGAACCAACCGCAAATCCATTTGTAGCTTTACACTTTAGCAGTGAATTATGATGTTTGAATTATAAATTTCATTTTTAATGTAAAGAGTATTTTTATTCATTTGCTGTTCAGTTTCCAAGATGGAAGTTAGTTGCACTACAAACATTGTACTATATGTAGCAGGATTTCTCCTTTCTTTCATTTTTATTGATTTCAATCTTTATATTCAAGCTCCTGACACATTTAAAGCTACAACTGTAGTTTTGCTGAAAAACGATATACATCACCATATATCTATTGAAATAGGGGCATTTTTATTGACTATTATATCTAGACCAAAAGTGGTAGGGCAAATATTAACCTGTGAATATTGTTTTCATGTTGCATGAATGACATCTTTATGTAGCATCCATTTGAATGGCGGTATTTATATCTCTCTTAAATTAAATATTTGCATGTTTCTGTAGAAAGTTAACAGGATGGCATTACATACATATCTAGTTGCCTTTACTTGCCCTTAACAAGGTCTTGAAAAGGCCTTGAGGACTACGAGCAATTAGTAGACTCTCATTCAGAGCTTTAAAACACCACAATTTACTCTCTTCTACAGGCAGGATTTCCCTTTATAGCCAGCATTGTGTTTTTCTCTCCCTCCCACACACAACACAATGACCCTCACTTACTCAGAATGGCCAGACTGTCACTCCACCTCCTCTCTGCTTTCCCACTCTCTCTCTCTCTCGAAGTCCATTCACCTCTTTTTCACAAGTCACTGCCACAATTAAGCATGCTTTCCAAGACTGCATCCTCTCTCTCTTTCTTTCTCTCTCTCTCTCTCTCTCTCTCTCTCACACACACACACACACACTCAGTCACTCACTCTGTTCTTCCCCATCTCATTTAGAAGCAGCCACGCTCCACTCCTCTCACCAAACCCCACAGGCAATTTAGGGAAAGTAGGCCAAAATGAAATATGGGTGCAATAAAACACACACAAGACTTCAATTGCACTAGGGCAATAAAATCCTGCGCAAGTGTGTACATGAAGGCACACTAAGCAGTGTGTTAGATGGCTAAGTGTGTTATTAGGAGATGGCCAAACGAGGTCCTGTCTCTCTCATGGGATGCCGTGTGTTAGTGTCAGGGCCATGGAGCTCTAAAACCCCTGATGTGGGTTTTACAGCTCCCCTGAATTATGCAGCAGATTTCAGATCAGTGGATTAGTGCTGAGTTGAGTGTGAAATGCTTGCTCACCAAAGAGTGCCAAATCCTGTGAGACAGTGAGGCTGCTAAGGCTCTAGGTTTGGAGGTCCATATGGTTATATATGTGCATTTTTATACTAAATAGAAAGTTTTTTTTTTATTATTTTGCCCTCAAAATATAAAAAAAAAAAATCCAACATACATACAGACATACATTCATATATACATACATACAATGAGAATAATCAACTGCAAAGAGCACACACATGCAAAGGAAGCTTAAAGCATTGCTACCATATTAACTACAGATAATTCCTGTATTTCAGAGTATGGAAAAAAAACCCATAGAGCTGAATATTGAGATTCTGGAAGTAAAACTACCATGTACTTTATGTACACCCAATTCAGGCATTAACTATATTGTATAAACGTCTCAAAAATTGCTAAAATTGTAGGAGCCATATATCTTCTTTTTTTTCCCAATCCCAATAAAGTAATTCGGAATTCCATTATTACGAGCTCCGAGTTCTAGCCACAAAGTAGAAAAAAATGGGTACATCCATGTTCATCTTTTGATGTCAATACGCTAGCCAGCTAATTGTTGACTGATGAATATTTACCTCCTCAAAACAAGGAAGTACAGTCAGTGTTATAGATTTAACCAGTTAATATGTCTGTATGGTCATTGATCCAAAGCAAACTTCTAATTTATTTACTGTTGATTCTGAGCAGCCTTGTTGATTTGATATTACTTGCTGAACTCAGGGTTGAGGAGAAATTCCCAAGTAGGAATTCCGAGTCGAGGAAGGCATTTTCTTTGGGTTTTGCTAATCAAAAGTTGGTAATTCAGAGTTACAAGTTTTAGTTGAATGCAGCATAACAGTAGTGAGGTCAGGCACTGATTTCAAGTGAGAAGGCTCAGTCAGCAGTCAGTGTTCCACTTTGTGCCAAACGTGTTCAGTGGAATTGTTTTTCGTGTCCCGTGGGATCCCAGTCACACACCTCTAGTCCCAACTAGATGCCCTGTGAACCTATCTGGAATTAAGATGATGCATTGGACAATACTAGCTCAAAGTTTCAAGTACAGCATTATTAGTTAATATGTAAAACATGTTGCTAAATTATAGTCATATCTTTGAGGGAAAGATGGCTGCTTTCCATGATTTTCATCTAGCTCTGACATCTGCAGTAAGTTCCATCCATTTTCTGTACTGCTTATCCTAGACAGAGAGCCTGGAGCCTATCGCAGGGTCCAAGGGAACAGGGTGCCAACCCATGGAAGGGCACAATTGCACACAAACTCACACAATTTAGAGATGCAAATCAGCCTACAATGCATGTATTTGGACTGGAGGAGGAAACGGAGTACCCAGAGGAAACCCCTGAAGCATGGGGGGAAAATGTAAACTCCGTGCACACAGGGCTGGAATCAAATCCCCAACCCTGGAGGTGCGAGGAAAACATGCTAACCCCTAAGCTATCATGCTCCCCATCTGCAGTAAGTTACACATCTGAATGGTTGTGAAGTGTGCTCTTTTATGTTTTGCTCATTCTGTTGGTATAGTATAGGTAGGTAAATTAGCCAGTCACTAAAAAGGAGTGACTGGCTAATCTAGCTACCTAAATGAACAGGATGTTGACAATTTATTTTACTATGACAGGACAGGAATGGGTGGGGTTCAAAATTGTACTGCACACAGCCACTGGAGGAGAATAGAGACATTTGGTTTCAGTTTTCCACCCTGTTATGACATCCACACAGTCTTTGAATCAGATGCCACTGCAAGAAATATGAGATTTTGTTAATATTTAACTTAATTTATAATTTAGTTGAAGCTTTCAAAATTATATTTCTTAGACATAATGTAGACACTAACATTTTTAACATGTAGTTTGGCTTGTTGGACATTTTTAGCCTGCTAGCAAAAACACCATTTGAGGGGAAATTGTGGCTGAGGGGAAATAGGGAAAGAGTTTGCCCTATTATATCAAAATCATGAGTTTGAATCTTGAGGAAGCCACAGCCATCTGTGGCCAAGAGAGCAAAATTGGGCATGCTCTCTGGGTGGGAGGGATTGCATACTCTCTCCCTTGTCAAAACACTGACACAAGCCAATCACAGGTGTCTGTGAGCTGATGTATGTGGAAGAGTGTAGCATTTCCTCCAAGTGCTCCTAAGTGCATGAACAGCTGTTCAAAAAGATGTGGTGGCTGGCTTCCTGTGTCTCAGAGGAAGTACGTGTTCACCCCCCCAGGTGGTAGTAGTTTAAATAAATTTAAAAATTGTATATTTTGTAGGAAATTGTTAATGGTTAAATTAAATTCATGCTCGTTTTATCTGTACCACTGCACAGCTGTTTTTACTGCAAATCGTGGTGCTTTTACAATAAGACTAATTAAATTGTAATTGTAATTTTAACAACACAGGCATGGATGATGTGACCTGAAAGAGAATCAAAATAGTAAACAATGTTAGTAAGCTTGTTCACCTTAAATGAATCTCTCTTCTTACTGCCCATATCACATGCTAGGCATGATACTGCTTTGTTTTGTACTTTGTAGATGACTTATTCCATTTGAAGCTACAAAAGGGACAATAACATTGGTGGCAGCAACTGGAGCATCACTGAATGTCATTGATATACCAAGAGCATTAATGATGAATAAAAAAAAATCTTACACAATTTAACATGGAGCATGGTACAGGGAGCATAAACAAATATCCCCCCTTGTAGCCTTGCCACTACGAAGGTTTCTAATCAGCATACTAACCACAGCCACAGAGATGGGCTGGCACTGTGACCAGAGAAAACAGGGATTCTGGCACTGTCCCCTGGAGGGAGCTAGGGCATGTTCACTGGGGCATGTTCCTCAGAGTGCTCATTCTATCACTCAACAATATCCCCTTTAGAGGTCATCACTCTCCTGTACTTGCTTAGAAAACCTTGTGCTCATCTCCCCTGCCTGAGGTGCTGAATGGTCAGAACATCATCGTGGCCATCTTTTTCCATGTCTTAGCTTTCACTTCTGCAACTTGTATACCCCTCAACTGAATCAGAGGAGCTCTCCATGAGCATTACTTTGAAGGCATCCTTTTCAGCTTCCATCCACACTGGTGTCCACCACGGTTATTGCCATGACATGCACCACCAACCTCCTACAGCTTCTCACAGCTGCCTCTACAATTGAGGACTTGAACATGGGCTATTCAAACTCAATGTTAAATTGAGTTAAATTCGTATCTCAATGAAGCTTCTGCAAGACACACCCAAGCAACCTGGAAGGCTTTCCTGAGTATTATCTCATAAATCTAGCCAGTGCCCTGTGCAAGAAATCTAGCTCACCCGGTGATCAGTTGATAGGGCTGCCCCTCTCTTTACCTGACTGTTCAAAGCATATGGCCTCAAGTCATATGACTTATTTATGAACTTGACCAAATGACTAAACTTTTTTTGAGCAAAGTTTTTGTTATTGACAATCTGTGGCTTGTACAGAAGTCTAATGACAATTTATCACCCAGCTTCAGATCCAGGAGGCCATTCCTCACAATCACAAACCTAAAAGTTTAGCATTGTATGTACACTGAAGTCCCCTATGGTAGAACTTTGGAATCAGTAAGAGATACCTTCTTGATCAGCTGCCCCACTTTCTACAAGAAGGCTGAATACTCTGAACTGCTGATGCATAAGCACAGATAGTTGTCTTATGCACAAAAACAAAAGGTTTTCCACCCCAAGACTTGAACTCTCATGAACTCTCTTGTCCACTGGGGAAAACTTCTTAGTTTGGGATTAGTGAGTATCCCCACAGCCTGAGGTCTATCTCCTGTGTGAATTCTCGAGTAGGAGAGAGACCACCCCTGATCAAGAAGTTGAGCCCTTATTCTGTGTGGATGTAAGGCCAACTTCATCTAGCCCATACTTTTCTATCTCACACACTAACTCAAGCTCTTTGCCCACCATTGAAGTGACCTTCCACATTCCCAAAGCCAGTTTCCTTTCCAAGGGTCTATTCTATCTAAGTCCATCATATCCCTGCTGCCCATCCAGCATTCCACCTGATCCCCACCCTGCATCTTGCAAGTGGCAAGTCCACATGATGGTTCCATGTCAACTTTTCAGGCTGAACCCAACTGGGTTACATGGGTGGCTCGGTCACCAGATGCTGAACTATGGACATCACCTCTAGGTCTGGCTCTGTAACCCTAATTTGGGCAGCAAACACTTTTTTGTACTTTTCATGGGGGTCATTGCCCTTGGTCTGACCTCTCCCCTTAGATCTGTTCACCTTGGATAGCCCTTCTGGGAGCATTAAGGAGCAATGAAGCCCCTTTATCATGACAAGGTCTTGATCCACATAGGAGAGTCTACATACAAGAAACAACAAAGTTCAGTGTATGCTAAAATAATTAAATATATAATTTCATAGCTGATTGGTTTGGTTTGATCCCTTGTACCTTATTTATGATTTTTCCTAAATGTCGTTAGCAGTAATAAATAGAGCATTGTTACTGAATCAAGGCCACTGAAAAAAAGGGGGCAGTCAATGTTAATGTCTTTTGTGAGGTTGTGCTATGTGCATATAGTAGAGCTGCATTTTACCTAGATGAGGTACAAAGGGCAGGCATGGTGAAAACAGCTGAGAGAGAAAGAGTTCTTTTCAGATTACATCCATAATAGAAAGGGCCAAATCTCATCCAGCCACTTATCTCACACTCACAGTCCAATGCATTAGAGGATCCAATCGATGCTGCACAATTCGCAAAAGCAGACTCAGAGCACCGACACAGTCAGAGTGCACAATGTTAATGCATGTGTATGTGTGTGCTAGATGTTTCAATTTCATTTCATTTGAATTGCCCTGGGCCTCTCAGACAAGTTCCAATGACTGATGAAATCCTATTTGCTTTGAACGTGCAGTAATGTATGTCAGTGGATCAAGTGTCCATCCTACTTTACCTTACAAAAGTAGAGTGGTCTGTTTTAACCTGAGCACCATTTTCATAATGTCATCAAGGAGGTAAAAGGATTGAGCAGAGACAGGTAAAAAAATCAGGAATAAGTGAGGAGAGATTTTTTAAAAAAATCTAATTTGAATATGTTGCTGTATATGAATACTGTTGACACATTCTCATTGAATTCCTTTTCCATTTTTTTTCCAAAGTTAAATCCCATTGTCATTTCAGGAGCTCTTCTATTACTGTAATAGTTTCAATAATTTTGATAGATGAATATGTTTGATCGATATTCCTACCTGCAAAATGGTTTTGAACTTGCTGTGGAACTTGTGAAAGGGTTTTTATGGTCATGGTTGAGCTAATGCCTCAGGCCGCCCCTAGAGTTCTTCAAAAAATATTTAACTGATACAACTATTTAATGAGCATAGTGCCAGTGGAACGCAGATACAGAATAAATTAGCATATGATCACTTTTTTACGTAATTTATGTTTATTTTTTACCATTATGTTGTATCAAGCAAATCTTTTACTGCATGACATTTTATTCTAATGGCATTAACACATGTCATTAATGTGTTATTACTCAAGGTCTGACTTATGGTTATATCAAAATATGCATAACAATGTGTTTACCTATGTATTTCGGAAATAATTGAAGAAAAGTTCATAATTTTTCACAGGCAGTGTATGTAATAGTATCAGTAACGGGCATGAGCAAGGATGGAGTTAAAACAAATCAGAAAAAGAGAGAAAATCTGATCAAAAATTGAGTTTGAGGCTGCATTCCAATCTCTGTAAAAGTTCTTTAGAGTAATGGCATGGAAGAACCATAAATGTCATCATTTCGTGGAAGGAGATATGTGGTGAAAAAATATTATTCAGTTTATTGTGGCAACAACAAAAATGGTTAAAAATCATGGTCTGAAGGAGTCTTTAGGGAAACTAAATGGTTCCTTAGGGAACCCTAAATAGTTCCTCCATCTGTATATGATAGCTGATATCTAATTAGCATGACAGCTAGTTAACAAACCATGCTATACTATATGGCAAGAAATTTGTGGACACCTGACTATCACACTCGTATGTGTTTTTTGAACCTCCCATTCCAGATTTAATCCCCCTTTGCTGTTATAATAACCTCCACTCTTCTGGGAAGGCTTTCCACTATATGTTGTGGCTGTAGTGTAGCTGTGTGGCTGTAGGTATTGGTCCATTCACCTATGAGAGCATTACTGAGGTCAGGCACTGATTTTGGGGGAGGAAGCTTGTGGCAGTCAGTGTTCCAATTCATCCCAAGGGTGTTCACTGGGGTTGGGGTCAGGATTCTGTGCAGGCAACTTGAGTTCTTCGACACCAACCTTGTCTTCATGGAGCTCGCTTTGTGTACAGAGCCATTGTCATGCTTTAACAGGTTTGGGTGTCTTAGTTCCATTGAAGGGAAATTGTAATGCTACAACATACAAAGACATCCAAGGACATACAAAGACTGCCAAGGTTGACTGTGTCCCTACTACACACTTGTCGCCTTGTGCTGCAGGTACCCACTTTTCAGGTGTAGTTTGCACACTTCTGGGTCATGAGGTAAAGTTGAAACAAGCATTGAATACAGCTTTCGAAAGCACAGTCAGATTCTAGACTGTCTGAAAAAAAGAACAGGTGTTGAAAATGTCCCTGACAAAGATCTCTGTAACTTTTATTGCTAATATCTACAAAAACACCAAATGTCAACCAGTTGGTAGTAAAGCTCTTATACACGCAGGATAAGCCAAAGTAAATATTCCAAACAGCACCAAGACATTTGACCGACTATGGTGAAAAATGATGTGACAAAAGAAAGAGCCTTGGAAAATGGCAAGCTATAGAACATTGCGTGTATGTGTCACATTTAATGGTGTGTGTCCTATGCCTGGTCATTCCATACTGTGCTAATGCAAGTGTGTGAATGATGCTGAGGAATAAGTATTTTCCTATAAGGAACAATCTTACCGTTATGTAGTTTTATGAAGAATAGCAGACAAAACAAAATGCCCATTTGACACACATACACAGAACTCCAGGTGCCTGTTTTACACGCGTACAGTTGGGATCATAAGCTTACATATGCCTTGCAAAATGTGCAAAATGTTAATAATTTAAAAAAAAACTGAATAAGTTTACATACACTTGATTCTTAATACTTCGTGTTGTTACCTGGATGGTCAATGACTCTTTTTATGTTTTGTGATAGTTGTTCATGAGTCCCTTGTTTGTCCTGAGCAGTTAAACTGCGCACTGTTCTTCAGAAACAACCTCCAGTTCCTGCACATTCTTTTCTTTACCAGCATCGCCTGCATATTTGAACCCTTTCCAACAGTGGCTATATGATTCTGAGATCCATCTTTTCACACTGAGGACAACTGAGGTGCTCTGGAAAACATATAAATATCTTATGTAGCTTCTGAAGGGCAATGCTAAATGGAAAAAGAAGATATTTAAACAAAATAATAACAATTTACAGCAAATCACCATGTTCAAAAGTTTACATCCCCTTGGCTCTCAATGTAGTTTGTTGCCTTCTTGAGCATCAGTGAATGTTTTCACCTTTTGTAATAGTTGTGTACGAGTCTCTCAGTTGTCTCTCAGGAGGATTTTTCTGAAGAACAGTGGGCAGTTTAACTGTTCAGGACTAACAAGGGACTCACAAACAACTATCACAAAACATAAAAACAGTCATTGATCATCCAAGTAACAACACACAGTATTAAGAATCAGGCACATGTAAACTTTGAAATGGGTCATTTGTGTAAATTCAGTTATTATTTTGTCTTGTGGACTATATGTATACATCTGTTATGTGAAATCTCTTATTCAGGGCAATACTAAATTTAAAAAATGCAATTTTTATGATCCCTCTTATTTATTTATTTTTTCTTAAATTATTAACAGATTCTGCAAGGCGTATGTAAATGTATGATCCCAATTATACACAGAACCAGTGGGTTTCACTCCATCATCAATGGATCACTGAAAGAACTACATTTCACATTCTTCAGATAATAATTACACATGACATCTGTAAGTTACAAAATCAGGAAAGTTCTGAGGGTGTATACCAACGATTACATATAAAGCTGCACATCTTGTCATCTCAGAAAGGGAGATACACACCCAATCCATGCAGTATTACATACTATTACACACCCAATCCATTCAGCATTACACACTATTTGGGTATGTCACAGCCTAAAACATTAAGATTAAACAATAAATATGTAAATGTGTTTGCATGATAGCCATTTGTTACTTTAAATGAAAATCCCATCCACTTTGGCATTTATTTCTTGGACACATTTGTTTTTCACATATACTGCATACATTCGACTGGCATAAATGTGCTCTCTAACACTGTTTGTAATGATCCAGATGCAAAGAAAAAATAACTTTATTGAAAGAGTTGCTAGAATGCCTGAGGATCTCTTTGCTTTTCATTGCAGATCATTTGTCAACATATCTGTCAACTATGTTATTGAATTTCTTGGCAGTCTATATTGCCTAAGAATAACATGATCTGGAAGGTTGAGTGGGGATATTCTCTAAGAGGCCTTCTGGATGTTTCTGTTTATTGTGAACCTAAAGTGGTTTTATCTAAAACACAGACAAATATATATATATATATATATATATATATATATATATATATATATATATTTTTTTTATCTCTTCACTTAGGCCAAATCACAAAGGCTACAGTATCAGTACAATTATATTCAATTTTGTTTATATAGAACTTTTAACATTATACATTGTCACACACCTGCTTTACAGATTCCTAACGAGTATGCCAGAGGTGACAATAGCTAATTGGAAAAACTTCCTCAGAGGACACAATATTATAACTAATCACAGTATACAGTTGTAAAGAGAAATGTATAAATGAGTAATAAACGTGTTCCGAATGAGCATATTGTAAATAAGACAGCCTTTCTAATTACAGCAGCAGTTCCTAGGAGGTGCAAGTATATGCTATCCAGGTATGATTATCCTCTGAAGCACAATGATGAGTCTTAGGCATAAACAGTTATTGAGAAGTGCCAATCTTTATGATATACAAGTGAGATTATATACAGCACCAAAACACTGGCTCTAAATAAAGAACATGAGGGACAGAGCAGAAGTAGGGACTCAGGATCAATTAGTCAGGTCTGGTGGTTGAGATGAGCCACAAGAAGAAAGGTCTGTCAGTATCTGGCACTGTCGTCAGGCTTCTAATTAGTTGCAATTAATATGAAACTGCAAAGCACTTTTTTTAAATGGCTTAAATTTGATCAGGCCATTCGGTAAAATTATTGAAGGATACTTTTTTACGTAGAATAAGATTTAAGTCAGACTACCTCTGAGCTCCAACATCCGCAGTTCAACTCTGAGCTCAGGGTACTGTCTGTATGGAGCTTTGCATCTTCTCCCTGTGTCTGAATGGGTTTCCTCTGGCTTCTCTTGTTTTCTCCAACTTCCCAAAAACATGCCAGTCGATGGATTGGCTACTCTAAATTGCCCCTAGGTGTGAATGAGTATGTGAATGTGTGTGTGCATGGTGCCTGTGGTGGACGTGTGTCCTATCAAGAGTGTATTTCAACCTCTCTCCTAGTGGTCTTTGGATAGGCCCTGAATCCACCACAACCTGGACCAGTATAAAGCAGTTACTGAAGGAAAAACAAACTCTGTTGAAATAACTCTGTACTAATAACTCAGTTATTAGTACAAAAAAAAGGCATTTTCTAGGACACCTCCATGCCAAAAGAGGGCTGTTTGTCCGTGTTCTAGTGCACTCACTTTCTGTTCCCCAGTCACTTCCTGTTTATAGAATATATAAGGAATCATTCTTGCACTAACTCGCCATAAAGTCTTGCTAATACTTCAGTTGGGTCAGTTCTGAACCACTGTTTCATCTTCAGCTATTTGTGTGTACGACCCTTGCTGTGTTCTTGACCTCTGCATTGGATTTGCCCTTTGCTGAATAAGTATGGCCTCTCTGTGCTTTGACTTCATGCCTGATTCATGACACTGTTTTGGATTGCTGTTTTGGATTTGTTACTGTGGATTCATTAAACTTCCAGCATATGGAGCCTAAACCTTCCCATGAGTATCTGACATTAAAATGTTGATAATCATTGCATTCATATTAGATTTTACAATGCATAAAGTGTGTGCACAAATACATAAATTGAAGCATAATTGTTTCAGAGAGGCAGGATGTTTTGGACAAAAGTTCTGAATCAGCTGTGCAAGCAAAATGCTTCTTGAGATAGTTATAATGCATTACACAGTATAATGCATATAAAGCACTTTGCACAGCTAAAGAACTGGAAACGTTCTGTTTCTTTGAGAAAAAAAAATGTGTATGACACTGCAATTTTTATTACATCTGCATCTATCACAGAGGAATGAAAGAGATTAAAAAAAACACATTTTTGAATATAGTGACTCAATACATTTATTACACCAGTACAGTTATTTACCAATAAATAACTCTCCATTATATTTCAATGGACTTGTTTTCTATTTTTCTGCTGCTTGAATAAGATGATGTGTCCTGTATGTGCAACAGATTGGCAAATATGGGGCAGAAAGCTGGATTGACAATGCAGTCAAGCAGACAAGGGGAAATCCATAATAGTAATCAAAACAAGGCAATAGGTCAGGCGATCTTCAACTAAACTAAGAAATACTTCAAGGATTTTGTACAAGTTATGGTTCAAAGAACATTAATAACAGTAACAGACATGATACACAGGCATGGCTTCTTGAGCAAGACTTTGCAAGGTGCATGTGTTGAATTCTGCATTATTTCAGGAAGTTGGTAAATGGGAGAAAGGTGTGTGTGATTAGTAATCAGGGGACTCTGAATTGACATAGGCTTCTATGGACTTCTTCCAGCTTAAAAACACATCCCTGTTACTAAGATTATTGCTATGAACCGTGGAGCTGTGAGGTGGCAGTGTTCCCCACTGCACCACTGTGTCATCCAGTTCCAAACTTAATATACTGAATAATGGTTTACTTAGGACTGGACACTCATCCGTTGCTACCAGCAAATGCTTTCCAGTTGCTAAATGTTTAGCTTAGCATACTAACTAACTAACAATATTCAAATTGCATTAAGAAAGAAAAAGTGGTATTTGAAGTGAGACTGAAATGAGATCTATTCACACTGATGAAACTGTTCTTACAGAACTTTTTTTTTTTATTTCTGCAATCAAAAAAGGATGGCTCATTCTGATTATATTGATTGGCGTTTGGGTCTAATTTGTAACAAGAGTGCTAAATTCAGATTTAAAACACAGACTTTCTCAGTACGTCGATATTAAACTGATTGGGCAGCATGTATGAAATACATTAAATGGCTAGTGTATTTCATACAAATGAAATACAAACTAAATGGCTTGCACCTATATACAGAACCTACACACTTCATTAGCTAGCTAACTTAGCTAATGTTAGTTAAGGACAAAATTGGGTTTTATGGTATATTTTGACTGGTTTGGCTACTGTTATATAACCTATCACTCTTATATAATCAGTGAAATGATATTTCACTGTGATGATGACAAATGCAGATGGAAATTCCAGTACTGAAATTCGACTCATCTCTACCGATGACAAATCTAAGGTAGTTTTTCACAGATCCAACATTTAAAGTTACACATCTAGGGGCACGTTAAAGAGGCAACAGAAGATTGTGAATTCCAGTCTCAGAACTGTCAGAGAGTCACAGTAGGGTCCTTGATCTGGACCTTTAACCTTAATCTTTTAACCTTCTCTTGGATTCTACCACACTTTAAAAGAATTATCCAAATGAAGTAATGTAAATGTATTTTCATTTATTCACATCTTCTCACTCCCAGGCACATTTCTTTGTACTTGTGAAGCCATTTGCACACATGCCACGTGTTTCTTTCCTCTGAAGGTTTGACTAATGTCTAGCAGGTTTCTTCAACAGGAGTGATGAATGCAGATCACACACACTCACGCACCATTATACCGCCATAGGTCAGCTCTTCAACAGAAAGTGTGCTTTCTGTAATCATGTGTCATATTTCAGCATTTCCAGGAAGCATTAATCTCTCATTCTGTTTTCTCTTGGCACAAACTCCAGGACACATTTTGTTCCCAGTTCTCCCAATTAAGCCTCCATGCCTGAGTGTGCTTTCCAGGTACTGCCACAAAAGTGCAGGGTCCCAAATCTCTTCCTTGGTAGTGACTCCAAAGAGAAGTAGCTGTAAATATGACCCTAAATGAACCGTACTGATTGAATGAAGTGCCGAGTTGACGTTTTTGTTAGTGTTAAGTACAATCATGAACCCATGTGGCTGAACACTGGTAAGATAGACCTAGTTTGGGGATGGAATCAAGACCAGATCAAGGCTTTAATCCCTACAGAAAACTACTTACAAGGCCTACACACTCTCCCAAACTTTGGGATCATTTATCAATGCTCAATACTAAATACACTAATGCGCACACATACAAATGCACAGCTTGAAGCTCTAAATATCTTGAAGTTAATTTGCTATCCTCTGCAAATGTTTCAGATCAATATTTATGGGGACACATAGAGAAAAAAGGCTTTCTAAAACTCAGAAGATCAATAAAAATCATCTCCCATAAGAACAAACTTGATTCCGGCATCGCTAAAATATAAGGACACAGTACAGTGGGAGATTAAATTAAATATGTCTGCATTGAATGAGTTACGCAGCATGATGCCAAGCCTGAGGACTCTCAGAAAGCCTGAGTAGCTGTCCACTGTGTTTCAAGCTCGTCTTCCACCAGCCAAGACATGCCTGTCATTAAATAAATTTCCTTCTTAGATTTTTGACATGTTAGAGTTGAGATTACACAACATCTGAATGCTTGACTGAATCTAACCAGCATTATCAAAGGATTTTCTAATTACTTTAACAGATATCTTGCCATCTTTTGTAATGGAAGACATGGCAAGAACGTAAACACTCACAGATATACACAATTTAGGAGGACACTTACAGAATTGATGCATAATAATCACAGAAAGCTTAAGTATTAAAATATTTCAACTTCCTAACACAGAGTAGCACTGTTTAAAAAGCAAAGTCAATTTTTCTCCACGCTCCAGTGAAAGTGCTCTCCCTAGTCAGCAGCCATGCAAGATAATCATCCTGATCAACTAAATTAGAGAAATACACAACCATGAAATTAGCACATATATTGAATGTACCAATCATCTTGCACATCAGGTCCAGACCTCCATTCAGGGAATAAACAGTGACGAGCATGAGGAAATCAGCTCAGCATGAGCGACTGAGCAGAAAAAAATCCATGAAGAGGCGGATAAGAAGATTTCTTTAACACAGTGATATAGAGTACAGAAGAAATATGTAGAGATGCACTTGAAAGTTTCAAGTTCAAGACTGAAAATTCAAAAAAAGCTGATGTATGTTTCCAAGATTAAGTATTATATTGGGTACTGTTACGACTGGCTTAGCTAATGTTGCAGAACTATCATATTGTGTAAAATTGTGAAGTATTTTATGTTAATCTGTACATTGTGGTGAAGAAATGAAAAGATAAACAATGATGATCAAGCGATTGGCTGATTAAAATTAATGTAGTTTGACCCCTTACACCTGTAACACAGCAAAATCCTTCAAATAGCACCAGCAATACGGTACGCTTACTTCTGAATCTGCATCTCCTGTGCTGTTGATATACAACAATCCTCAAACTGAGTGTTTTGCATTCACTGTCTTTCACAACACATATAAAAATGCTGCCTACCTAGAAGGCCTCTTGCCTTCTATGAAACACAGGGATATTGATTGTGTTTTGTTTCTTGTCCATGGCTATATTCAGTGCTGCCACTGAACAGACTTTGTCACCAGATTTGGTGTAATTTTAGACCTCAAATCTAGCTACTTTTTGAGCAGGTGTTAGGGACTGTCCTGCACTTGATATTGTTCTTCAGCTCACATCACAGCAGCTGGTTATACCTGTTGAGAAAGCAGATTTGGTCGATGTGTGTAAAGAGTGACTGTACTTGTGGGAGCCAATGTTCCTAATGACCAATCACTGATCACTGTTGTTCCCAATGACCAATCACTGATCACCGTTGTTCCCAATGACCAATCACTGATCACCGTTGTTCCCAATTACCAGTCACTGATCACCGTTGTTCCCAATGACCAATCACTGATCACTGTTGTTTCCAATGACTAATCTCTGTTTATCACTGTTCCCAACCACCAATCTCTGCACACCATTGTTCCCAATGACCAATCATTGATCACCATTGCAAGTTTGTCTATACGCTGTCTATACTGAGCATGTTCTATTATGGTATATTGCATTAGTTAATATCTATCCATTACCAGTCATCAGCAGCAGAATTTTTATTTTTGCCTTAATATAGCTCCTTTAATAATAACCAACCAGCAGATTATTTCCAAGATCCCAAAAAACAAACAAGGTGATTGTACACAGCAACATCCTGTGATACATTAACATCTGTGTCCATCTTAATTTACTGTATAACAAATCCCTATAAGTGTTAAATCTTAGGGTGTTTTTTGATCCTATGCAGATAATCCATGTAACTGGTTTGGTTGTTTCCCAGTTGGCTGGCAGCAGAGCAGACGGTGCAAAAATGGCTGCTATAGAAACAGCATCATGAAAACAGCAGCTCCCTTAATATATGCATAAATAACACAGATTGCACTTCCCTACTGAGCAAAGACAAGCAGGAGGAGAGTGATAGAGCGCAGAGTAAGTGCAGTGTGTGAGTGAGAGTGTGAGTGAGAGTGTGTGTATCAGTGTTCCTGCATCGTGTTTCCATTTCACTACATACACATGCCAGTGAATACATTTAACTGTTATTCTATAGCACACATGGGAAGGTTCTGAAACTGACACTTTATGTTTTGCCTGGTTTAGAAAAAAAAAATGAAGCATTTGGGAGCTAAATGAGTTAGCTCTTAATGGTGAGCTGGCTTACTCAAAAGAGCCGGAATTCCCATAGTAAGCAGTTTGTGACGCTGTGCGCCATTCCTCCTGGGTTTAATCATGCTGGATTTATGCACAACCAAAACGATTGCTTAGTAAAGTAAGGGTGATTTTGACAGAGATAACGATTTAACTGTGGTCATTAATCTGCCATTCTATTAAGATGCCTTATAATAAATGCAGGTCATTTCACAAAGTGAGCCACTTTAGTTAGATAGAGATGACGTCTTCAGTGTCCCCCTGTAGGAATCCCACGGCCTGTTTTTCAGGCATCTCAGCAAGTTTTTATTATTAAATCTATGGAGAGTTTCTTAATTATTCTAACTATGATTATTTTGAAAGTACAACACTTGCTATTTTTGTCAGTCTTACAGTGTAGTGCCTTTGGGCTGAGTCACGTCTCTAATAATTCCAGGATTTTAACATTGAAACAGAAGGAAGACGAGGTCATTTAAACAGAGGAACATACCATTCAAGCAGCATCCACTTTCACCCAAGGCAAATGGCCATGTTTATTACTATTATAAATTCTTAATGATAATGTACATTTTCTACAACAGTGAATATCCCTTATTTTAACATGCTTATGAATGCAATTCAAAGTACTTACAGTATGTTGCTTAAATATTTACCTCCATAAGCTTTTCCACATTTTGTAGTCTTACAATATAGAAACTGAAATGGATTTAATTGGAATTATTTGTCATGAACAGTCTTCATGATGCTTTTTGTTTAGGCATGTTTTCTATCAAACTCTAAAGCCTTTCAGGAACACATTTAATTGCACACAGACGGACTAATTCATTCAATTAATCATGTGGTTTCTGATGGTAAATGGTTGCATCCATGGCCATAGCTAGGAATTCTGGGCCTAGTGGCATAGTAAGGCCCCATACTCATTCACTCATTATTACTTATTTCACTTTACTTTTCGGTTCTTCTATATTCATGACAGGGCCACAAGCATGAACCCCGATAAATCTTCAAGCGATCCTTAAGCATACTTGATAACTCAGCTCAACAACTAAAATACCTCCTATTAGCATACGCATAGCCAATAGCTAAAATGAACTAGCTAACCTAGTTATCTATTTAATGCAGTTAGATAAGCCCCATGCACCAGAAACATGCTACAAGCAATTTCACTTGAAACTTAAAACCTTTCTTCAGAAAGAAATTGGTTATCCTCTGGGCCCTTTCACTGCTCCTTGGTTTCTCTCTCTCTCTCTCTCTCTCTCTCTCTTTCTCTCTCTTATCCTATTGTTTTTGAAATTCTGATTTGAGTTTTTTTTTTTTTCAGATATTGTCTTGTCAAGTGGCAACTCAACACCTCTCATTGCACACAATCACATGAACCATGGGCAGTGGACTAAACCATTTATATTTTTGGGAGGGTGTGGGGGCATAATTAGCATAATTTATCTTATTATGAGTACAACAATTCCTTCATAGCAAGGGACCAATGGACTACTGGAATGTTTAGGGCCCGTCATTTGCTGTGTCCCCGTATAATTTTCACCCCACTATCCACAGCCCTGGTTGCACCAGAACTAAATTAGGTTTTTTTCCCCTATATTTTTCACAGTTATACGTCCATTTTAGTTCCAGGTTATAAGCTCTTTTATAAGTTCAAGGAAGTGAATTCTTATCATGCTGTATACAAATGATCTGCAAAATTTTTAAGACATCATAAAAAATGTTCATTTTATTTTACAACAAAATCTATATTAAAAAATATCCTATTTTTTTATGTTACATTTTGCTACTATAGACGTAACTTAAACTTTGACATGACATTCTCAATTTGTCCCCACACCTTTTTAGTAAGTGTGGTCTATTAAATATTTTTTATATAATATCTGGTGGCAGAAAGTGGTAGAAACGCTTGTGGGAGTTTGAAATTAACGCTAGCAGGTTTCTAGCAGGTTCTCTTTGTAACCCAGGTGTTTTCATCACACATAGGGGTATGATCACATTATTCTATCATGAGTCTAGTTTTAAAAACTATAATCACATTGTGGCTTATGTGAATATAAAGTGCAGTGCTTTGTAGCTGGTCTGATTAATTAGCCAGAGGTCTTTTAGCCAGTGTTTAACCAGTGGGACTGCACTTTTTACAGGTGAAAACGGATGCATATGTTTTCCATGAGACACAACTGATACAGACTACTACTACATACTTCTGGTGCATTGATTGATTGATTGATTCATTCATTCATTCATTACTTGCTGCTCATGATTGTCTTTCTGCTGCAAATTACAAAAAAAACAAACAAACAAACAAACAAAAAAACTTTTGAATATTTTTTGTGATATTATTAAAGCTACACTTCATAGGATATTATTGAGTCAGCGGACAAAAACACTCTATAAAATAATGTTCCTGAGCTACTGTGAACTGCCCTGACAATCCTGTAGTACTTATACACAGTCAGCAGCAATCAAGGGAGAGAAAGAGTTCAAGTGTTGGAGTGTAAACAAACCAAATGGGATTGAGAGTCTGATATTATACTGGAAGAGGAAATAGTTTCAGACATGGTGAAGTTGTAGTTTTTTGTTTTCTTTGCTGAATAGCTAAGGCAGCCATTTGTGAGAGTCGTTTAGCTAGTGAACTCATGATAGAGCGCTAGTGACTAATGAGAGGTGTTTGTTGTGTTATTTTGTTTTGTATTTCGATCACAGTTCAATCGGGCAAGATTGAGTCATTGGCTCACCTTGGTGTATATTTATTGTCCTGTGGTTTGTCACTGCACTGTCTCCTACTGTGCCTATTGTCCTGGTTTAGTAGTTATTGTACTGTCTTGTGCTGTTTGCACATGTTTGCACGTGCACTTTGTAATAATCTGCAGTCTCATGTAGTTCTGTGTTGTTTTATGTAGCACCATGATCCTGGAGGAACATTGTTTTGTTTCACTGTGTACTGTACTAACTGTATATGGTTGAAATGACGCTAAAACCACTTGACTTGACTTAACTAGCATGCTAACACAGATTTGTGCCTAATATATTTGACAATCTGGAGAGCAAAGTACATAGATTAGATAATAAAATACACACAGTACACATATTTGGATAAAAAAATAAATACATTTTGGAAGTATCAAGATCTAACAAGTCTCTCTACACTCTATTTTATCTAGCTAGAGTTAGTGGGCTATTTCTACTAGAGATGTGCACTGTTTGGGATGTGAGATTGCTTTTTGGCAAACGATGTATATGATACTATTGGAATTTAACTTAAATGTGCTAATCTCCAATTAACAAATCTTGGATTCCCAGATGCCAAAATTATCCTATTTATTACAGCAGGAGTGTTTCTTCTTGACTGGTCTGCAGACAAACTGTGCAAAATCAGCATTCATGATATAATTTGCCAAAGTCTTACTAAACATCAAAATACATTTTTTTTCTTCAGTGACAATTGTAGCCTGTATCATGTCACTGACTGTCCCTGTTTTGCAGGAGTTTGGACTGTAGCTTCCTCGAAGGCCCTGAATGTGCTATATAAATACGGAGATCTCAAGCTGTGCTCTATCAGCTGCTGCCACTGCATCATTCTCTTGCCTTTTTGGTGGGTGCAGTGTATTCAGGGTTCATTCACAATCCTCTCAGTGCATGCAACTCATTCCAGTACTGAACATCCATTATTTAACACCTTCAAACTCCTGTTTTTGATCTAACCCTCAACATTGTACATATCTTCTCATGCAAAGATGCACATAAATGTGATTAACAGCACTGCAGATGCATTTGTAATTAGGCTATGCATGTAGATACTGGTGACATCTGCTTGCTGCTAAGCTGTGTGTTCTCAACACTTCTCATTATTGCCTGCTGGCTGTAAAGCATCAAGCTTGGCAAACGTGCTGTGTCCAGGCACAGAGATTAGGTAAAGAACATTGGCTGTGACTGAACGCTTGCATGTTGTTGCTGTAATTACTTTCTGTGCCCACTCAGCCTGGCCTGAATACACCAAGCTGGGCTAGTAGTGTGTGGACATGACACATTCAGGTGTTCAACAAAAGGAGTCATCAGGCTTTTCAGAAGCTCTCTGAACAGCTGGAACTGGAACACTGCATCTGTGTGTGTGTGTGTGTGTGTGTGTTTATTAGAGCATGAGTATGCAAAATTTTGCAGTCTAGACAAATATGAAGAAAGGAAGAAAAGACAGAAATGCCTGACCCGAACCTAGCTCCCACATCCTCTCTTTCATTTTCTCTCTTGCTGTGTTCTCTCCTTTATGTTTATGTAAATGCGTCATGGATCTTGAGAAGAACTTCACTAGGAGGCTCTTAAAGAAACCACTCAACATTCTAAGAAAATTCATCCTACACAGAATGGACCTCCATTGGTACTGTTTAATGAGACAGGATATTGAGAACCCAAACCCCATGATAAAAAGGTCTCTTTCATTATTTTCTTCCAAAATCCATCCATTTTGTTTCTTTTATTTTCTTTCTTCAACCCCCACAGCCTATATATAGCTCATTGCTAAGTTACACCTTTCTTTGTAATCCTTCTCTCTCTCTCTCTCTCTCTGTGTGTGTATGTGTGTTTCTCTCACTTTCTATGATTGTAAGTAATTGAAAGGAAGTAATTGAAAGCAATTAACCATTCATTCATTAATTATTAGACCACACTGAAAATCTGGGATTGTTTAATTTAAAACTGTAAATAAAAAGAATGTTTTAGAATTTTGAAAATACTTTCAAATATATTTTAATGGGTTCACATATATATTAATTTTATTTTACAAAACAGTATTTAAGAAAGTATAAATGCATGAACTGTACAGTGTTCTATATTACAACCTGAAACTGAAATGGAATTAATTGGGACTATATGACATGAATCTTCATAATTAAAGTGTAACATGATCTCAATATGAATACACCTATTCTTGGAAGGCCCCAGAGATTATTAGAGAACATAAGCAAACATTATGAAGACCAGGTAACTATCAAAACATGTCTGGTACAATGTTCTGGAAAAGTATCAATAAAGGTTTAGCTATTAAAAAAAAAAGAATTCTTTGAAACTTTGAACATCAAACTGAGCACCAGTAAATCTATTAAAATATGGAAAGAATATGGCACAACTGCAACTCTGCCTAGAGGAGACGGTCCACCAAAAGACTGTGAATAGGTAAGGAGGGCAGTCAGAGAAGCCAACAAGAGGCCAAAGGTAGTTCCCAACATGAATCTACCACCACCATGCTTCATTGTAGGGATGGTGTTGTCAGAGTGATGAGCAGGATTGGTTTTCTGCCAAATGTAGCAGTTTTTAACCAAAGCTAAAATCTTCAATTTGGTCTCATTAGACCACAGAAAAATTTTCAATGTTCGGAGCGTCTCACACATGCTTTTTGGCAAACTTCAAAGCGGATTTCATGTGGCTTACCACTCTTCCATAAAGCCCAGCTTTGTGGAGTGTTTGGACTATGGTTTGGACTGGCCTATTAACAGCTTCTTCCAGTAAAGCTGTGCATCTCTCATGTTCAGAGTTACCTTGGTTTCTTGGTTGCTTCTCAGACTAATATAGTCCTCATCCAATCACGAACTTTTGGTGGACAGCCTTGTTTAGGCAGTCAGGGTTGTGCTATAACCTTTCTGTGGTTTTCAATGGACTTACAGGTGCTCAAAATTGTTCAAAGTTTTGGATTCTTTTACAAACAAACCCTGGTTGACTTGTTCGGATAGTTCCTTGGTCTCTATGATACTGTTTGTGTAAGTAGAGTATGTTCTGGGGTCTTCCAGGAACAGGTGTATTTATATTTATTCAGATTTCGTTTTAATTTATGTTTATTATTTATATTAATACTTAAGCAACACACTAAATATCATATAGTAGTTCTAAAGTATTTAGGTGTGCCTTCAGGTGGTCCTCTAGTAGAACCTTTTTGTCAACCTGTTTAGTATTTCACTGTTCATCTCAAAAACCCAAAGTGCTGAAAATCTCCTGTCACTGAATTATACGACCACTAGTATAGCACATCTTCATTATATGTGTATGTAAGTGCAGTAATTCGTCATGTTTATTCCAATCCGCTTCTTATATTTAATTAGTTAGTTAACACACACACACATAAAGGCAAAATCAAAAAAACTCTGTCATTGTCCAAATACTTCTGGACCTGACTGTATATATATATATATATATACAGTCAGGTCCAGAAGTATTTGGCCAATGACAGAGTTTTTGTGATTTTGCCTTTATACACCACCACAATGGATTTGAGTCTCCACAAAAATATGGCATTTATCATTTAGGAATTACAGCCATTACAGGCTCAAAGGTATTTGGACAATTGACTGAGGAGAAGTTAATTGACCAGGTGCAGTCCATTCCCTCATTACTTCAAGACAAATAAAGCAGATAAAAGGTCTGGAGTTGATATCAGGTATTGAGTTGGCATTTGGCAGCTGTTCGACTGGCGCTACCAATATGAAGTCCAAGGAGATCTCAATGCAAGTGAAGGAGGCCATCATTAGGCTGAAAAAACAACATAAATCTATAATAGCAAAAACCTTAGGTGTGGCCAAATCAACACTTGGGTACATTCTTAAAAAGAAAGAAAGCATTGGTGAGCTCAACAACATCGAAAGGCCTGGAAGACCACAGAAGACAACTAAAGTGGATGATCGCAGAATCCTTTCCTTGGTGAAGAAAAACCCCTTCACAACATCAACAGAAGTCAAGAATACTCTGGAGAAGGTAGGCGTATCATTGTCAAAATCTACAATCAAGAGACGCCTTCATAAATGTACATACAGAGAGTTTACAACAAGGTGCAAACCACTGGTAACATTCAAGAATAGGAAAGCCAGATTAGACTTTGCCAGAAAATCTAAAAAAGCCTCCCATGTTCTGGAATAAGATTCTTTGGACTGATGAAACCAAGATTAACTTGTACCAGAATGATGGGAAGAGAAAAGTATGGAAAAAGAAGGGAACAGCTCATGATTATACAACATCATGTGTCAAACATGGTGGAGGCAGTGTTATGGCATGGGGCATGTATGGCTGCCAATGGAACAGGCTCACTGGTGTTTATTGATGATGTAACTGCTGACAGAAGTAGCAAGATGAATTCTGAGGCGTATAGGGTTATACTCTCTGCTCACATTCAGCCAAATGCTACAAAACTGATAGGACCCCGCTTCACAGTGCAGGTGGATAATGACCCTAAACATACTGTGAAAGCAACTCAAGACTTTTTGAAGGCAAAGAAATGGAATATTCTTCAATGGCCAAGTCAGTCGCCTGATCTCAACCCAATAGAGCATGCTTTTCACTTACTGAAGAAAAGACTGAAGGCAGAAAGACCCACAAACAAGCAGCAACTGAAGGTGGCTGCAGTGAAGGCCTGGCAAAGCATCTCCAGGGAGGAAACTCAGAATTTGAGTTTTGAGAACATGGGCTCCAGACTTCAGGCAGTCACTGCCTGCAAAAGATTTTCATCCAAGTATTAAAATTATGGTCATATTTACAATTATATCACCTTGTCCAAATACCTTCGAGCCCCTGAAAATGGAGGTACTTTGTTGAAAATGGCTGTAATTCCTAAATGGTAAATGTCATATTTTTGTGGAACCTCTTAAAATAAAGCTGAAAGTCTACACTTCGATCACATCTTGATTGTTTTATTTCAAATCCATTGTGGTGGTGTTTATAGGCAAAATCACAAAAACTTCCGGACCTGACTGTATATATATATTACTTTTCTTCTTGTTTATTGACCCCTAAAAGGGAGTCTTTAACCTTCTTTAGAGGTTTTTAATACCCTTGTAAATATGCATAAGTTTTTGCTGCTTCCGCTATATCCTGAGGCCTATAGGGTATTTCTCACTCTCATTACTGTTGAATTTTCCTGTGATTTATGTAACTTAGCTGCATTACAACGACCCAATTTCAACATCCAGAATACTCCACGTTGATTTACCTAGAGAAGCCATAGTGTTTTGCTGTTACAGCAATGTACACAGATCAAACTTTACTGGGCTTGTTTTGAAGTTGTCAGCACAAGGTATGGATAGCGAATATAATGAAGTATTCTAATGCTGCATTGGCAGTAACACTACTTATAAATCCAATTCGTGGGAATCTCAGCTTTTGGACAGAAAGTGGGAAATCAAACCAAACTAGAATTCACACCATTTCCAACTCAGATCTGTTCTGTAAGCACTACTGGTGGGACTAAAGCAACTGAAGTTTTAATGCCTACACATACCACGTCAGTGGAACATAGGGAGAAGCTGAAATGGAGCTAGCTGTTATTACCTACATCTCTTAAAAATGTGATGTTTATGGGTTTTTTTTTTCCTGTTTCTGTTTTTTCATGTTCCTCACTGACTGGTGCATAAAGTGAAACAGGTAAAAAGGAACATTATTTGTTTTGATAATGTTTATTCATTCATTTATCTTCAGTACCACTTTATCCTAGTCCTGGTCATGGTGGATCCAGAGCCTATCCAGGTACACACCCTGTACACACACATGGGAGGGATTTTGGATTTGAAACCCCCTGAAATATTTTATGTCAGTTTCCAATGCTTATTTGTGAGTAGTTAACATAACACACAGGGAGCAGAAAAAGGTCAACAAAGTCATCATTATGATTCCTCAATATTTAACTGCAGACGTCCAATGAACACATCCCTTAATTTGTTTAATCACATTTTATAGGTTACCAGCTGCTATAGTGAGAAACAAGATTAGCCATTGGGATCATGCTTTTTTTCTGTTTGAAAGCTATTAGCCAGCTGTAATGCTCTGAGAATAGGGATATTGATGTGACAGCTGACAAAGTACTGGAGGTCTACAAGAAAAAGAAGGATGGATCTGGATTTAGAAGATAATGCCATTTTCCCCTATTGCTAGCATGCTATTTTAATCATTTACAGTGTAACTATGAAGGTATTTTATTTGCCTGTTAACTTTATCAATAAGACAAGACTGTAAATGATGACAGTAAATGATAATTAAATGATAAACACTAAATACCACCACCATTTTAACTGTCTGGCATCCAACTAAACTACATAAGCATGTCACACTTACCAATGGAATTGTACAGATCATGCAGTGATTTTTTTTTTTTTTTTGTAAAAACCACCCCCACCTGCCACCCCAAAATTTATCACTGGCTACACCACTGGATGGTCTGTTTTGTGATCTTTGACTCTTAGCAGCTCCAACCATTCCCCTTCTTGGTACGAGGTATGTATAAATGTTTTACAGCAGTGACGCAAGTACATGGAGCTGTGTGCATTTCTAATTTAAAGTTGAAGAAAATTATGCGATCTTATTACAACCAGCACAAACAGTTATGGAGCCCAAGGGCTTACGGAGCCCACAAGGGATGTATAAAAAGCAAGCAGTGCACAGGAAGTAAAAGCTTTCATGTAATTTATACATTACAATATTTGCTGGTTGGGGAAGATAATGTTCACTGGGTGATCAGAAAGACTGTACGACTGTAAAGGTAAATGTAAATGACAATGTTTGCCTCTTCTATGTCTTTTCTAGGGTTAGGGTTGATCCACAAAAAAAAAATAAATAAAATAAAAATTATATTGTGAAATAGAGTAGTTGGAATATAAAAAAAAGAAGGCATTGGTGCATAGTTAACCTTTTCACATTCTAAATAATATTTCGTATATTTTTTTTTTGTTCTTTTTCTAGAAAGAAATCTAGTAAACAGTTTGATGTTACAAGTTCCTTTTACTGTGACATTTAGAAATTTCCATGAAAATATTTAGCATTAATGTTATTTTGCCAGCTGGATGGTCAGAGATGAGGGAGTCTGCCTAATAAGGGTACAAGGATTAACTTCAGGTAGTTAAGAATAATGAAGCACATACAATGTGAAAGAATTTGACTAATGTTCATTGCATAAATGTAATACCCCTACTTTTTATCATTTAATTATAATTCAGTATGATACTATGGTGCAATCAATTTTGAATTCAAAATATTATAAAAGTGGGGGGCATGGTGGCTTAGTGGCTTAGTGGTTAGCACTATTGCCTTGCACCTCTAGGGTTAAGGGTTTGATTCCTGCCTCTGCCCTGTGTGCATGGAGTTTGCATGTTCTCCCTGTACTTCAGGGGTTTCCCCAACCCCTCAGTCCAAAGACATGAATTGTAGACTGATCGGCATTTCCTACATTGTCTGGTGTGTGTGTGTGTGTGTTTGATTGTGCCCTGCGATCCTGCAATGGCTTGGTACTCAGTCCAGGGTGATCCCTGCCTTGTGCTTTTTAATAATAATTAAAACTTAATAATGACACAGTGTTTGTATAACGTTTTTGTGATCCATTTAGCCTATAATGAGAAAAAAAGATGTGCATTAGAATGTAACAAAATGAGACGTGGCTAATTAAACATTTACTCTTGCAGCAAGAGAGATAAAGTGCAGTAGTGTGCAAGGTTGCCAGGTCTCTGCAAAATGTCCACCCCAACTAACTCAAAAACTGAACAAAATGTCCTGAAACGAGTCCAAACTAATTGGGGCATTGGGAGTCACGTTTTTCTTTCTTTCTTTTTTTTTTTTTGCATTGGAAACAGGTTCACAATGGTGCACATGCATTTCTTATTTGTTGTTTCAAAACGATCCCAGTTTGGGGTAGAAAGTAAAACCCTGCTGGTGTCACTTTCAATGGGGTGTGTTTGAAGAAGAGCTATGAAAATAGCTGTGAAAATCACATAGCTCTTTGTAGCTCAAATGTGTTTTTTTTTTTATTTTATTTTTTTTATTTCAGTCCTGCTTTCTCTACTTTCTGAATGTGAACTTCACTGTAGTGATTTCTTTAACCCAGATTAAATAAGACAAGAAATGCTGTGTTAAAGCAGTTGAGAGCGAGTATGTGTGTGTGTGTGTGTGTGTGTGTGTGTGAGAGAGAGAGAGAGAGAGAGAGAGAGCGCATGTGTGTTTGTGTGTGTATTAGCAACAGCCAGTATGCTAGCATATTGTCTCGTGAATACAGCATTATTAGGAGAGGCGTGTTTTTATTTATTTTTTTAATTTTATTTATTTATTTTTTTTATAACTTCCTGTTGCCCCTCCTGATTCGAGATAAAGAGGAAGCTACTTTTTCAGAGGAGGGAGTATGGCCTTGATTAAGTTTAAACGTTTGTTACACCAGTAACAGTTACACCAGTACCGAATGATATGATACAATATGCTATATCACTACAGCCCTAATCCCTACATACAGTTGCTTCCAGAATTATTGACATGCTTCATAAAAAATTAACATAAATTAATGTATTAAAAGAATAACACATGCAGTTAAAAAAAAAAAAAAAACAATATTATTTTATAACATTTATACCTTAATTCACAGCCTATATGTTACAATTAGTAGACTTTTTTTAATCTTCTTGGTTAATGAGCCCTGAAGGGAGCCTTTAACCTTTTATAGATTTTTTCTTTATACCCATGTACATAGTACGTAGGTTTTTGCTGTGTGCACAATATCATTTGGCCTGTAGGGTATTCCCTACTCTCATTATTATTATACTGTGTACATTTTTCATGTTCTGAGAACATGTTTATGTCAGTTCTTATTTAGAAGGAAAGCCCCCTGAGTTCTTTAATTGTGATTATTATTTGCAATTAACGTCACATTGCTGAATACGTCACATTGCTGAATACATTACATTGCTGCAGGCAACTCTAGGCAAATGCTTCAGACTTTTCTTAGAAGTTTGAGTTGGCAGAATGCACAAAGAATAGTCATTAGGGGTCAAGTTGCTCGGTCAGTGTTCTTGAATTGCGCTCAGCTGTAGACTCTGTGATCCATTAAAGAGCTAATACCCACTGGCACTGCTTATGACTAGGGATTGAATTTGATTTGCACTTTTTCACTTGTAGGTGCATTAATTTTCTTGCAGTTGTGTTGAGATCAGAGTTTCTGAATTTCAGTACCAGGCAACTTAAGATTTGCTAAATTCAATATATATTTTCTATAATACGCTATATAACCAAAAGTATTTGTATACCTGACCATCACACCAATATGCGGGCCTTCTCCAAACTATTGCTACAAAGCTGGAAGCATACAGTTATATACAGTAAGCTCTTTGTATGCTGTAGCAGAACAATTTCCCTTCACTGGAACCAAGGGGCCCTTCTAGCATGACAATGCCCCTATGCACAAAATGAAGTCTATAAAGACATTGTTTGCCAATGTAGGTGTGAAAGAGCTCCAGTGGCCTGCACAGAGCCCTGACTTCAACCCCACTGAACACCTTTGGGATGAACTGGAATGCCAACTGCATGCGAGGTCTCTTTACCTGACCTCACTAATGCTCTTGTGGCTGAATGGGCAAATTCCAGCCATGCTCCAAAATCAAGTGGAAAGCCTTCAAGTGGAGGTTATTATAACAGCAAAGGGGACTAAATCTGGAACGAAATGTTCAACAAGCACATATGGGTGTGTTGGTTAGGTGTCCACAAACTTTTGGTCAAAAAGTGGTGCTAGTTAGGCATCTAATCAATTTCTGAATGAAGTTCAGAACCTGTTTAAAATTTCTGATTCCGAAGTGAGGCTTGATGTATTGACATAACAGGTTGATGTAGCAGGTAGGTCCATTGGATTTTTGAATTTATACCTCAAATTCTCAAACATGATTTTTGTTGGTGTAATATGATTAAAAGGTAGATAGAGAGCTCTGTTTTTTCAACAAGTCTTACATGTATATATGTGATCTGGTTTCACATTAGTACTTTCCCTCAATCTAGTCATGAATTGCATACTTTTCGTGCTCTCACATTCCCAATTCATCTCAGGACTGCCTTGATAGTGAGCTGATGAGCTAAAGTTGAAGTGATAGAGCAGCAAAGGCAAGAAAATGCGCAGTGCTGGTGTGCTGAAGGCCTGAAATTGGGAAATCTGGCTTTAATCTAGAGCTCTTATACACAGAGTAAGTCTCAGCAGTCTCATTTATTCAGCGAACAAGTCTCTTCTGTACTAAGAACAGGGTTATTTTCATGGTGTATTAGAGTGTGACTCTAGCAGTGTTGCTGCCAGATAGAGGGTGTTGCCAGAGTTTGTTGGCACACTGGCAGCAGCTGTGACTGTTGGCACAGACGCAGTGTGCGTCCTGGTATGAAACAGGGTGCTTTGCAAGGTCACGCTGGTTTAATCAGAGTTCATTTCTCTCTCTCCCTTTCTCTCCCTGTGTCTGTTTCTGTCTCTCTCTCCCTGGGCATGCATTAACCTTGGCAGGGGATGTTTGTTCTCCATGAAACAGGGACAGATAGTTTTGTTAGAAGAAACTCATTTGTTCTGATAGCACTGTAGTCACCATGCTGATGAGCTCAGACTCACTCTGACCAACGTTTCTTTTTCTGTCTCTCTCTCTCACTCTCTCCTTGAGTGTGTCACTCTGACTTCACACACCGCCACATTATTTCATCCTCGCTATTGGGCTCAAAGATCATCAAGAAGGCAAGGTTCTGGGCTGGCCTTTGAAGACATTTGAATCATCTCCACACTCTCTCAGAATACAAATGGCACTATTTTAGTCAGGGTAAACAGGTGCCCCAGTAGCGCATTGAATCCCTAATGGCTCAGTCTGGTTTTAAATTGCAGTGAGCGTTATATTACTTGTGTATGCATGTCCTACCTTACATGACAGTTGAATAATAAGTTGAATAATGAGTAGTGCAGACTGTAAACTGTGCAGACTATGTAATTTCTTAGTCATTTCTAATCTCTTTTATGATTTTGTATTCCACTAGTAAATAGTTTAATTAAATATTGTGAATTAAAAGCTTTTTCAATGCCTATGACTGTATTGTTCCCAATAAAAAAGAAAAAACAAGTAGGCCAAAAAAATGGAAGTGCATGCACATTCTGTGTGTGTTCAGTCCAAAAGTTTGTGCTAGTACTTGGAAGCTGAATCGTGTGTCAACCATGAGTAAGCAGCGGATATGACATAAGTGTCAAAAATCTGATTGCAGGTCTGTGTCAGGTTTTGGTCCAAGGTCCTCCCCAGTTTGTGCAGTACCAATCAGAGCTCTTGAATGGTCCAGAACTACACAACAGATTGTGTAGGATCGCTGGACAGACGCATGTATGACGTCCTGGCCTATTATTGAAGGACGTGTGAATGTGTCAGTAGACCTTGCAGTATGGATGATGGTACACAGTTTTGTTGTGAGAGAGAATGTCTGTACTTTCTGTTCTGTAAATGATGGACACGTGTAGGTGGGTCTTTAGAGGTTGCTCACCCACACTGAACTGATATCGATTGAAAAGTGAAACGTTCAAAATTTTACGTAGGATTTTCAGACACATTAGCATTTTATGGAATGGTTGCGCAAGACTACTTGAATTGTTTTCTGAAATCTTCAGAACAGAATATGGTGTAGTAGACATAGTTTGTTGGAATTGGCAGCCAGTGGTGTCTTTTTTTCTCTTCATGCTAGTGATCAGAAGATTTTTAGTTCAAATCCCAAGCCAGGTGTAGAACCACTGTTGGACCCTTGATCAAGAGTCTTAAACCTGTAATTGTAACCTGTAATTATACTTATCCTGTCTGAATTGCAAGTAACTTTTGATTAAGTTTGTAAGTCTGGAAGCTACATAAATGTAAATTTAATGTAAATTCCCCAAAGGATTTTATCTAAAGATTGACATTTGGCCATTCAGTGGAACTGCCTATTGTTCATGTACAGTTGTGCATTATGAAAAGCTTTAGTTTTATTCTCAGTGGAGACACACACTTTACTTTTTTAATACCTCATACGTTTTTTTTTTAATCTAAAGACTGACATGTCATGAGACTGCATAGTGATTAAGTACAATTGTACCCTGCAAAAACAAGTCATAAGATCAGAGCATTGTTTTTTTTTTTTTTTTTTTTTTTTTTTTTGTGTGTGTGTGTGTGTGTGTCCATGGATGAAGGTGGTAACATGGTAAAGTGATGCATATGTAAAAAAAGGGGTTGAGTTTGAGTGAGTACATTATCAAGAAATGTGGTTAAGCATGCAATATCCAATCAAATCAAATCAGCTCCTTACCATCTCTTTAAGAACTGTGTGCAGTGCTGTTTTTTTTTTTAATGACTTTCAAATAAAATTCAATTACAGATTTGATATTGTGGATCAATAACCTGCTGACTTATCGGAATTGCACCATATGTGTTTTCTTTCTTCTCTGTCACAAAAGTTTATGTGAGTATTTTGCTGTGCTAGAGTAATAAACATTGTGACTTGGATAGCAGTGGGAACCTTTTTGTTTTGAATGTCAAACTACAATGATTTAAATATCTGTGTTTCAATCTAAGCTGGAAATTAAAACTATATGATCTATGTTTAATAGTTTGATTCCAAAACACAGTAAACACCAAATACTGACTTTGTATTTTTAACAATGGAAATAAAGTTTCATGGATCTCTACATAGTATTATGACTGATCACATTACAAGCAAGCACATGCTGTTTAATTGGTTGAAAATTAGTTTCTTTGCAAAAGGTAATATTTGCCACATCTGTTTTTTTTTTTTTTTTTTTTAAACAAGTCAGGAGAATTAAAGTCTTGTGCCTGAGAGGTTTTATCTAGATAATCTGCTTCATACCAGCTCGACAGTGAAAAACAATTTCACACTTTTATAATTTTATATATATATATATATATATATATATATATATATATATATATATATATATATATATATATATATATATATATATAGTACAGTTATTGGATTTTTCAGTGATGTTAAGATGATCTTTCAAGAGTGGGCCTAAATAACTATTAAAAGAAGGTCATGTGAGAGATAAAGTTAAAGTGCTGTAAAATTTCAAGAGAGGTGGTGACTTTGTGTTAAGTGCAAAACTGACAGATACTACTTTTGGTATTCTATCAAGATTGGTATTGCTAACAATTATGTAAATAATTTGTTGTTTTCATGCAGTCATGTTTTTTTTTTGCATTTATAATGTATATAGCTGCACAATTAAAGGACAATTTATAAAAAAGTTTTCAGTGTGAATTGGCATTTATTAACCACAACTGAGTTATTGTATTTAGTCCTCTTCAGTTTTTGTGCAATTTATTGTGTATAGATTTAATTTAAAATGGATTAAATTGACTTTTTTTCTAACTTTCTTTTTTCTACACACAATATCCCTTAAATATAATATTTATATAATAAATATAAATATAAAAAAATAAATAAATGTGGCAAATTCAATTAATTGGAGATGATTGAGAAAGGCACACATCTGTGTGTATAAAGTTGCACGAGTTCATGTCAGACCAAAAACCAAGCCATGAAGCCCAAGAACCTCTCTGTAGACCTGCCTGACCAAATTGTGTCGAGACATAGATCTGGGCAAGGTTATGAAACCATTTCTAAAGTTTTCACTATTCCAAGGAACATAGTGGGCTCCATCATTATAAAGAAGTTTGGAAACACCTAGACTCTTCCTAGATCTGACTCAGTATCCAGATTAGAAGGGCCTTGGTTAGGGATGTAACCAAAAACCCAATGGTCACTCTAACAGATCTTCAGGAGTCCTCCGCAGAGATGTAAGTACCTGCGAGAAGGACAAACATCTCAGAAATACTCCATCAATCTGCCCTTTAGAATAGAGTGGCTAGACAGAAGCTACTTCTGAGTAAATGGCATATAGCAGGGAATTAAGGACTCTGGGAGTGTGGTTAAAAAAAATAAAAAATCTCTAGTTTGATTACACAAAAAATCAAAGTATCTTTTTGGGCTACCGTCTGAGTGCTACATCTGGTGAAAACCAGGTACTGCTAATACCATCCCTACAGTCAAGCACAGTGGTCACAGCAACATGCTTTGGGGGTACTTCTCTGTGGCAGAAATGGGGGAGAATAGAGCAAAGGATGAATGCAACCAAATACAGAGAGGTCTTTGAAGAAAACCTGCTCCAAAGTGCACATAACCTCAGGCTGGGGCAAAGGTTCACCTTTCAGCATGACTACAACCTGAAAGATTCAGTCAAGACAATGCTGGATCAGCTTCAGGACAAGTCTTTGAATGTGGTCCTTGGGTGTCTCAGCCAAAGCCCAGACTTAACCCTCATGGACCCCCTAAAGATGGCAGTCCATAGACACTCCCCATCCTATCTGATGAGAGGATCCGCCAGGAAGAATGAGATAAACTGCCCTAATCCATGTATACAAAGCTTGTAGAGACTTACCAGTAAAGAGTAAGAACAAGCTGTGACTACTGCCAAAGGTGTTTCTACAAAGTACTGAATAAAGTACTGATACTTATCTAAATAATATATTTCAGTTGATTTGAATACATTTGCAAAAAATGATAAACACTTGTTTTTTCTTTGTCAGGATGGCCTACTGTATGTAGAGTGATGGACAAATAAGTAAATTTAATCCATTTTTTTATTAAAACTATATCACAGGGAGCGAAACTGGACCTAGGAAGGGCAGTGGCAAACTTCAAATAAAAAGTTTGCCTTCTGAGTCTCAGAGCTTGTAATGTGATTCAGTAATGAGATGAGAGTGATCAGAGAGTGAGAAAGAAAGGAAAAAAAGGGGATGGTGATTGAAAAACAAATTTCCCTCATCTTTTCCCTCATCCGTCTCTGCTTATGCATATCTGAGTGTAACAAATCTGTTAAGAGCACTTTGGGACATGCTGACATTCTATGGGGCCATTCCCAAGAACCCAGTGCACATGACACAATAATATGGTCGTTGTCTATCTGATACAGCAATCGTTTCACAATTTGTCCCAGAAGTCATCTCTTTATACTACACAGCCTGACAGCAACAAAGCACCATCTTTTTTATTTTTATTTTTGTACTGTGGTGTACTGTTTAGAAAAATTGCATCTAACCTGATGTATAACTACACAACTAGAAAACAGCGCTTGTAATATCCCCTTGTGTGCTATAATGTCAACGACTCTGTCTTCCCTGAATGGTTTCTGCTTTGGGTTTCTATCTGTCACACATTAAATTGCTGAACTGGTGGTCCCCTCACACATGTCGGGTTTGTCACACTTAAGATGACGATAAATGAACCTTAGTCTTCAGTGACCTTGTAGTGGTTTAGCAGAGGATGCCTGAAGCAAAAACTGCCACTGCTAATTCTCTTGTGTAAAATGAAAGCTGAGGTGAATAAAGACTGTTAACCCAATCAGTGTAACAAGCGGCCTTGTTCGTTAGTATTAATCTTAAAATATTTTCAGCAAATCGGTTTCCTTTTATTGTCTCCAGGAGTTAGTGAAGCATGATCTTTATCTTTATAGTGGTTATTATAGCATTGACTATACATGAGAAATGTCTAATATTAATCTTAGTATTGGCCTAAAAAGTTCTTATTAAGACTTCTCTGATTAGCACACCATAAACCATAAACTGCATTTATCCAACCTATGCTAACATATTGCCACATAAATATATAATGAAAAATATCACCAATTTGGCTAAACTGGGTCCTTTTCCAGTAGCATTGGAAGTATCAGACTTCTAGGACAATCTGTCTGGCCCTGGCAGCCTGTATTAATCAAGCAGGATTTGCCCACTATCACCACAAGCAATCAGGGCTTCTAATTTTAGAAATTGATTTTTTTTTCTCTGGTAGCTGAGTAATTAGGATGAGGAGGGAGAGAGAAGGGGTGGCTCTGCCGTCTCATGCTGAATGAGTCAATGAGACCATTTGGATCGTCTTTGCCTTCTTCTCCTCCATCTGGACTCTGTACCCATGCTGTACCCAAGGTGTCGTTAATAGCTGCCTGGCTGTCTGTTTCTCACAGCCTGTCCCAGTTGTTTTGTGTAGCTGTTGTGTAATATATATTAAAATGGCCTATCTTAGGGGAGACAAAACAAGTCTCCAATTTGCAATTTGGTGCCATTGCTCTACACCATTAATAGGCTCTGTTGCTCACTGAACTGTGGACATATATATTAGTTTATTTATCAGGTTTCTGCTATTAAGGTATGAAGAGGCTTCCCATGCCAGGGAACTATGGGTTTGTGGTGGGTTTTCTGGGTATTTCTTATGCCAAATCCACAGTGGGTGAGCTCTGTTTCAACCATCCAGAGGCTGCTATGGTAATACAAGATGCCCCACCCAGTCTTCCCACTCCTGCCATCAATTCATGGACAAAACATTCCCAGGATTTGCTGATATGAGTAATTCCAACACTAAATTGAATGAGGACTGCCTTTACCTAAATATCTGCTCTCCTTTCAACAGATTTCAAGACTCTGACCAGCCCTTAACCTAATCACGATTTGGCTGTATTGAGGAAGTTCCAACACGATTGATGATCAGTATTTCCTCAGCAAATCAGAACATGTGGTAGTGGTTTCCATAAACTACGGACATGCCCTGGGTTTCTTGTCATTGGCAAGGAGTGAGGATATTAAGGGCAATGCAGGTGTGCTTGCCCAGAGGCTGGCACTGAAGTGGGCTGCAGAAAACACAGCCACAGACTGTGTAGATGTGTGATTCTGCAAAGTGGCACACAAAGTGCTGGCATGGTGGCAGCTGATGCCTGGAATTAGTTCCTGACCCTTGCACAACTTATTGACTGCACACTTGGACCATCTGCCAATAAGGTGTTGACCTGCTTACGTGCTGTAGGTCCATAAAAGTTTGATTATTATCAATCTGTGACACCTTGAAAATAAACCATTATCACTATGCCATTTCTTCTCACTGTGGCTGGCAACTTCCTCCTGGACATGCTGGATATTCTAATCCAATTTTGTTGTTTTCTAAAAACAGAACTTCCACTCAGTCTGAGCAAGGATGAAGCTTCCTATTTCTGGCATATGGCGTGAGTTGATTCAGCCTCCAGCATCAGAGTTTGATTAGTAGCGAGCAGTTCCTCCAGGGATTCTCAATGAGTCTTCCAGGGTTTAGTGAGAGAGACCACTGCTTTCCAGTACGCTGATTGGACTGATGAACGAGCATAAGAACAGTGATATTCTAGGCTGCTTGGTAATGGATTGCTTCTTCTCCTTCCCCCTGCTTGATTTTGCCTGTAGATACATGGGGTTTGGAAGTTATGTCTTTAACCATTGCTCCTGCTCAAACATGTGGCCAAAATGGAAGGGCTTAACGCATGGTGATGAGATTGAATGTGTTTGGAATTCCCCAGGATAGGACGCTGATATACATGGAAGAAAAAAATGGCCAGTAGAAAGAGGATGATGAGGTACTGTGCCAACTTTGCAAGAACTGGGTATGTGTGAATAACACTTACTGTAGCTATTTAATTCTTTCTACACAAAGATTGTGTTTGTACAAGACAGTATATGTTGAGAGCAGACAAATTGTTTGGTTTGGTAGTTGCTTTGATTATGCAGCATATTATTCTCACACATGCTTTTTTTAAATAATTTGCATGGAAGAATTTTGCCAGTAGTTTGTGTTGTGTAAATTGTGTGGAATACAAGGAAGTGGAATGACATTGTATTTTTGCTGTGCGCAGCCTTGGATAGCAACTTCAATTAGTAGCTCATGCATCCCAGAAGATCCAAGTGCATTGTGACAATGTACCATACAGCATTGACTGCAAATGAGATCATAGTATCACAATGCTGAAGTTGATGTATCCCCATGAAACACAGCATTTCACTTTGTACTGAACTTAATGAAACTGGCTGAAAGTTCCAGTGTTCTTGTTTTCAAAGTTTGTGTGTTTAAATTTCAAATCCCCTGGATTAAGAAGGCTGCACGCTGTTCTTTACAGGAGCATGTAACATCATAGCTATTGAATCATTTCATCGATTCTTTCTGAAGGCTATGGTGCTGAGGTGCAGTAATGTATTGATGTAACTTGGCTGAATTCATACACTGACCTTTGGTTTGATTTTTGTTGCTTTTTTCGCTTTTTTTTCAGAGATCCAAGTATTGAAGTATTGGTGTGGCCACTTTTCTTTGTGGAGCAGCAGGAGTATGTTACACTGAATACTGAAGAGTCGCAAAAACTCTCAGGACGTGCAGTGTAAATTCAGGGATAGTTTCCTACTCACACTACAGCATGTCACTGGTGGGGGAGTTTGTATAAGAATTGTTATGTGTATGCATGCATGATTTAAATCTGTATTCTCTCATACATTGAACATTCTCTGACCTTATTGCTCCTATTATTATTATTATTATTATTATTATTATTATCATAGATTACATTGTAATTATTTTGGCAATACGGAATCAAGAACTGCTTTGCAATACTGTGTTAATGCATTCTCATTAACTTACTCTTTGCATTCACCCTTGGGCCCATATGTAGCTAACTATGTATGACAGATTAAGTAACATTTCCACTTTCCCTGCTAGCTACTTAGCAAGCAGCCACTATGACTGTACAAAGTTTGAAGGAAATTGAGTGTATAAGCCCTTCCCTTCCCTCTAACCAAACCCATCCAAACTGCTGAAATTACATATGCCTTTTGAGTTGTCTTTTTAAGGAAAAGAGCTGATAGAGCTGAGCAGGTCTGCTTTGTCTGGGATTTGGCTAATTTCCAGGCTAGGAAAATGTAAACAATAGCTTCGAGAGAGAGAGAGAGAGAGAGAGAGAGAGAAAGAGAGAGAGAGAGATTTTGCATTGAAATATGCAAAATGTGAGTCACAGTTTTTAGTGGTACATTTTACAAACAACGACTATATACGATTACAGCACTTTCCTGGGTTTCAAGGCTAGCATGTGAGATCACCTTCTCCCACACAAAATGCCAGTTATTTCAGCATAAATAATACATTTGTTCTCTTTCTTACACTAATTATGCAGGCATAATGCTATTTTGAGGATGGGAAATAATGAAGTCTGTGTTTCAGACATGTTAGCATATTCGACAACCCTGAGGCAGTTTTCAGGAAAGACAGTTTGGTTATTCCACTCTTTAGTCAAATAAAATGACAAGAAAGCAATGCTGGGTGGAGCAAATGCATGTTTGATTACTTATTCACTGTCATAACGAATACATTAACTCATTTGGTTTAGAATTAAGTGGCATTCTTTCATGTGCTACATGAAAGCTTTTGCTGCAAAAACTAACCATGTGTGAAATGGAAAAGCCTATTGCTATAGTAAACTTGCTTATTTAATGCATTTGAAGTAAATGTTATGCTCTTTGGCTGTGTGTTGCTCCAAGGTGTCCTAGACTAAAAAGCAAAAACATTATGGTAACACTACAATAACAATACATGAATAATCATGCACTAACACCTGAATTAATACTTACTTAAATATGAACTAATGATGAGTTAAGGCATGTATTAATCACAAACTAATGAAGAGCTAACCTTAACTACGATATGAGTCTTATGAATTCATGTGTAAATAATGACACCTCCCCCACCTACGTTAGTACATGTTTGTTAGTTACTGTATTCATAAATTTATAGGTTTAAACTAAATCAAACATGGTCTATAAGAAAGAATATAAATTAAATGTGCATAATTTCAAATCGTTTATATAATTTGCCATATGCAGCTGTGTACACAAAAATCACTGGATGGTGCTGGATTACTTTCCTCCTTATCAAACGTAAAAAGATGCACTAATAATTAACACCAATAATTTCATCTCAACCCGTTTTGTGTCATTCTCCATCCATTGCTCTTCAAATCTCATTGTAGTACTAGTACGTGCTCTGGGTGGCTAAGGCCCGGGGCACTGCTCCTTTGCCCATAAGGGTGAAATTAATACAGTAACATTTAGTCATTTAGAAGACACTATTATCTATTAACATGTTCTATAAGATTATCTTCTGGTCTTTTGTCTGAAATGATGGATAATGTAATGATGTATAATAATAATGGATAACTGTAATAGTGTAAAGCATGGTGGTGGTTGCGATGCAGGCTGAACAGATGGATACAATGGGACTTCCAGCCATTTAAATCTGAAGGCACAGAATTGAATTTGACACTGAGATGAAATGAGTCAATTCTGTATTATGCCTTGGTTAACCACAACTTTACATCTTTATGAAACAACTTTCCCTGAGAGTTCTTTGTACTGTTTATTTATTTGAACCTCACCCAAACACACACACACACCCACCCACCCACCCACACACACACACACACACACACACACACACACACAATGGTAACCTGACTAAACCCCCACTATAAAAAATATAACTTGAAATCTTAATTATTTCTTTCCTTGTTCACAACAATACGCTGCATGCTGTGTTACAGTTTTGCTGTACAGGATTCACTGATTCAGCCCTTTCTTAAAAAAGAAATTTGATACAATACCAGTGTCACAGTTCTGAGTATCTTCCAATCCCCAATCCAAACAAGTTATGCAAAACTTGGCAGTTGTTCAGTTGCATTGTGGTTTTCAGTGTGGAGTCCAGGGACCCCTGGGATCTGGGAAGCACAGTGAAATTACAACCCACCATTATCAATGTTATTATATTTATTATTGAGTTACTATAGGGAGGGCCATTTCTTAATAGAAGTGGTATATATGGTCGCTTAGGGTCCATGGAGCATCTATTTTTAAAGTAGATGCAAAAAAAAAAAGATACTGACTTGCCCCCTTGTGGTATGAAGCTGTGATTATGAAGTGTTCATATCCATCTAAAACACTGGTAAGAAATAAACACTAAATAAGTGAACTTAGTCAGTCTGTCTCATTTTTGGCTTCCACTTGTTGATATAATTGAAATGGAAAAAGTAAGTGGCTAACTACCTAGCTAGTATCTAGACTACGAAGAGTTAAGCTAACACACATTAAGTTGCTATGAGCTATGAGAACAGTAGCCTGTTGACTTTAAAGATAATCACCACTCAGTGGAAACATCAATAACCTACAGCTCTTTTCTGAGGAAGTTGTCACTTAGGGTCCCCTAAGGTTCAGGAATGGTCCTGAATATAGGTATTAGCCTGTTTGGCTTGTCACTTGAATTGAATGGGTTTAACCCAAACCTCAGTACCTCAAAAACAAGTAGATCTACAAATAACATTAACTTTTACCTAATGTGTTCTTCAGTGGAAAGTTCAGAAATAGAAAGGTATATAGCTTTGAAGGTATACGACTCTATATGAGGTCTGTGGAATGTATTTTATAGTTAAAGTGGTCCCTGGCTGCAAAACATTTGAGAACCTCTGGTTTAAACTAATGGTTTCCAACTATAGTCACAGTTTTGCATTGGAGTTAGAAGGTTAATGAAATGTCTAAACCATCTGTACTGTAAATGTATTCCTCAGAATGGCATTGTCATTCATTCATTCATTCATTCATTTTCCTGTTGGGGTTCATGGTGGCATCAGATTTTCCTATCCCCAGCCACAGATTCCAGCTCCTCCTGGGGGATCTCCATACATTACCAAGCCATCTGTGAGATATAGTCTCTTCATTGTGTCCTGGGTCAGCCCCAGGGTCTTCATCCAGTGGGATGTGCATGTTGAAGCTCAAGCAGGAGTAAACCAAGGGGCATCCTTGTAAGGCGCCCAAACCACCTCAACTGTCTGCTATCAATTCAGGAGAGCAGTAACTTTACTTTGAGGTTCTCCTGGATTGCCGAGCTCCTCAAACTATCTCAAAGAGTAAGCCCAGTTAGCCTTAGGGGGAACCTTATTTCCACTGGCTGTGTAATATATTTTTTAAAAATAAATACTTTTCTACAATATCAGGGATAGTACATGTTTATAAAGTGGAAGTGTAATCTCATTTGTTTATCTTCCAGCTTACTGGTACAATTCCACCTCCACCCCCTGGTTGGTGGGGGGCTTAAGGAATTTTTTTTAAATTTGCTACAGGAAAAAAAAAGGTTACATATTATTGTCATGGTTACACCGACTTCGGCACAGGACTATGATTCTCATCAGTGGATCATGGTTTTTTGTTTATGGAAGTTAGTGAGGATCACACAATTGCTATTTAGGTTCTGATAAAAAAAATTTAATTGAAGGTGGGTATACTTTCTTTTTCCCCATGACTGTAGTACACACACACACACACACACACACACACATATATATATATGTATATATATATATATATATATATATATATATATATATATATATATATATATATATATGGCTATGTATTTGCTATATTTTGATAATATGTGGACCTGACTAATCATAGTAAATGTTGTTCTAATTTCTGAGAATGCTCTTGACCATGCTTGTTTTTTTCCTTCTCCTTTTGGCATAACTTGCACCATGTGTGTTAAAATATAGAAGAAGTAGCATCCTGTTGCTAGGCAATCAAATAGTCCTCATGTTCAGCAATGTTGCCTCCCTTCTTAGCAAAAATCTAATGTACCTTTTGAAAGAAAAAAGGAAAGAAAGAGTAAAACACAGCTTGCAATAACTCTGATGTATGAATCAGCCCCACAGTCTTGACATGTATGGTAATATGCAATGTTAGAAAAGACAGTTATGGTATATACCACAGTCAGACAGTAGTCCAGTGGCTTTTATTTGTTTGATCTACAATGGAGAGTATTTCTTCCAGGCCTTGTGGTTCACTTGTTAAGGACTATGGTTGAATATTGTATTGATAAGACCACACAATTTGAGAAATGGTTTAATTATTCAGTCAGGGAAGAGGGTGAATCAGTGTTGCACTGCAGAATGCTGCACATTTAGCATGCATGCAGTGATAAGAATAGAAAGAGTCCATAAGCATATTTCTTCACGACTTTTGATTTATGATTTTCAGAAGTCTTCACTGCTAGTCACAGCACATGCAGCTGTTAATCGCAAGACTAACAGCTGATTAATAGCTGATTGACAAGATTAATTTGTCTTGTCAGTTAAAACATGTATAGACCAACCTCTTAAGCTAATTTCAGAAGCTGATGGTTAACAATTAGGTAAAAAATGTGAATATAAATACATCATCAACAAAATCAGCTACTTCGCTATAGCTCAAATGTGTGGAGGCCTGGAAAAACCTCTAACTCTTCAAGTCGTTCCACAGTTTTTCATTAGGATTTAGATCTGGGCTCTGACTGGATCATTCCAAAATGACTGATCATTCCAAAATTTTGATCTTCTTCTACTGAAGCCATTCATTTGTTGACTTGGATTTGTGCTTTGGGTCGTTATCATGCTGGAAATTTCAGGCCTGCAAGTTTTGTGAAAAAATAGATTAGTATCAAGGAGTTATCCCTGATTCCCTCATCTTGACTAGAGCCCCAATCCCAGCAGAAGAGAAGTAGTCCCATAGCATGATGCTGCCACCACCATGCTTCACCATGGATATGGTGTTCTTTGGGTGATAAGCTGTCTGTTTTTGCACCAAACATATATTTTGCAATTATGCCCAAAGTTCCACCTTGGTCATCAGGCCATAACACATTTTGCCACATGTTTTTTTCTTATGAAGTAGGGTGGGTAGAGCTTCCATCTAGCCACCCTCCCCCACAGCCCAGACATGTGAAGAATGCAAGAGATTGTAGTCACATGCAGGGAGTGACCAGTACTTGCCAGATATTTCTGCAGCCCTGTAATGTTGATGTAGGTCACTTGGCAGCCTCCCTTGTCCTTTCTTGGTAATGTTATGGTGGTGCCCCATTTTCTCCACTTGCTGATGATGGCCTTCGTGGTTTTCCATGGTACATCTAATGTTTTGGAAATTCTTTTGTACACCTTTCCTGATCAATACCTTTCAGCAGTGAGACCTTGTAAATGCTCTGAAACATCTTTGTGGCCCGAGGCTTCAGGAGTTGAATGAAACCAAGTTATTTTCCTTTTTTTTTTTAAATTTTTTCAACTAAAATGTTTGTTTTTCACTTGAATTTTGAATTTTGTTACAGGTGGAAAAAGAACTGACATGATTAATTGACTTTGCAGTCAATGACTGGCTGAAGTCTGGAACCCAGGAACATCACCAAATGCTGAATTTCCTCCCTTGAGATGCTTTACCAGGCTTTTACTGCAGCTGCCTTCAGTTGCTGCTTATTTTGGGGTCTTTCTGCCATCAGTTTTGTCTTCAGTAAGTGCATAGCATGCTCAGTTGGGTTGAGGTCATCGGACATTTAAGAGCATTTAATTCCTTTGCCTTAAGAAGCTCTTGGGTTGTTTTTGCAGTGGGTTTTGGATCATAATCCATCTGTGCTGTGAAGCACTGTCCTATCAGTTTTGTAGCATTTGAGTGAATCAGAGCAGAATGTATAGCTCTGTACACTTCAGAATTCATCCTACTACTTCTATCAACAGTCACATCATCAATAAACACCAGTAACCCAGTTCCATCGGCAGCCATACATGCCCAAGCCATAACACTGCCTCCAGATATTTGAAAGATGATGTGGTATGCTTTGGATCATGAGCCCTTCCTTTCCTTCTCCATATTCTTCTCTTCCCATTATTCTGGTACAAGTTAATCTTGCATCAGGACTGGTCAGGCTTTGATAGAAGTTTTTTAGCAAAGTCTAATCTGGTCTTTCTGCTCTTAAGTGTTACCAGTGGTTTGTATCTTGAGGTAAACCGTCTGTACAGTATTTACATTCATGAATGTGTCTCTTAATTGTAGACTTTAACAAAGATATGCCTACCTTCTCCAGGGTGTTCTTGACTTGGCTAGATTTTTGTTAAGGGGTTTTTCTTTAACAACGAAAGAATTTGGTGATCATCCACTTTAGTTGTCTTCTGTGGCCTTCTGTGAGCTTGCCAGTGCATTCCTTCTTTTTAGGAATGTACCAAATTGTTGGCCAATTTGTCCAATCCTAAAGTTTCTTCTGTATCTCTGTTAGGTCTGTCTTGTGCCTCGTTCACTTGTATTGACACCTCTTTGGACCGCATATTGAGAATTCCCATCAACAGCAAACCATGTGCATTAATATTGAATTGTGGCCCTTTTGCTTTTATAATAACCTCCACTCTTCTGGGAAGGCTTTCCACTATATTTTAGAGTATATGTCCATTCAGCCACAAGAGCATTACTGAAGTCAGATGAGATGTTGGACGAGAAAGCCTGTCACATAATAAGCATTCCATTTCATCCCAAATGTGTTCAGTGGTGTTGAGATCTGGGTTCATTTTCACATTGAATTATGCACTATAAAATCTTCCACTTTTGTGAACCTTACTAATTAGCTTCGCATTGTCTACAAAAATAATTGGCCAATTCAAAATGACAGCACTGTGGGTTTTATTAGGCTGCATGGTTATGCATAGATCATACTATACTGTTGGCTGAACATAAAGATCCTAGAACATTAGCAGTTATCCCAATATGTTAAATATAAATATGTTTACTTTACTGAGAAACAATGATAACAAATATAATTGGTCAATTCAGTTTCTACTTAGTAAGAGTCTGATTTGTGATTCCAATTACTAAGTACACAGACTTAATATTGACAATTTTGTTATTAGAGAAATAAAATTTGTCTACATTAAAGCATGTACTTAGTAATTCACATACTTACTAATTAGCAGTTAAATGTTGCTCTGTAGTTGGATTGTGTAATCACTTTCCATTGGACCTGTGTGTGTGTGTGTGTGTGTGGATATATAGATAGATAGATAGAGAGACTGAAGTCCATTTGATATTCCATTGGAAGCAATATGCAGGGGTTCAACCATTTAATTAATCTGCACTCTTTTTCCTCTGTCCTGCTTACTCTTCCCCTTCTTTTTTTCTCCTTTGTAGTGAGTATTGACGAGGTGGAGCTGCAGTGGAAGACTCAGTTTCATCACTGACTTTCTTACATGCTGGACTGGAAGAATCAATTTAACGACTACTTGGTGAAAAAGCAGCAGTGCCAGAATCTTTAACGTCAAAACACTTTTTCTTCAGTGCACTTTATGAGTCAATAGACCCATAAAAATAAGTGTGCACAGATGCCAAGCCACACTCTATATTGTTTCATAAGTCTATACAACTGCATCTGTACATATATCTTTTTTAAGTATGTGTCTTTTGAATGCACTGTTGGGTTACTTGTCATAGGCACTACACAATATATCATTATCTTCAATATGTACTGATTGAGAACTTTATTAGGAACACTGTATTCACATGGATTCTATAAGATTTTGGAAACATTCCTTTGAGATTCTGGTCCATGTTGACGTGATTGCATTATGCAATTCCTGCACTTTCATGCTGCAAGCCTCCCGTTCTACCACATACCAAAGATGTTCTATTGGATTCAGATCCAGAGACTGCATCTGAATCATTGTCATGTTTGAACCCGTGATTGAACACTGAACTCATTGTCATGTTCATGAAACCAGTTTGAGATGACTTTTGCTTGGTGACATGGTGCATTATTATGCTGGTAGATGGGTAAATTGTGGCCAGGAAGAAATGCACATGGTCAGCAACAATATTCAAATAGGCTGATTGATTGGTATTAACAGGCACAAAGTATGCCAAGAAAACATTGCCCACACCATTACACTACCTTTTCCAGCCTGGACTGTTGACACAAGGCATGCTGTTGGTGCCAAATTATGACCTTACCATCTGAGTGCATCAGCAGAAATCAAGATTCATCAGACCAGGCTATGTTTTTTTCAGTGTTCAACTGTCCAGTTTGTACAGAGTGGTTATCTGAGTTACTGTAGCATTTCTGTCAGCTTGAACCAGTCTGTTCATTCTCCATTGACCATTCTCATCAACAAGGCATTTCCAGCCACAGAACTGCTGTTCACTGGATGTTTTTTTTTCTTTATTGTACCATTCTGAGAAAACTATAGAGACTGTTGTGTGTGAAAATCCCAGGAGATCAGCAATCACAGAAATACTCAAACCAGCTCGCCTGGCACAAACAATCATGCCACAGTAAAAATCACTGAGATCACATTTTCCCCCCATTCTGATGGTTGATGTGAACATTACCCCAAGCTGCTGGCCCATATCTGCATGATTGCACTGCTGCCACATGATAGGCTGATTAGATAAATGCATGAATGAGTAGGTGTACAGTTGTTCCTAATAAAATGCTCAGTGATTGTACATGTAGATGACAATTTTTAGGTACAATTTTAGGTCCTTATAGCTATGTATTGGCCTTTTTATCAGTTAACTGTAACATCCAATACTCTGAACACCAATGGAAAGGAACCACAATTGGACTATAATGAAAGAAATATTAACCAAAAATATCCAGCCAAAAGAGGTGCTATGGTCAAACATGCCAGTTTTTAAGCCCTAGAGGACAATATTCCTCCTATGCATGGAGAATATAAGGTATAGTTTCTAACTGTAAGCCTGCAAGATAGAACAGCATTGTAGGTATGTATTCAGGTAGGCTTGTGTGAAAAAGAAACCCAAATATACCGGTTATTCACTGTCTCACTGAATCGTCACATCACAACCCCCTTTAACGTTTTTGTAATTACGTCTGGCAGATTGCTTAGTACAAAATAAATATAGCAAACAGTGTGAGCTCTTCTTCATTTTGGGATCCTTTACACCTAGGTCATTGTATTAGCGCCCTCTTCAGGACAGTTTGGCAAAAACATTTAGCTCTTCTATGGTGAAGTGTGGAGCAGATTTCCTCATTGTGTACTTATATCCTATTATATAATCCAGTACTGCAATGTGAGTTACAAATTAGTGACATGTATAAAGGACACAAGCGAAGTAAAGAGCAACAGGTGAGTGTAATTCGTAAACAGGAGTTCGCTTAGCTTCGCTGAGGAGGGGTCTGGTTATCGGGAAAGGGTTTCTGCTAACTCTCGAATTTAGAACAGATTATAATCAAAGTGTGTTGTTGCTCTTTCTGCTGCCAGCTCATACAGACAAGTAGCTGAAATGTGTTCAGTGTGGGTGGACTGAAGGCATAACGTGATGCTTACATTACACATGCAGTGTGAATTCGGGTAATGTTTTTATTTTTTGAATATAGGCCTGAAACTACACTCAACGTAGATGGCTAGCTGAAATTAGATATATATAGTTTAAAAAAAAAAAAAAGAAAGAAAAGGCAGTGGAGGCTTCCAAGCTTGCCTCCAGTTCTCCCAGTACAGAAATTAAAGTGCTAATGACTTACTAACCATGATCTTGAATACAGTAAAATATCCTGTAAATAATCAGTATTTACAATTAGCTAGAATTTGTCTTGCTCTCTAGCCAATTGTGTTAGCTAATGGAATTGATACTGGCCTAAAGTGGCATTAACACTTTGAAAAAAGACACCTCATTTTGAATGAGTCTTTGCTTATTCCAGCATATTGTAACATTTTAAAGGGTGTTCATCTTCAGGTTTGACACTGATGTCAAACTTGACAGAACTTGACTGGATATTTTAAACTGAAATAAACAAAAATCATTGGATTTAGAGCCCATTTCATTGATATGTAGCATACAGTCATTGGCTAGATGAGAGAAGAGACCTTCCTGATTTGTATTTTGAAGTTTCAATAATAGTATAGTAATAATAAAGTATAGTAAAGTACAAATGTTGATCCTTTTGCACTATTGTCTGTGGTAGAAGTGGGCTTACAAATTATGTGCAGAAACAGTCAGTAATTGTACACCATGATAAAATGGCCAATGATTGTAGCTACAGGGTAGATTTTCCTAATAATCCAGCAACTCAGTAGCTTAAATGATACAGATATTATCATGAAACATGCCACATTTATTAGCTGGTGCATTTTGTGTTGAAATAGCTTGTTGTAATCAAGTCAGTATTGAAGGGTAATGTACTGCAGCTTGGTTTCAGTGACGATTCTTTGCTCCCAGCCATGCATTAGTCTTGAATTGATATTATATGGACCTTTAGGGTAGCCTTGGTTTTCACGTAAGTGTATAATCTGGACCCATGCATCATTATTAACCAACCAACCTTCAGTTTCTGAAGCAATGCAAACACATTTTGTGTGTCAGTCGGAGTCTGCAATCAAGAACTGTTTTTATTAGATCATTTATCAGGAGATAATACATTAAGCAAAAGATAATTTTTACAAACACCAACAACACCATTCATCATGAGGCCATAACAGTATGTTTTTATTGATTGGATGCAGTAGAGACAATAACACATGGAAGGACATACTGAAAGAGTCAATAACAAAGTGTTAGCCTTTAACAATTACCACTATGTGGTAGACGTGTAGGTGTTAACATTGAATAGAATCTATGGTGACACTAACTGAAATCATACAAGGATTTTTTCAAACAGCTGTAAACAGATTTGATTCATCCCTGTGATGGACTGGTGGCCCGTTCAGGGCGTGTCCCCGTCTAACACTCAGTATTCTCAGGATAGGCGCCAGAACCACTGTGACCCTGACCAGGATAAAGTGGTTACTGAAGATGAATGAATGAGTAACCACTGAGTCAGTGAAATGCTGTATTAGCTTTTGATAACTGGTGGTTCTTTGTAGAGAGACTGTATAATGATAGGTCACTCAGCTGGTTTAGTCTTAAATATAGGTACTAAAATATTATATCCATATAGTAATTATTATTATAGTTGATGGAAAATTAATTATCATTAGTAAATTATATGCCTTGCTCCTAGCAGTCCTGCAATAGTCTCATATTAAACCTTAAGGTTTTAAACTTTCAATGGAAATCATTGTTGAAAAACAGTTGGCCAGTTCAGTTAGTATTTAGAAAATATATATCAAATTAATCTGTAGGCATATGCTTATTGCTTCCAGTTACAAACTTTTATATTGCTCTTTTGTTATAGACCAGACTGTAAACCTGAAAAGATATATATAGATTTTATATATTTCAGATGTTGTAATATTTTTTTGCCAAAGAATATTGTGTCTGTATTTGGTCATTAAATTTAGGGTCCTTTACATGGTTTATTTATATGTCAAACATTATTGTAGAATAAAATCGCTAATTGATATTGATTGTCTGTGCTGAAGTACCACATCTGCCACTTGTGAACTATGTGTGTGTGTGTGTGTGTGTGTGTGTGTGTGTGTGCGCGTTTGTGTGTGTGTGTGTTTGGGTCTTCTCCTGCAGTGAACATATTTAGTGGAATATTAACACTTACAGTGTGATTATAAATGAGCATAATAGGAGATTAAGTGCATGATCAGGCAAAGGGCACATCTCATTAAATTTGTGCATTTTTTAAAGGAATTTGGTGTTTTTTGCACCTGCATTACTGTGCAAGTGGAGATATTTATATCTTGGTGGGGACCAAATCCCCACAAGAATAGATATATCTGACAATTTTAATTTTGTGGGGACATTTGGCTGGTCCCCACGAGGAAAAAAAAAATGTATATTTTTTTCAAACACTGAAAGAGCCAAATGGTTTCAGTTCAGTAATCGAGGTTAAGGTTAGGGTTAGATTTAGGTGTAGACATAGCATTAATTAGTTGCATTAATAATTATGTCACTGGTCCTCACAAGGATACTATGACAAATGTGTGTGTGTGTGTATTTTGTGTTTTCCATACTTGAACAGATGGAGTTTGGGCCTTAAATGCCATAGCTGTTCATTTGTACGCTAATCATTTAGGAATGTTTCAAGATTGACCTTTCAGAAAAGGTTTGGTGGAGGACAGATTTTAGATTTCTTCCAGATAATGGGACCAAAGGAAGGAAGAAGCAAAGATAACAGCATCTGATTTCTGTTATACCAAAGGCATCACATTATCCTTTGTGAAAATGTTTAACATTTCCAAAAAAAGGCATAAGAACTATCAAAGCAAAAAGAGAAACAAAGTGGACAGGTACATGGTCTTCTGGTTATGTAGCATGTAAAAAACTGGACAATATATACACTCACCATCCACTTTAACAGGAACACCTGTACACCTGCTCATTTATGCAGTTATCCAATCAGCCAATCATCTGGCAGCAGCACAATGCATAAAATCATGCCTATACAAGTCAAGAGCTTCAGTTAATGTTCACATCAAACATCGGAATTAAGAAAACGTGTGATCTCTGTGACTTTGATCATGGCATGGTTATTGGTGCCAGATGGCCTCATTTGGGTGAGCCTATGCCCATGATAGCCTCAGATTACAGTTCTTGGCTGACAGAAGTTTAATCAGATGTGGTCTTCTGCTGTTGTACCTCATCCATCTCAAGGTTTGATGTTTTGTGCAAGGTTTGATGTTTGATGTTGAGATGCTTTTCTGCTCACCATGGTTGTACAGAGTGATTATTTGAGTTACTATATCCTTCCCGGCAGCTCAAACCAATCTGGCCATTTTTCTCATCAACAAAGTGTTTCAGCCTGCAGACCCTCTGCTTACAGGATGTTTTTTTTTTTTTAAAAACATTCTGTATAAACTCTAGAGACTGTTGATCTGCAGATTCTAAAATACTCAAACCAGCCAATCTGGCATCAACAACCATGCCACAGATACAATCAGAGAAATCACACTTGTCCCCCATTCTTTTAGTTGTGTCTTAAGAAACCCCCATATACAGTGGATATAAATAGTTTTTGTGATGGAAAAACAAAAAGGATGCATGGGATCTCACTGTCAAACAGTATACATCAGGAGAGGGGTACAAGAGAATTTCCAAAGCATTAGATTTACCATGGAACATCATGGAAGCCATCATCAACAAGTGTTGATGGGCAAATGTGGCACCACAGTGACAATGCCAATAACAGTAGAAAGGCAATAATTTGCCTCTTCAAAATTAATAAAAGGATGAAACTGTATCAGGGAGGCTGCCAAGAGACCTTTGGAAGCTTTAAAGGAGCTGTAGGAATATCTGGCAAGCACCGGTCACTCCCTGCATATGTCAACGATCTCTCATATTCCTCACATTTAAGCCTGCCTGAGTTTAGCCAAAGCATACAACCAATCACCCCAAAGCATGTGTCAATATCTGTTATGGTCTGATGCAGCAAACTTCTAAAAGATATGTTTGGTGCAAAACAAGACAGCTTATCACCCAAAGAACACCATACCCAAGGTGAAGCATGGTGGTGGCAGGAACATTCAATGGGGCTTCTCTGCAGCTAGAGAAAAGATAGAGGGAATATAGAGGGAATCATGGATAGCTCCAAAGCTGTACTTTTTCCCTCTTGTTTTCTCTAAAATTAATTAATTAATTAATTTATTTATTTTTCAGGATTAAAACATAGTCACTGCTTCACCAATAATTACACCATATGAACATATGGAAATAAAAGACACACTAGCAAGAAACCTTGTTACAATGTATTTGCATTCTAGCATTTATAAACATTTTATTAAAAAAAGATAAATGAATCTTATAAAAGTTGATGTTCTCACACACAGCCATTGTTGACCTAATGAGTTTGCTATGTTATTTATCCACTCCAGCATAGTAAAAGTAATGATCTTTTTCTGCACATTATCCACCTTTATTGAGCAACTCAATCTAACTGTGTGACATTTATCCTCTCCACACTTCTTCCTTCTCTCCCAGCAGAAAGAGCCAGTATTTGGATGCACAGAACAGATAAAAATGTGCCACTGTTTTTAATTAGGGTGTTAACTGCAATCCGAAGCAGAGATAGATTCAGGCCAAGTTTTTCTTTCCTTTCTTCTGCTTTTGTTCTTGGTTTGTTCTCAGGGGAAAGCACATAGTGATCATAGGAAGTTTAAGACATACACGACTGGAGCTGCTGATCTAGCTGATCTAGCAATCAGAGTCCACTACTAAGGACTGATTTATTTTTTATTTCATTATTCTTAAGAAACAATATAGAATAAGAATAAAGTATAAAGAATAATTCTCTGAAAAATTTTTAACTGATTAAATTTTAACTCAACTGACAGGCACAGTGGCCATGCCCTCTTCAATACTGACAGGCGCACAGGTCCCTCACTAGGATTGATAGATACAGAGAGTATGAAGAGGGATAGAGAGAGAGAGAGAGAGAGAGAGAGAGAGAGACAGAGAGCGATGAGATCCAGAGATGAAGGATCCAATCAGTCACCACTGCTAAACAGCTTTTACCTGATACATGATACTCTGCATCATTTATCAAACTGGATACAAACAAATTTATTCCTAAGTCATTCACAGGAGCATTTACACAAGAAATATAGTATTGACAATTTACATATAAGGAGACTCATTAATGTGAACCTTGATTGCTTCAAATCAAAAAATTGTTGATGACTTACTGCAATTCTATTTATTGTTTACTCTGTCAAGTTTAAATCACTTATTTATTTTAATTATACGCATGAATTTAATGAAAAATATGTCACACTCTCTTTTCATATTAATGCCGTGCAACAAAGCAGTCCAAAGGAAAAACAACAGTCAATACAAATTAAGACTAGCTATTCAGTTAGGACAAACCTAATGCTGCTGTATAAAAAAAGGAAGAGCTAGTGTGTATATGGTAGGCAACACGCTGTTAGGGCTGTAGGACTTGAGTCCAATCTTGGACCCGACTTGAGTCCAATCTCGGACCCGAATCTAATCTTGAGAAATTTTGTGTAATGACTTGGGCTTGTCTTGCACTTATTGGAATTTGGACTTAGCTAAGTCTTGGGCATTAGTCTCACTAATTATGGTCTTGACTGAGCATTTGTAAAAATAATGATTGTGTTGTTCTTTCTTTTTGTATACACAGAGTGTGACAAGAAGTAATTCCTTCTTCTAGAAAACATGGCCTAATCATAGCATAACAAATATAACCACCTAGTTGAAGTAAAGGCTTGGCCTTGAAAAAGACTTAATGGGTTTCTGTCTCAATCTCTGTCTCACTTCCGATTTGGACTCGATCTTGACTTGGCTTTGACATCCTTAAAACTCAGTCTTGACTCAGACCAGACTTGTCTCAGACCAGTCCTTCTCTTGGACTCGTCATGGACTTGAAAAAGGTGGTCTTGATTACAGTCCTTCATGCTGCAATGGCCAAACATTTAGCAAGATTTAGCACACCATTAGAAGGCACTTTTTTGCCATTTAGTCAAACTCTGTGAGCTTTGCCATTCATAGCGTTCTCTGGGTGTCAGCTATGCCGCTAATATGCTTGGTACTTTTACAGGTGACTGACATTTATAAACGTATTAAAAAAAAACCTTAATAAATTACTAAAACTTTTATAAATTTGGCAGGAATTTTTTTGTTTGGATTGACCTAAAAAAACTTCTATACACAGGCCCAATGAACACTCAAAACTGACGTTAATTATTGTACTTTCTTAACAATTATCACCAGGAATTGACACAAATCATGTTTGGCTTTGATAAATGATAGAGTAAAAGAACACTTATCAGTAATGCATTAAACCTTTGGACCCATCTACTGTGTATATCCATTTATTGCTGGAGTTTTAAGTTTCTAAGTTGATGGACCCAAGAGGGTTTTTTTATCCATCATTCATATGAAATATAGACCACAGAAGCTGGGGAGCTATGGCAACGTGAGGCGAAGGCCGACCTCCGCTGTGACTGGGGATTTGAATTGGAATGAGCGGCAGCTACAGATTAGTAGGGGAAAGAACAGAAGTGAAATAAAAAGAGAAAAAAGTAGTGAGTGGAATAAAAGAGTGGATTTTTTTAAGTGGGCTGGGATTTCTTGACATTGAACTACTAAAGATGAAGACACATAAAGTCATGTATTAATCAGGAATAGGAAGAAAAAAGTGCAGTTCACAGACAGTCTGACATCACTTCACTCCCTTTATGTTTCTATCTATACCATGTGGGCATATACCAGCACAAGACAAGTCAACTGATTGAAAATAAGAAAAAAAATGAGTGTATAAAATAAACATTACACACTATGATTCAAATTTCCCACCGACAAAACTCAAGAGGCTACTTATCTCTGCTTAATGATAACAAGTATCATTCTGAGAAGAACATTTTAAGTAACTTTATTTTCCCTTGAAAACTTAGCAAAATTATTGACCATGAATAATACAGTATATAAATTAATAGAAATAAATTGTCATTCTTAAAAACACTGCTCTTAATCTAAAGAAATCCTACTATTGCCTTGAATAGATATGCATTTGTATCATCTCAGTGTCAGCTTCGGCCATGAACTCCATTTCCCAGAGTTCATCACAGCATCACACTACGGATAGAAATAACCAGACTCTATTTGCCTAGTTTACTCTTTTTGTAGATCACCTGACCCACGCATGTTTTTCGATTATGTCTTGGGTTTGTGATTTGGATTTTTTTCAGCCTGTTAAATTTCACTTGCACTGGCAATCTATCTCTGCTGCCTGGCAGTTTGCACATGTGTAAAACCCTTTCATCAAAACCAATAGTCTTTCAACACAAAACTGGTTACCTTAAAAATGCATAAGGGGTAAAAATTACCATAAAGAACATTTAATTCTACAAAAACCATATTAGGTAAGGATCCAGTTTGATAAACCTTCTGGTAAAACAGTCAGTCCACCTAAAGATGTCTACAACCTTCCTAATTAAGTGGGATTTTTTCACACTGTGAAGACTGTCATGCTTTGATCATGTCATTGGATAGCTCTGTGCTGTAGCAACATGGACATATGTGCAAACATGTTCAGTTTGTAATCAGATACCTTTGTCAAAATATCTGTGTTGGACCTACACCATCACATTATCATCAACGCAAAGAAAAGCACTTACAAACTCTGTACAGATGACAGCAGACAAAGTTTTAAAATGTTTCAATGACCTAATAAAAATATGGAAAATTTAGCCAACAGATTATTTTCCCATAGATTTAAGAGCACGCAGTGATCTGTTGAGTTCTAGGAATTTTGCCAGTGATATATTTCCTATAGATATAACCCCTTTCCTATCCAGCCATAAACCATAACAAGAAAGCTTAACAAGAAGCCTGGTTAGGAAAGACACTGCGTGTATGCATAAACACCACTTTCTGCCTGCCTTGGATGGTCATGAACTGACTTTTTCAGCTCAGCTGATACTCTTAACCTCATTTTTTTATGTACTGTATTGTTGATGTGATAACTGGATGCTCCATGAATGTATAATCCCTCTTTTTTTCAAAGGCACAGGGAACTCAAGGACTAGATCATGTTTGGTGTCATACGCATCATAACATCATGCATGCAGTAAGTTCCGTGAATGCACAAAACAGTTTCATTATCTAGATATTTTATGAATGTGTAAAAAGTTGTCCCCAAAGTGCAGTACTTGGGGGGTGAATTGGAATTCACCCCTTTGAGTAGCAACCAATCAAATCAACAGCACTAGATGAGAAGAGGCAGGAACACTGAGATACCTCATCACTCTTCACCATAAATTCTTGAAACACACAGATGTCTGTGAGTTGGGCATTAAATTTCCATCCACTTGGATCTCTAATCATCAACTTCAAAGTCATGTTTTCGACTCTAAATCTGGCTGATCCTACATCAACCTCAGCCAAGTCTCCAGCTTTGCAAGATGAAGGTGCATGAGAACTTTTATTTAGTGCGAATCTCACTGAAGCATAGTGAATCATAAGGCTTTGTCCATTATCTGTGGATAAACTGACTCAACTGAGGCTACTGCTAGACTTTTGACATGATTCTCACTCGATCTCTGTCCACACAGAGTCACAAGACTTCATCGGTGATCTCTGGAGAAGCAGACTCGATGCCACAAACCATAAAGCTTCTCTACGAACCTTCTTACTACTAATGGTAGTAATTTACCCACCTCACATACCTTAGACCCACCACTGTAGAAGCAGGCAGTGATCTGTTGAACGAAGGGTGACAGTGAAGCTCCCATTGCCACGAATGACATTTAGCTCAAGTGAGAAGACAAAAACTGATGTTGATAATCAAAGCTGTAACCCAGTTCCCATCTTAAACATATGAATTTGTCATGGATGTTGTTTATTGGGTTAGAAATGTATGTATATAATTCTATACCCTGTCATCAAAGGACAATATTAATGTAGAGATGACATCATCATTATTAAGGACTCAAAATAGGTTAGATAATCTAGATGTATAGTAAAAAAAAAAAAAAAAAAAAAAAAAAAAAACATGACTTCTAATCTACAAGTGTTTGCCTTTCCATGAAAGTTAAATGATATTATGATTAAATATGGAATGATTGCTGGATGGGCTGGACTTCTGAATAATCTGTCAATCTGAAGGCTACTCGTACTATGACAGTGACAATAAAGTTGAACCTATAAAGATAGACATCATTTTTATGGCCATTATTAACATTTGCAGATGAAATCAATATTATAATTTGCAAATGAAATCAATAATTAGCCTTGCTATTAGACTATCAGACAGTTGCTTGTAGATTATACATGCTTTGTTGTCTTTCAGTGGAATCAGATGGTGTTTGAAATCATTAAATGCAATTTTCTGCCTTTTTACTTTTGGGGGTAATCAGATGTTAAAATGTTATAACTTTACTTCTGGTTGAGATACATGCAAAAGTGAAACCTACAGTATTTCAGTTCAGGAAAACCTGTAGCTGTCAGGGCTATATAGTATAATATTAAATGGGGGTATTTTCTATTATGTTTTGGGTCCAGTTGTCCTCCAGAAGGGTTACTACACATCAGTACTAACTTATTCTGACTGATAGTTGAGAATGGTTGTAGTGACGGATGGGCTGGTTTGAGTATTTAAGAAACTGCTGATCTCCTGGGATTTTCACACAGCAGTCTCTAGAGTTTACACAGAGTGGTGTGGGGGGAAAAAACTGTGAGCAGTAGGTTTGCAGACTGAAACACCTTGTGTTTGTGAGGAGAATGACCAGTCTGGTCTGAGCTGAAAGGAAGTCTATAGTAACTCAAATAAATACTCTTTACAACAGTGGTAAGTAGAAAAGCATCTCAGAACACACAACACATCAAACCTTGAAGTGGATGGGCTACAAAAGCAGAAGACCACATCAAGGTCCACTCCTGTCAGCCGAAAACAAGAATCTGAGGCTGTCATGGGCACAGACTCATCGAAACTGGACAGCTGAAGACTGGAAAAAGATGCTTTTCTGCTCCCCACATTTGTAAAGAATGATTATTTGAGTTACTATATCCTTCCTGAACATCTAGCCATTTTCCTCTGACCTCTCTAATCAACAAGGCATTTCCACCCACAGAACTGTCGCTCACTCAGTGTCTTTTTCTTTTGTTTGTTTTTAAACCAATCTCTAGAGACTGTTGTGTGTGAAAATCAGATCAGAAGAAATACTCAAACCAGCACTTCTGGTACCAACATCCATGTCATGATCAAAGTCACAGAGATCACGCTTTTTCCCCATTCTGGTGTTTGATGTGAACATTAACTGACGCTCTTGACCTGTATTTGCATGTTTTTTTGCATAGCACTGCCGCCACATGATTGGCTGATTAGATACCTGCATAGAATGTGCAGGTTTATTAGGTGTTCCTAATAAAGTGGTTGATGAATGTATATTAAACAGAATGCCTCAATCAGGGATAATGATACATTTGAGGTCATTCATTAATGATCTCATTAAAATTTTAATGAGAAAGAACATAACACCATTTATGAAAATGAATCCATTACTATTTTTTTTACACATTGGGACTCAATTACACAATTTCACATTTTTTTTAAACAGCATTTTTATTTTCAGTTTTATAGCTTGTACATAAACCATTTAAGGGTTAATAAGTCTTAAATCTTTATTTAAGACATCTTCAAAATGCCCTTATTTTGAAGATGTTTTTTTTTTTTAAATCCCAAAATGTTAGATTCCTTTTATTAGAATTTCTAGCTAGCGAGACAGAATCATTTAGCAAGCTAGATGGAGCAAGTCATGATAATAGCCTGAAATATTTACATAGAAATTTACATAGAAAGCTTACATATATATTACATTAAAAACAATGAGACAAGTGAACAATGAACTAACACACTGAGCTAATATTAGTTACTTGTTATATTAAGTCATGACACATTATTGATGTTGATAATTAAGTAAGTAAGTTTATTGTTCTTCTAATTCAACACAAGGATGAGGATCGAACTGATCTTAAGGTAACATTGAAAAGTAATTGCCACTCCTCATTTTGATAAAGATAAACAAGATTCTTTTTTTTATGTGATTGCTGAGTTTAGGGTGAATATCTTTCACTTGAATATCAGTAGGGTGAATATCAGTTCACTTGAATTTTGAATGAATGCATTCAGATTGAAGAAAGTATTGAGTGTAAACACTGATACTGTCTTTTGTATCTCTCTCTAGCCTGCCTATCTGAGATCACTGATCTATCTCCATCTGTCAATTAGTTTTTTCCCTCTTTCCTTTTTAGTGTGATTCTGTAGTGCTTGAATGTTGCATTTTTGGAAACAGCATGAGCACTAGTGAATGTTAACTAGGTCAAAGTGGATATGGTAATACTAGAATAGTATAACCCTCATCATCTGCCTCTGAAATCTCTCCCTCCATCTCTCTCACATAGATAAACACACAAATATGCCTACTCACTGGCAATGCATGACATTTTTACATCTTAATATATGATGGAAGTATATAAATTTGATCAGAAGAGCTTTTGGTGCTGTGTTTTGACCAGGAGACAAAACATTGCAAATCAAGTCAAGCGTGAGGAAAAACAAGCAGAAAGAGAGGGAGAGATGAGTGGATTTGTTGCTATTTTTTATGCATGTTTTAAATCATGCTGTAATAGTGCTGCTTTACACTAGGCTGTGTATACTGAAGCTATTGATTGACATTTGGCTGCACTTCATTAAATCTCATTACATTTATACAGTATGTCATGAGGGAACATTCCACAGAGCGAATAAAGATGGCTTAATAGGGCAAAACCATCGTCCTATCATTCCACAGCCGCTAGCATTGTCTTAATCCTTGTTATCAGAGAAAGGGAGAGACAGAGAAAGAGAGAGGGAGAGAGAAAAGAGAAAGAGAGAAAGGAAGGGAGAGAGACAGTTTGCCCTATTTGTTATCTCACTAATCCCTATAATTGACCATATAGAAAATATTCAGTAGATATTCATATTTCTTTCATGTAGTTACTGATGCCGAGTCCCAGAAAATATTTAAAAATATTGCAAGATTTGTATAACGCGAGTGATACCAAAATGGTTATATTAGACAGAGCTGAGATCCTGCCATGCCAGTCAACAAAACAGTGGGGAACAGGGAAAAAAATCAAAAAGACCAAACATACCTAACCATTTTATTATATTTTATATTATATTAATTATATATCTTTTATATTTGTTTATATTCATATTTATATTATAATATTATAATTTATATTATCATATTTATTATATTTTTATTATATTATATTGATGTTCATCTTTTTGTCTAATTTGTGTAATTTCAGATAGAATGTTTGTGTAATAATTCATTACTTTACATTAAATTCATTATTTATACCAATTTTTTACACCATCCTGAAAAAATACATTGGTTTACTGTATCAGTCAATAATGTTGTGCATTGGTTAACATGGAGTTGATGCAAAAAATAAACTGTTAGCACCTACATTCACACACACACACACACACACACACACACATTCACTGGTCACTTTATTAGGACCACACGTACACCTGCTCATTCATGCAATTATCAAATCACCCAATGAAATCATGTAGACACAGGCCAAGAGCTTCAGTTAATGTTCAAAACAAACATCAGAATGGAGAAAATGTGATCTCAGTCACACTAAAAGTGGCATGGATGTCAGTGCCAGATGGGCTGTTTTGAGTATTTCAGAAACTGCTGGCCTCTTGGGATGTTAAAGCACAACTGTCCCTAGAAATTAGATGGAATGGTGCAAAAAACAGCTAGATGAGGAGAGGTAAGAGGAGAATGGCCATTCTGGTTTGAGCTGACAGGAAGGCTATGGTAATGCAAATAATCATTCTTTGCAAAAGTGATGAGCAGAAAAGCATCTCAAAATGCACAAGACATCGAACCTTGAGGCAGATGGACAACAGCAGAAGACCTCATCTGGTTTCAATCCTGTCAGCCAAGTACAGGAGGCTACAGTGGGCTCAGGCTCACCACCTGGAGATACAACTGAAGATTGGAACATCATCATCTGGTCTTTTTTATAATCTTCAACTGTCCACTTAAGGTGACATAATTGGATAATTGCATGAAAGAGTAGGTGTGCAGGTGTGCGTGCGTGTGTGTGTGTGTGTGTGTAAAATAATGAAAATAAATGTTTTCTACATTCAAAAAAACCCTACTATAAAGAGAAGCAAAAAACTTTAGCCCTAAGCTAAACAAAGTCAGTATATGCCACGATAACCCTTTGGCTTAAAAGATACTACAACAACAACAACAATAAAACACTTTCTCCCTCTGCATTCTCTCCTCAGAGTATTCCACATACCCTGCTATCTAGCAGGCCTGTGACTATATTTCACGTGTGGTTGGGTGGTTTTCCCCTGCTATGCCATGTCATATTTACTGCTAAGTTTGCTAAGTTAGCTGGGTTTCCACTAATAAGCAGCTCTGGCATTTAGTGGTTTTCCGTCCACAAAGGACAGCTTATTATCTTCCCTTGGGACAGATTTCTTCCATTCTTTCATTATACACCAAGTGTTTAAAGGAGCCATGCTGCAAGACTCATGCTTATGCAGCCAGTGTCTAAACACTAAAGCTTTGGAAACTGAAGAAGCTGAAGAAGCCTCAAGTGATTTAGGGAGACTTAAGCCCCTTATTAATCATCTCAGCCCCCCTAAAATGTTCACTCAATCTTTCTCTAAGTCAGTTAAATTCATTTAATTTTGTAATCTCTTTTTCTAAGCGTAAAAGCTGACAAAAGCGGTGCTGCCGCAGTAAACAATCCACAAACTGTTCCCAGACTAAACACCCCCTTTTAGAGTTGCTTGGTTTGAACTCAGCCAAAGCATCTAATACAAAGATTTCCAAAATCTTTGCTCACACTATGAGTCTGTTCATCACAAACTACCACATGATCTCTCTCTCTGCCTACTGCTGATTGCTGTTCATATGATGGTTACATGAATCATAGCCCACCCCTTGATGAAACCCTCACTTATTTAAACTAATACAACGAATGCATTCATGTTCATTTGAGCTAAATCTTTGATGCCGCACATCAAGCCAGAAGAATTTTGACGGAAGTCTGACCTACAGGTAGCATAGACATACCTGGATGTTATACAAGCAAGCAAGCCAGCAAACACCTGGAAAGGTATTCTCTAAAGTTAAAGAATCAGTGTTGATGGTATTGCTGCAGCTTATATCACATGCAACACAAAACAAGTGTCCATCATCCAGTTCACCATACAACATTATTATTATCTAGTCGATTATTTGCTAGCAAGCTAAAGTTATGTTATTATGGTGATGTGAGAAAATGAGCATGTAGTCAAAACTAGTGCAAGAAGTAGCAGTCTGTATAAATACAGCACATTTCATTTCTGCTATTCACAGTGTCTAGAGTTTACCCTAAAATATTTGCATTTTTCTCTTTTTACCATCAAGTCACTGCCTTCCAGACAGATGGTGCCTACTTGTTTAACTAGCAACAAGCTTAAGTTGCATAATACAAAGATCATTATGCAAATAGGTCGAGTGGCTATCTATTGCATTGAGTCATCTCAGATCTAGGAAGGGCTTGGCAAGGTGCAAGTGGACTTCTTCAGTAAAGTCAAGTCAACACAGTAGTTCTCCCTGGCAGAGCCAGATAGCCTTTTGCAACAGGACACAATGGCTCACTACTTACCTCATCATCTGCTATACAATTTTTGTCCTCTGCCATTGCTTCTTCCCATGTTACAGAGAATTCAGCAAACCTCAGATACCAGGTCACAGCCTCGAGATGGCTGGCAATACACTGGTTTGCACTCTCCACAATCCTGATTTCCAGTGATTTGGCATTAGTGCATTGCCTGATTCCCAAAAAGCAAAATTTTCTCCATGGACTGTTAGAAAGTTCCCATATACACTAAAGGTGTATGTGACAGCTACCACAGTGCACTACAGCCCCATGATTGGTGTCTTCTAATAAACGTATCACAGCCATTCTGAAAGCAGTGAAATGTATTCATCTGCCATGATTCCCTAAGAGACCAGTGTCAGCTTTTCCCTTTGTGCCGAAATCCTTTAAGGCCCCTCCTTATAAGTCTCCAAATGAAATAGTGTCTTTGAAAACTGCCTTTTTGCTAAAGATTACTTCAGCACAAAAGTGAGAAAAGAACATGTTCTGGTGATAAGCTCACCATGCATGCAGTGCGGTGATCTTGAGCCTGAATGAAGGATTTGTTCCTAAGGTCACATGAACAAATTTTTTGTATCAGTTAATTGACCTTGCAGTGTTGCATAAAGGCAAGACAGCAAAGCCTTCCTTGATGCTCATGGTGCGTGCTCTATGCTACTATTTACACCATATTCTGCCCTTATGTGTTTCTGTTATACTGCTAGACAGACAACTAACAAGTCTTATCCTCCAATAAAGACAAGGTTGCAGTTTCATTTACTTGTTGACTTGAAGACTTTTCTTATCAAAATAAAAATTCAAATGTAAAAATAATATACACATATAAATCAAGATTATATGTCACTCTAGAAAAGAGCTGCAAAAACTGCAAAGCTGCAAAGAGCATATCCTTGTCATGGATATAATTTAGAGGCAAACCACTCCAGAAAGTCTCTGCTGCTACTACCTGGGTGTCATTGTGCCCTTTCTCCAGATTCTACAAGGTTAAAAAAAGGTTAGCATTTAAGCTAGTTGTTGTTGTTGTTGTTGTTGCTGTTGTCATACAATATTTGGCAATACTGTACTTGATATAATCATGCCAATAAAGCGCTCATGAATTTAAGATGAGAGAAGAAAGAGAGAAAGGTGATAAATAGAGAAAAGGAAGATAAGAAAGCGATACAAAAAGCAAAAGAATAAAAGGAGAGGGCGAGGATGTTATCAGCAGGTCTATGTTTGGCCTGTATTTGTGGATCTGCAGAGAGACAGAGACTAAAAGAAAGAAAGAAAGATGGAGAAAGAGATAGTAGGTTAAAATGGTCTCATCTTTTAGAGAGTGAGTTTATACTACAAAATGAACTGAGACTGTGATAGCCGCAATCATCAGATGATGATACACACGAGAGGAAAGAAAAAAAATAAAAATAAAAAAATCCCTTGCATCCTCTTTCTCTGAATGATGAAATGATGGATGGAATAAAAGAAGCAGACTAACATTACATGTCTAGAAATACTACGAATATTACTGGAGGTCAAGTTACAAGTCTTAGCTCGGGTGAAATATTTTGTGTGTGAGAGTGTAAGCATCATGGGAGTGTCTGTCACGGATAAAAGATCTGGTGCTCTAGGTATCTGTCCTTGTAGTTCTTCCTCTGTCATCCCTTCTTCAGTTTTTCGCACATGATTCAGTTTTCATCTAACAGGAGTTTGAGGGCACAGATTTCTCCTACATGGACTTCATCAAAACACTACTGAGCCACACACACCCACACACACATTCCCTCTCTCATCTTCAGACTTGGAATTTTAAGAAGAGGCACAGAGAGAGACAAGCCTAGAGAAATGAGATTGGCACGCAGGGCTTAATTTGATTTGCACTAATGGAAGTCCATCCTATGATCTAGAGGCCCTTTTTCTGTTTGAGACGCATCCCAGCATCGGAATGATAACTAGATGACAGCCGTTGTCATTGAAGAGGACAGACGCACACATACACACACACACACAAACACACAAACACACACACACATAGACAAGAGGACAGTGTGAGCAGGCATCCTTGAAAGAATACATTAATTATACAATCCATAAGGGGTTGACTTAAAAAAAAAAAAAAAAAAAAAAAGATTTGGAGTTGAAAAAGAAAAAGGACACTCCTAATTTTACTTTTAAGTCAGAACAGGAAGCTTTATGTTTGTTAGTACGGCTCCCCTGGTACACACGACCTCAAATTTATTCATGAGACAGAGTTATTAAAAAGGTTGCAGGTTTTGATGAGAAGCATCAAAACAAGTTACAAGGTGCACTTCGCTATATTCTGATTGCTTGAAGAAAGAAAACAGTACATTAGTTTTATAAGTCAAATTTATTTTAATAGACCAGGCATTGTTTAACTTGTGCAATGCTTAAACTGCCTCATTTTATTTTTCAGGCAGCAGATGGCCCTAAAAATTACAAAGTATTCTTTTAATAGAACTTCCTTTATGTTCCAGTTGACCAAGGCAGTTTCCTTCCAGAACTTTTGGAGTTTTCTCTGCGTTTCTAATAGCCACCATGTAGCTGTAACCGTGACCTCACGTGTATAGCCTATAAAAGGCCCCTGCTATGCATGCTAGCACGTTTTCCTATTCTTGTCTTGTGAAGGACCCGAAGAAGTGGATTCTCTCTCTCTCTCTCTCTCTCTCTCTCTCTCTCTCTATATATATATATATATATATATATATATATATATATATATATATATATATTTTTTTTTTTTCTATCGTGATGTAAATCTTTTGTACCTTTTTTACAATTTCTTCATCTCCTGTGTTTCTGGCCAAATGGGGAGCTGTTTGTGCCATGCCCAAATCTAGACTCACTTCGGACTGGAGCATCTTAAAGATGCAATGGCAATGTGAGAAGCAAGGCAGTGGTTCATTTGGTATTTGGTTTAGTTTCACACGGCACATAACAGACCAAAAAAATGGCAAAGGAGTGTGTAGGGCTGAAAATGCACTCGTAAAACTCTTGCATTCAATGGTTCAAAATACTGTAATAGAAAAAGATACACAAACCTTTACCAAGTATGCATAGAAATCTCAAAAATCATCCAAGCACAGAGAAAACATTGCTGACACTAGATAAATAATTAGATCAGTATATTTTAAATTCGTTTAAAACATTCTATGTATTTCATCCAACATTTATTTTCTCTTTTCGTTCATCAGTCTCAATAATCTAGAATGCATGGCATTTCTGCAGCACAACAGCTCTGTCCTTTGGCTCAGTTGATGCCTCATGGCTCAATTTATTAGCTCACACCTAAAAAAAAAATGCTCCCCACAACCCAAAATACACAACCTGTTTGATCCACTTCCTGCAATTGGGTTGATACAGGACTGAATTGCTATCTTTTTGCAATCACATTGCTAGAGTTCATGTATAACCAGAATGGCTATTTTGGTCTGCACCTGAGTATGTTCTAACCTTCCCAAACAAACCTCACCACGGAGGAAAACTGAAAGCACCCCATGACAGGTGAATCAATGGGAACAGAGATCATACAGACAGCACTCCAAGCAACAGTAGCCATAGTAACAGTGTAAAGAGAAATCATTGGGTCTGTTGACACTAATGAGAAGGCAGGTTTGCTCAAACTCCATTGGCAGAGGCTGGTAAAAACACTTTGCGCCACACGCTGCTAGTGTCTGGTCAGGTCTTCGGTACAGAGGTTCAGGAAGCACTGGATGATCTCCTGTATTTGGTTGAAACACAGACTAAGCATATGGGACAGTGGGCTAATGGTGACCTTACGCATGGTCACATTATTTCAAATGAATTTCAAGACCATAATAATAAATAATAAAAATAATAAAAAAAATAAAAAAAGGAGCAATCCGCCAATTGAGAGAATTCCAGCACTAGTTTTGAAAATATGGAGTTGATGGTGGGCTGCATTACCCCTCTCTAATTAAAGCATTGGAGGACAATAAGATCAGATTAGTGGCTACTAAACACACTGCTGACAAGCGATCTTTGACAGTTTCTCAGTGGACTACCACCAATCACACGCGTCTGGCCCAGAGAGTTGCAAGCCCCAAGCCAGTTGGCCATATTGACTGCAGAACTCTTTGACTGTTGCAGTGGCCATTTGTGTAGGGTCATTTCAAAATGAAGTAATGAAAAGCATTTACGTCTATGCACACTTCGAAATGGTAATTTTTCAAAGGAATCAACCAATGGATAGTTTTCCTCTAAAGATTCATTGCGCTGGTTTTATTCTAAAACTGGCCATGGAAACAGGGAGCTTAAAAGTAGGTCAAGCCCAAGTAATAAATATTATAATTAGCAAAATCAAATTGTAACTAAAGTGAATAAAACACCTGAAATTAGTGGTGCAGCAAATAAGTTCTTTGATGTACTTTCCATGTTTTCATGTTCCCTACCTCATGTTTATCGCTAGTTAACAGTTAATAGCTCATAGTTAACAGTTTATAGCTCATGCATTTAGATGCGTTTGCCTCTGCAAATGTACATAATCACATTAGGTGAACAGCTGAACAGCAGCTCCTAAATGAAATTGTTGGCAGCCTGGGTATGTTTTTGTTGCCTAGTCCATCTGTTGAAAATTGCAATACTTGTTTATATAACTATAGTGATTGTGCGACAATAAAACACACATGTTCATGTGCATTCCAAACAATCATTACTTTTGGCCCCCAAAATCAACTGTAGGACTTCAGGAGTCCTGATTTGGCAATAGTTTATGCAAATACTAAAGTTATTTATAGCTTGTATGGGACATTGAGCACATCCTCCCAACAGATGACCAGCAGGCTGACATACTGTATATAAGTTATGGGTACAGAGTAGATGTGTGCACTGGAATTCTAATACTTGTTTGAGGCACCAGTATATTAATACTGAAATCACTATTCAGATACTCATTATGCTCTGTGTCTACATGAAGTCAGTCACACAATATCAGTCAGAAAAAGTACAGAAAAAATGTTCTTTGCACAGCACATCACAGTTTCCATGCAATATATTTCACTGCATCCATTTCTATCTTTTCATTCACTGATTACATAATTATAACATGTAAATATCTGTACTGATCATTAGATGAACTAAAAAAAGGCTTTTCTGGTTCTGCAAAATTCTGCAAATAAATCTGACAAAGGTATTTTGGAGGTTTGCGACTCTTTATTTTTGGCCCAAGCAAGATTTCTTGCACATTTACCAATGTTGGAGACACACTCTCCATTCTCCAGAGTGTCAATCCCACTATTTCAAACAGCCTGGCCCATTGCCATTTTTATAGAATTGTGTACACCAGAATGGCAAGCACAGCACATGCCAAGAACAGTGTGAAACCAGCTTTACTAAGCACTCCAAACCTGAATCAACTTGAATTTCAGGAAATGCCTTGAAGTGGTATGGAGGTGTTTTTGTTACAGAAATAACTGGAATATCTCTTTAATATGTCATGACACTGGAGAAAAGAGTTATGCAAGAGTATTGGCAGCAGTTCAAGCTCTTGATGACTGCCATGTCAGATTACTCATATCAGATTTATTGGATAACAGTAGATAGCAAAATCATAGCATCATGCATTAAACATGACCAGAACATGACCCATTTTATATCTCATTTGCTAGCCTGAGCACTTTGGACAATAATAACACTTTTGAATGTAGAGTACGAAATCCCCTTAGACAGTGAGAAACCATTTAAATTACGCAAAATGTATCTGGGAAAAAAAATGAAGGAAGAAGGAAATGAAAAACCTCCTTAAAATGGTTCCATAACCCAAACACCATTCACTCTCTCTCGCTCTCTCTCGCTCTCTCTCTCTGCATTTTTAAAAATATTATAAATATTTCGATGTAGTGACATGTAACATTAGGTTACAGGTTTAGGTTTTCTTAGCAAAATCTCTGCCAGTGGGATGGAGTAAAGAAGGAAGAGGGAACAGGAGGGCAGAGATGACATGGAGGAAGTGGGGTTCTCTGATCTGAAGAAGAGAAAACCAAGACATGAAATGTTATTGACTGCAGAAAGCAGCTGGCTAAAGAAGTTAGTGTAGAAGGAACACATTTCCACTGCTAAATAAAGGAAAGCATGGCTTCTCGGCCAAGACCAGCTTTTTTTGTAATATTTATTTTAGATATCTTTCTCTCTGTTTCAGCAAGTTCCTGAAGTTTTCCTCCACTCCTTTCTAACTTGCAAATGTTAAACTAGTGATTCATAACATTTTTATTTAACACACACAGGATTTTGACATGACAAATTAGCATAACAATGCACATCATGTACACATATGGCATATTACATTATATTACTTTATTGTATAAAGTACACTAAAATTCAAAGCTGGATGGAACAAGCACAACAGGAAGTGATAAATGTCAGGAATTAGCATTTAGCATTAGCATAACACTGTAAGTAAATAAGAATATCACAGATAAATTTTGTGTCTTGTACTGGCTGATACAGACTGTGAACATATAACTTCATGTCTGTATGTTTTACTTTGTCTGAAATTACATTTTACACGTTTAAGGCCTTAATACGCATTAAATTATCTTAAATGTAAACTTAAATTCGATGTTAACATGGACAACAATTTATGTTTTCTCTGTATTTCTATGATAAAGCCCATTTTATCCCAGATGCAGTAAGTGCATTGCAAAAGCAAGGCACACTCAAGCACGGCACACTCCCACATTAATCAGTGTTGGCCTTGTACAACCATTTTACACCAGAAACATTGAGGCAGGTGCGTCACAGTGCATCCACTCTGCAAAGCGTCGAATTTACACCAAACACGAGTCACGTATATAAATCCAGTCACATATGTACATGAAGCTGTTATCACTTGCACCGGGTTAATAAATATAACATGCAAATGGCTGTACTGACCATCAGATTATTATATGTGTTACCACTGTATTTAAATAAAAAAGGATGTTAATTCAGTAAGATATTCACTCCAGTGCTTAGTGTAACTTTTATCCAATTCAGTGTTAAATCTGGAGACTTCAACAGCAAAAAAGGATGAGTAATTAGTAAGCAATAACAATGATGTTACAATGAAATTAATTTGCTGATTTCTTCATATCAGCTATGTTATAACGCTTTGTATCTGCAAATTAGCTAACTAGCAGTAGCAGGTAGCAATGAGACAATGAGAATAATACTTTTGCATTTAGCACATACAAAACTTATACAATAATAATAATAATAATAATAATAATAATGTAAGTATGAACATTTCTGTGATCCCTGTTACTTTGACTGCAGCATGGTTGCTGGTGCCAGACAGGCAGGTTTGCTTATTTCAGAAACTACTGGGTTTTCATGCACAACAGTCTATAGACTTTACACAGAATGCTGCTTAAAAAAAAAAAAAAAAAAACTATTTACAACTGCGATGAGCAGAAAAGCATCTCAGAACAAACAACTCACATGTCATCCTTGAGACACATGGACTACAACAGCAGAAGACCACATCAAGTTCCACTCCTGTCAGTTAAAAACAGGAATCTGAGGCTACAGTGGGCACAGGCTCTGAGTTCATTGTGCTTCAATGGCCTCCACAGTCACCAGATCTGAATCCAGTAGAGCACCTTTGAGATGTGGTAGAACAGGAGAGTCACATGAATGTGCAGCTGATAAATCTGCATCAATTATGTGATGCAATCATGTCAACACGGACCAGAATCTCAAAGGAATATTTCCAACATTTTCTGGAATCCATTCTATGAAGAATTGAGGTTCTGAAAGCAAAGTGGGGTTCCTACCGAGTATTAGTATGGTCTTCCTAATAAAGTGGCCAGTGAATGAATATGCTAGAACTACAATACATGGTCATTAGATATGACATAGACTACTTCTTATGATTTTCACAGATCAGATTTTATTTTATTTTATTTTATGGAAGCACTTCTAAATTTATAGAAATACTGAAATAGTAGCTACTTTCTTTTATACTCACCATGGCTGAGTGTCTCTTCAGTTTTTTGAGGTGCAACAGTGCAACATAAAATAGAAACAGAGCATCCATCAAAAAAAGGGCACCAACTATCATTGTTGCTTGATGCTTGCTGTGTTTGCTGTTAGGGCAAGGTGTAAGTGTAGCTTACATTTTTGTGCTTTTTCTAAATACCTGTACATGTGATTTTTTTTGTTGTTGTTTGTTGTGTTTTGTTGTATTTGATGTATAATCACTACAACTTTAAATTACATTTGAAGTGACATTACAAAGTCTTTTAACTTCACAATACCTCCAGACACCCTGTTTCAGGTTTTTTAAAATTTATTTTTCCATAATTTTTTTAAATATTTGATGTGGTAATGTGATATCAAACATAATACGAGTTTTGTAAAAAAGAAAAAAAAATACAAAATTGAAAAATAATCTCCAAATCCTGCATCTCAAGAATAATTATGACCATGTCATCACATGACACAAACAAAGTAGAAGCTGGACATACTATGGCTAAACAGATTTTATTGCACCTTGTATGCATAGTCAAGAAGCAGAAACACTTGGATGAAGACATGGCTGGGAAAGAGCAGGCATGGAGATCCACTTCGAGCTTGTGAGCTACTACCCACACAAAGAACATACACCTTCTAATTCTGATCAGGTATATAAAGCAATATGTAAATCTAAATAATAAATATAATCAAGTGAATACACAATGTTGCTTTAAAATAATATTCCTATTTCACTCTCCTCTAACTGCCAGGGCCAGTGAATAAGACCTGAATAACTCAGTGTTCACTTGCCAAGATATTCAAGGTCACACAGTCACATATGATGCAGTATTTACAACAAATACAGCTGTCATACAACAGGCGCCAACACGGTATGGAGCCATCTGCTTTGCAAATTGTGACTACTGTCCAAGCTACAGGTGTTCTGGCCTCCAAAGCTGTGAATAGTTTCCTGTTTTTTTTTGTTTTTTTTTTATGGGTGAGCGTGTTTTCTTTTTCTGATATTACAATCATTATTTAAAATAGCTGCTTGGCACTGTAGCCATCCACTATCCTTGAGTTGTTTTTTTATCCCCAAAGTGTACTGAACATTAATTGAGTTGTTATACATTGTTCATCTTGAATGTTCTTTGGTGAGCTGAGAGACTCCCTGTCAAGTTACCAGGACACTATGGCTCATTTTTCCCATTGAGGGTGTCCACCATCTGTTTTCTACTTTCAAGTTGTTCTGCTACTAACTGGCTAATGAAGTTTCTGGCTAACATGTCAAGCATAGAATACTCTCTCTACATATCATGCAGTGTTAACTTCTGAGTCTGCTATTTTTAGCTGGGGATTAAGTGTTAACTAATTCGTTAACAAGCTGGTATTCCCTCTGCACAAATGTATGCTTTTCTATGCTTGGGTTGACCTTCCCCCATACCCAACATTGTACTGAGTAGGCAGCCACTGATAACCATGCTACAGGACTTGCACCCATGCATACATGTCTGAATGTCTTGGAAAATGATTTTGGGCATCATCTACAATATGTGTCCCGTGCCATCGTAAGGAAGCTTTGTCTGATATAGACATCTCCTGTGTTTGCTGGGTGATAGCAGTTGACACAACATGCTCAGCTGGCAGTTTTAAATCCTGGCTCAGTGCTGAATCTGGTCCAAGATTTTCAGTCTAAACAGCCTGTTGGTTGTAAATGCCCAGGCCCACTGACAACCGATAAGCACTGCAAGAAACCCAGAAAGTAGTCTGAGTTGCTCTCTAAATGAATGATTGGCTTGACAGCAGACATGGTTCAGCTGAAATCAATGATTCAGGAGCTAAGACTGTAACTTGAAGGCTTGTATTTCTCATCATAACCTTAACACAGCTCAGTGGTCAGTCATCCTTCTCATTCTTTTCATCCCTTATCAGATAAGTGCTACAGCCACAGCTGTGTCAGTGAGGGTATTTTAAATTATTTCAGGTTATTTAAGAGGGTTGAACAGGTTCCTGAAGAACCTCCCATTTCATATGCTATGGAAAATGTGATTATATTTATGTTCTCATTGTCCCAGAGAACAAATGTTTCCTAAGGTTTCCCTTCAAGGTCAGACATTTGAATTTAAAGTCATGCCTTTCAGAAGGTGAATACAGGTGGCCTTGTCTCCTCCAGTGGCCACTGGTGACTGAATACTGCCATATCTGAGTGTGTCCTTGGTGATCTTGTAGTAGATTTATAAATTGTGGCAGTGAGATGATGCTGGAGTGGTCAGATTTAAGGAATGTGGGTGAAATAAACATGGTCATCTAAACTATGTTTAACTAAAGTATTTCTGAGGAACATCTTAGTTAAACATAGTTTAGTTAAACATGGGGGGGTCCTCAGTGGGGCAGGGTGGGGAGGGGGGTTGAAATCATCTTCATCCAGGCAGGGAGCCAGAGAAATGTCCTCAGCGGAGTGATGTCCCCAGAGGAGCAGGGGGGAAGAGCAGCATCCTCTGCCGGGCAAGAAGGTGGAGCAACATCCTTAGTGGAGCAAGGAGGCAGAGTGATGTCTGAAGTGGGGCAGGGTGGGTGGGAGATGGCTCTAGCCAGGTCGGGAGCCTCCTCCTCAAAAAAATTCCCTTAGGGGGCACGTGGCATCAGGCCTAGCCTTGAGTTGGTCCAGAAGGGCCATGTGGCTGCATTGCTTAAGGGTTATCATTCTCTTAGATGCCTTCTGACCACTCTGTTGAACGAAGACCCACTTGAATTCTTCTGCAAAGGCGGAGCTTCCCAGACGGCCTCCCCACAAGAGGGCTGAGAGGAGGAGGGTTATGAACACTGGGTGAGGAACAGGCACAGGCACTTCTCCCAGGAAGCACTGTGGTGGAGGCAGTTCTATCAGAGGGGCTGGCACCTGAAGAGGACCATCTGGAAATATCTTGGAGATAGTCAGGATATTAGTCATTAAAACCTTGTGGTATTGAACCAAGAGCTCCTGCTGAGCTGTGGCAGTGAAGAGTGCTGGGTGTCTCTGTTGGTTTCATGTTTGGTTTGGTGTTTCTGTCAAGGCTGAGACTCAGCGTGAGAGTCAGATGCTCTACCAGTGAGCCACAGGAGAGGGGATGAACCCAGCTTCAGAGATGAACTCAAAACAGGGTGGAAATTCAAAAAAGTAAAAAAAAAAAAAAAAAGTTTATAAAAATCCAAATCAAAAAATGCAAACACACAAAAAAGGCAAAAACAGTCGGTAAATCCAAGGAAATAATCCAATCTAAAAAGACAACAAAATTCCTTCACAAAAAAGTAATCCCACCCAAAAGACTTCTCAAGAGAAAATGCATAAATCACAAAAGGGTTTACTAGTAACACCAGGCAGAAAACAGAAAATTTACATGAGACAAGGGGCTGGCCTTACTACAGCTAAACAAAAAGTGATGAAACTAAGGAACAAGGCAATATAAATATACACAGAGAAATGGGACACAGGTGGCAGTGATGACTATTAACAAACAGAGGGAAAACAACATGGAGGAACAGTGAGGGACTCTAGTGGCCAAAACACAAGTCATAAAGTTAAAACACACATTTAACCTTCGGCTGCATCTATTTCCATCCTTGGTCTTAGGGGAGCAGCAGAATAAGATAATATCATTTTATATTTTAGTCCTACATTCTCTAAAATGAGAAAGGGAGGTTGAAGGTGTTCTGGATGGTCTGTTTCTTGGTGAAGTTAAGCCATTGGGTTTTGCTGAGACTTGGACTGATCATGACAGAAACATGAGTAATTTCCATAGGATTGCTACTGCTACGGATCTGCAGCCATTCCAGAGATGGATCGACCTGGGGTCTAAACAATACAGACTAAAATGTGTCCTAGTCTTAGTAGAGGGATCACAATCATTAGCCCACTGGCATTGCAGGGCATATTTAGCGGGGGGCCTGTTGGGGGCTGTTTCCTACTGGAGAGACATAATCATCATGGATGCTTCCCTCAAAGGCTGGAGGCTGTCTGGTGCCACAGGGGTACTGGGGGAATGTGGCCACCTCAAGCAACATCAAGCAACTGGGGTTGTGGGCAGTCCATTTGTACCTGAAGTCCTTCTTGCAGATTCTTACATATCATCATGTTTTGGTCCACTCAGACAACATTGTGAAAGTCAGTTGTATCAACCATCAGGGGGCATGAGGAGGGGCTCTCTTTGTCTTGAACAGAATCTCTTCAGATGGACATATCCAAAGCGATATGTCCATGAGAGCAATTCATCTTCATTGTAGTGCACCTGTGCAATGGTGCAGCAGATGCACTGTTGCGACTAAACATACATCAATGGAAGTGAAGTTCATATCTTGGTGGAATCCCAGATCTGGGTTAAGTTAAGTCAGGCACAGGTGGAACTATCCAAGGCAAAACATTACCAATTGTGGTTTTACCTGACAGAGCTGGACAGCCCTCTGAAACAGGATGATCTGACCTACGACAACCCTCAGCAGCTGTTTCATCCTCCACAGCTGATTCTTCCCATTCTGTGCAGGATTTAGAAATAGGCCCCTACTTGTGGGCTCAAGATGGTTGAAAAATGCTTGGTTCTCACTGCTGCGTTCATTGGATATTGGAACATCCTGGCAGCTTCGTACCCTAGTAGATGCTGTCCCAGGTGGACAGCAAAATTTGTCATCCTAAACAATATTGCCTGTGTCAGGTTGGGTCCTCCAGATTTGGTTGTCTGCGTCTGCAGGTTTGGCTCCTGTGATCTACACATCCATAAAATGCAAGAGCCCCTAGCACACTGGCCATGTGTGCCCTTAAATGGACATTGCTTTGCAATTCAGCTGGACTCTGTGCAGCTGAGGATTTTGACCTTTAGGGATTAGGGATTTTCTGGGATTTTGACCTTTAGGGATTGCTGATCAGTGGTAAGTCTCCATCTACACTATCAATGCATATGGCAACTATTGCAGTACACCACGGTACCATAGATGGCATATCTCTGGAGTCACATGGACATTACTGTCTTTCTAAAGGAAAGCTGCTTCCATCTGTTAGAGTCTCCTGGGAATCCCTTGTGGGATCTTTCCACTTTCCTGCTAGCAATCACTTCAGCTAAGTGCAAGATGGGGCTTTGCATGCTTATGTGATAAGCTTACCTTGTATGGCTTGGTGGCCAGACTTCCAGGAGTTTCTTCCTGGACTGAATGTTCTCTGTTAGGAAAATTTATTGTGAATACTGCATCATACAGCACTATGTGATATTGTTTCAATATCTTGGCATACATGTGAATGTGTACATGGATTTGTCCAGTTACATATGGAACTAGAATTATTTGGGGAAATTTTCATGGTATATGCAGCATTTGAGAACCAGAGGAAGAAAATTATTATCATTTTCCATTTTAGGGGTTGGGGAAAATGGAGATATAGTGAATGTAGACAAGTCCATAATCCAGAATCAGAACAAGAACCAAAAGAACAGGAGGGGACATGGAGTACAGAAATATGGTAAGAAACTTGTTAATTCAGAGGATTCAGCTAGTACTGTACATACAGTCAGGTCCAGAAGTATTTGGACAATGACAGAGTTTTTGTGATTTTGCCTTTATACACCACCACAATGGATTTGAAATAAAACAATCAAGATATGATCGAAGTGTAGACTTTCAGCTTTATTTTAAGAGGTTCCACAAAAATATGGCATTTACCATTTAGGAATTACAGCCATTTTCAACAAAGTACCTCCATTTTCAGGGGCTCAAAGGTATTTGGACAAAGTGACATAATTGTAAATATAACCATAATTTTAATACTTGGATGAAAATATTTTGCAGTCAGTGACTGCCTGAAGTCTGGAGCCCATGTTCTCAAAACTCAAATTCTGAGTTTCCTCCCTGGAGATGCTTTGCCAGGACTTCAATGCAGCCACCTTCAGTTGCTACTTGTTTGTGGGTCTTTCTGCCTTCAGTCTTTTCTTTGGTAAGTGAAAAGAATGCTATTGGGTTGAGATCAGTCGACTGACTTGGCCATTGAAGAATATTCCATTTCTTTGCCTTCAAAAAGTCTTGAGTTGCTTTCGCAGTATGTTTAGGGTCATTATCCACCTGAACTGTGAAGCGGCATCCTATCAATTTTGTAGCATTTGGCTGAATGTGAGCAAAGAGTATAGCCCTATACGCCTCAGAATTCATCTTGCTACTTCTGTCAGCAGTTACATCATCAATAAACACCAGTGAGCCCATTCCAATGGCAGCCATACATGCCATAACACTGCCTCCACCATGTTTGACGCATGATGTGGTATACTTTGGATCATGAGCTGTTCCTTTCTTTTGCCATACTTTTCTCTTCCCATCATTCTGGTACAAGTTAATCTTGGTTTCATCAGTCCAAAGAATCTTATTCCAGAAAATGGGATTTTTTAGATGTTTTCTAAAGTCTAATCTGGCTTTCCTGTTCTTGAATGTTACCAGTGGTTTGCACCTTGATGTAAACCCTCTGTATTTACATTTATGAAGGCATCTCTTGATTGTAGATTTTGACTTCTCCAGAGTATTCTTGACTTCTGTTGATGTTGTGAAGGGGTTTTTCTTCACCAAGGAAACGATTCTGTGGTCATCCACTTTAGTTGTCTTCCGTGGTCTTCCAGGCCTTTCAATGTTGTTGAGCTCACCAGTGCTTTCTTTCTTTTTAAGAATGTACCCAACTGCTGATTTTGCCACACCTAAGGTTTTTGCTATCTCTCTTATAGATTTATGTTGTTTTTTCAGCCTAATGATGGCCTCCTTCACTTGCATTGAGATCTCCTTGGACTTCATATTGGTAGCTCCTGTCGAACAGCTGCCAAATGCCAACTCAATACCTGATATCAACTCCAGACCTTTTATCTGCTTCATTTGTCTTGAAGTAATGAGGGAATGGACCGCACCTGGTCAATTAACTTCTTGTCAGTCAATTGTCCACACACCTTTGGGTTTGGGTAGTTGTCAGATTAATTCTAGGAAATAACATGGGGGAAAAGGGCCTTATCTCCTTTTGAGTCCAGCAATTCTGTTCTGCTGCCATCCATCTTTTCCCATTGTATTGTTTAGATATTTTGTTGTAGGAGAGGCATGTGGCATGAATCCTGTCAGGTGACACTACATTTATGCATAACTACATATTGTTTCTTGGCAAAAATGTGTCTGTTATGTTTTTGTGCAGTTTGTTGTTTTCAGTGCCTGCATTTCAAAGTGTTAAAGTGTTCCTTTAGGATCATCACCCTTCTGGCTCATCTCCCAAATCACCCATTCCCAGTGCAGACTCCCACTAAACCACAACCTTACCTGATACACCCTGCTAATTTCAGACCATGGAAGCATAATCCAACAGACAACAACAGGCTAAAAAGGTTGTGAAATCAAATCCTAGGGCTTCCAAAGAGCCACTGGTAGGCCTTTGAGCAAGGCCCTTAACCCTTAGCAACTTAGACTAATTGTAAGTCACTTTGAATAATACAAAAATATCAACTGTTTATCATTGCTTATTAAATGACATAGAAGACGTACTTATGCTTATGTGATTTTAATTCATTTGGCAACTACTTATTTAGAGTGAAACAGAATCACAGCCAAGCAGAGAGTTGAGTTTAGGCTTCTATAACTCTGTTTCAATGTGTCTACTACAATTCAGAAAAAATGGGACAATTGGTTACTAACAAACCATAACTAGAGTAAATTGTTTTCTCTCATCTGGTGGATGCCCAGCTCAGTATGGAGGGTAATGTCAGGAGGGTAATCTCAGAGGAAGAATTTTAATAAATGTCTGATCAATACGGAGGGAAAGAGGCTCTGCCATGTCTATGTCCTCTGGCTACATTAAAATAATGTGCTGTATATGTAAGGATGGACAGATCTATCATAATTTCATTGGCATCTAAATAAATGGAATTATGTAACTTGGAAGGTCACGGTGTGTTCTGCAGGGGAGATAAACAAGCCTTCAACTGTGTATGTGTATGTGTGTGTGTGTGTGTGTGAGCCATAGGAGCATTTATGTTAAGATTATGAGTGCTTAAGTGAATAGATTATATCATTTTTGATGGACAGGTGTCTTGTTAAGATATCTATCATTTGAATCTATTTTATAAGCACTGATCCTTTAAGCTGATCCTAAAAATTTTAAGAAGACATTGAAATTGAGACATGCATTCTTTATATGTGTGAGAAACAGCATATGAAACTGTTTTTTCAATGAAATTTATCTGAATCTCTCTCTAACGTTCACACATCATATTTGATGCCATATATTTCAAGTATTCCTCCTAAATTACATTTATGGATCCATTCTCATCAGTGTGATCCTAATGCTCTGCTTCCACTGATTACTAAAATTTGTCTAGAATCGCATATAAAATATTCTACATTTTTTTCCTTTCAGTTTGTACAGACGCTACTTCCGATGTTCTAGCCTCAGTTATATTTAGTATCATGCCTGGTCTTGTACGATCTGGTCACGTGTAGTGTCTTGCCTTCCTTAGTCTATGCCTTTGAAACATTTCTTTGTCATTCAGTTAGGATTAGTGATGGGTGTAAAGGACTGCAGAGAATGAATGTGAGGTGGACTTCAGAGATGGAAGACAAACCTCTCAACCTCTGTCTTGTTTATGCACTCTGACAATAAATAAGAAATTGTAAAATAAATAATGCTAAGTGTGAGGTGTTTTCAGTTTTTGAGATCCCCTAGGAACTCATGTACTAGTGTATGGTGAGCTTAAGAACATATCTAGGAAACAAAAAGTATATCAAGAAATAAGAGCATATGAAAAGATTATATAGCATAACACAAATTATAAGATAAATTATGAATAAATAATGAGCACTAGTGAGATAAAATGAGACCAATGACAAGAAAGAGAAGATGACGATGGGGTGTGTTCAGCGTGGAGCCAGAGCAGGTTTCAAACAGAAACTGAAGGACATGAATCATGAACTTAAACAAGCCACACGCTATAAAGTGGTTCCTTGGTGGACTAGTGGTTAGCATGCAGCGTTCTCACCACCATGGCCTGTGTTTGATTCCCACTCAGGGAACCAAGCCCATCCACTGGAGGGTTGCACAAGCCAGTGCACTCTCAGTGCCAGTCCCAAGCCTGGAAACTGCGGAAGGTTGGGCAGGAAGGGCATCTGGCGTAAAAGTTGTGCCAGAATCAAAATATGTGGACAGGTGATCCACTGTGGCAACCCTGAACAGGATCAGCTGCAAGAGGAAAAAACAATTATTAAATACACAAAAGTGTTTTGTGCATTAACACTGAGAAGTACAATTGTAGTACAATAAAAATATTCAGATGGTGAAGTATAACTGCAAACAAATTAAGACTGCCTTCCATTCTGACATGATCATGACTATGACCCTTCACAGTGAGAACTCTGAAGAACTCCTTTGAAGGGGTCAAAAATTCAGGCCATTTGAACAAACAGAAACAAAACCTGGGCAGCATAGTGGCACAGAGGGTGGCTTTGCCATCTCACAGCTCCAGGGTCACTAGTTCAATCCTGAAGTTGGTTTACTGTCTATGTGGAGTTTTGCATGCTCAGCTGTCTTCTCTGGGTTCTCTAGTTTCCTCCTACCTCCCAAAAACATGTGTATAGGTGAATTGGCTACTCTAAATTGCATTTTTGCAATTGTTTGCAAAAATGTTTGCAAATGCATGGTGCATTGCAATAGACTGACGTCCCATCCACCTCACCCTGACCAGGATAAGACAGTTACTGAAGATGGATGAATGAATGAATGAATGCATGAATGAATGAAAAGCTGCTTAAATACACATATACACTTAATAACTTCGCAACTTATATATCCAAAGTAATTATTACATGTAGCAAAACATTTGAAAGTATGTAGAATAAAACATAAATATCTGATATAAAAATCTGACAAACATTTGAGTACACTTTTCTACATATCGCCCATACTACTTTCAGTCACTTACAGTGGCTTTTCTAGTAATAAATCCTTGAAACTTCCACCATGTGTCTGCAGTGTGAACATTATTTACCAAAATCCAGTTTTTAAATTGAAGACTAAACAGTTCTGATTGTATCTTTTTCCTGTTTAAATGCCTTTGCAGATTGTTACATACATAAGCGTGCTGTTGCCTAGATTCCATTTCAGTGCCCTTCTTAACAACAGCTGGAGTATTGCTTTTATTACACATGCTTTAATCTCTGATGACCTTTACACAAAGACAGAGAAGAGATCAAAGGCAGAGGAAAGACGGACAGGTTGTTGGCAAGTGGGCAGCAAGGGCACACTATAGCTCCCTGAACCTTGTTGAAAGGATTTTTTTCATCGTTTGCCATCTTTCCTTCTCGACCCAGTGGTTAATAATTTAAAAGAAGTCAGCAATCATAGGAACATGCAATTTACCACCTTGTACCCTAGCTCATACATATTCATCAGCTGAGGCCTATTTAGCAGCCAGCTTGACTGTGTCACGCTACACAGCATGGCAGGAAATGGAATCAATTTTTTTTTTTTTCGCAGTGAAGCATATCACACACTGTTAAATTCTTTTTGTATTTGTTTTCCTCTGCTCATTGTCTCTTCCTGTCCAGTACTGTAAACCAGAGCCGTGAGTCGTATTATAAGGTACTAATTATGATATATGTTGATATAAACGTAATATCTTTTAACAATAATGGCTTCTGTATTGTACCTGTTTGCCACACAGGATATTACATTTTTTAATTATTCCTTCACCTTCAGTAACCACTTTATTCTGGTCAGTTTTGCAATGCAGCCTGTCTCAGGAATGCTGGGTGCAAGGTGGGGGCCCAGGATATCATGCTAATCTCATTGCAACACACACACACACACACACTCACACACAGGGAACATGCAACATGGTCCCCAAGCCCTGGATCACACCCCAGTTCCTGGAGCTGTGAGATGGCAATATTATATGGATATGCATGGGTTTCCTTTGGGTGCTCTGGTTTCCTCTCACTGTCCAAAATCACGCAGGTATGTTAAATTGCTCTAAATTGCACTAAATTGGATTGGCTCTAGATCCACCACAACCCTGAGCGAGACAAAGTGGTTACTGAGAAAGACTATGAATGATTCCGGAAATTGTTTGTTTCATTGTTTGAAAATGATTGTTTCATTGTTGTTGATTATGAATACAGACTACTGTCACAGTTTGGTGTGGAACGTTATTACCATGCATACGGGTGCAGACATCACATGCATGTCATACATCAGCTGTAGTCTTTGCAGTGTATTTGAAATGCAATGTTTGACAGAAGATATAAGGTAGAAAGCAGTATAGAATCAGTCAGGCTTTGTGTGTCAGCACCCTTATACTTCAGTTCTGGCACTTTTGTAGGCCTATGTAATGGAGCCCTATTATTGTCTTCCATGATGCACCAAGGTCAGATAATTTTCTACACTATGGATGGATTGCCAACAAAATATTTACTTAACCTGAATCAACAATGACAGATTCCAACAATGGCTGTTTTTCTCCAAGAGGAGTCACATAGCCTTCAATCAAATATTTTTGCCTGTATGAGCTTTCCCTCTTTCTGTCTTCTTTCATACTGATTGTGGTGTATTGCAAATCAAGCTGAGTTTTGTGGACCTGACCTTGAGTGCTTAATAGGTTTGCAGTTCTCTGAATGTGGCTGAATCATGATAGATGTCATGTGGAAAAATTGAAAAGCTATTGACAGACACAAACCAACACTGCTTTCGCCTTAGTCAAAGTTTTCAAACTGAGCTGTAATGGATTTGTCTCACCGTTATTTCCTTGCTCACCACTCACAGTTCAGTTCTCAATTTCTGTAAATCAATTCCCTTCCTGTTTCTATAGAGCGTTTTTCAGTACATGGCCTTGACTCATTGAATTCATGTTACAAAATTTACTAAGAAAGCTGTGCTGTATGCAATTTAACAATTGCGAAAAATTGGATTGGACCTTATGTTTTAAATATATGAATATTGTGTATGCAGAGTGAATTAATTTTATTAAGACCAGATTCAGATATATAGTTGAGGTCAAAAGTTTACATACCCCTTTCAGAATCTGCAAAATGTTTATTATTTTACCAAAATAAGAGGGATCATACAAAATGCACGTTATTGTTTATTTAGTTCTGACCTGAATAAGATATTTCACATAAAATATGTTTACATGCTCACAGATGCTCCAGAAGGAAAAACCATGCATTAAGAGCCGGGGGGGTGAAAACTTTTTGAATTTGAAGATCAGGGTAAATTTAACTTATTTTGTCTTCTGGGAAACATGTAACTATCTTCTGTAGCCTCTGAAGGGCAGTACTAAATGAAAAAATACGATATTTAGGCAAAATAAGAAAAATGTACACATCTCCATTCTGTTCAAAAGTTTTCACCCCCCGGCTCTTAATGCATGGTTTTTCCTTCTGGAGCATCAGTGTGCGTTTGAACCTTCTGTAATAGTTGCATATGAGTCCCTCAGTTGTCCTCAGTGTGAAAAGATGGATCTCAAAATCATACAGTCATTGTTGGAAAGGGTTCAAATACACAAAAAATGCTGGAAAACCAAAGAATTTGTGGGACCTGAAGGATTTTTCTGAAGAACAGCAGGCAGTCTAACTGTTCAGGACAAACAAGGGACTCTTGAACAACTGACAGTAAACAAAAAAAAACACAACTGTGGATCATTCAGGTAACAACACAGTATTAAGAATCAAGGGGATGTAAACTTTTGAACGGGGTCATTTTTATAAATTCAACTATTATTTTCTCTTGTGGACTATATGTAAACATCTTTTATGTGAAATATCTTATTCAGGTCAGCACTAAATAAACAATAACATGCATTTTGTATGATCCCTCTTATTTTGGTAAAAGAATAAAAATTTTGCAGATTCTGAAAGGGGTATGTAAACTTTTGACCTCAACTGTATATATATATATATATATATATATATATATATATATATATATATATATATATATATATATATATATATACTATATTACCAAAAGTATTCGGTCACCTGCCTTGACTCACATATGAACTTAAGTGCCATCCCATTCCTAACCCATAGGGTTCAATATGATGTCGGTCCACCTTTTGCAGCTATTACAGCTTCAACTTCTGGGAAGGCTGTCCACAAGGTTGAGGAGTGTGTTTATAGGAATTTTTTGACCATTCTTCCAATAGCGCATTGGTGAGGTCACGCACTGATGTTGGTCGAGAAGGCCTGGCTCTCAGTCTCCGCTCTAATTCATCCCAAAGGTGTTCTATCGGGTTCAGGTCAGGACTCTGTGCAGGCCAGTCAAGTTCATCCACACCAGACTCTGTCATCCATGTCTTTATGGACCTTGCTTTGTGCACTGGTGCACAGTCATGTTGGAAGAGGAAGGGGCCCGCTCCAAACTGTTCCCACAAGGTTGGGAGCATGGAATTGTCCAAAATGTTTTGGTATCCTGAAGCATTCAAAGTTCCTTTCACTGGAACTAAGGGGCCAAGCCCAACTCCTGAAAAACAACCCCACACCATAATTCATCCTCCACCAAATTTCACACTCGGCACAATGCAGTCCGAAATGTACCATTCTCCTGGCAACCTCCAAACCCAGACTCGTCCATCAGATTACCAGATGGAAAAGCGTGATTCATCACTCCAGAGAACGCATCTCCACTGCTCTAGAGTCCAGTGGCGACGTGCTTTACACCACTGCATCTGACGCTTTGCATTGCACTTGGTGATGTGTGGCTTGGATGCAGCTGCTCGGCCATGGAAACCCATTCCATGAAGCTCTCTGCGTACTGTACTTGGGCTAATCTGAAGGTCACGTGAAGTTTGGAGCTCTGTAGCAATTGACTGTGAAGAAAGTCGACGACCTCTTTGCACTACGCGCTTCAGCATCCGCTGACCCCTCTCTGTCAGTTTACGTGGCCTACCACTTCATGGCGGAGTTGCTGTTGTTCTCAAACTCTTCCATTTTGTTATGATAAAGCTGACAGTTGACTGTGGAATATTTAGGAGCGAGGAAATTTCACGACTGGATTTGTTGCACAGGTGGCATCCTATGACAGTTCCACGCTGGAATTCACTGAGCTCCTGAGAGCGGCCCATTCTTTCACAAATGTTTGTAAAAACAGTCTGCATGCCTAAGTGCTTGATTTTATACACCTGTGGCCAGGCCAAGTGATTAGGACACCTGATTCTGATCATTTGGATGGGTGACTGAATACTTTTGGTAATATAGTGTATATATATATACATATATATATATATACATATATATATATATATATACTCCGATCAGCCATATCATTAAAAAACACTGAGAGGTGACGTGAATAACATTGATTATCTCATTACAATATATATAATTATAATATAAATTATAAAATATAATACTGAGCATATACATATACACCAATCAGTCATAACATGACATGACACTGATAGGTGAAGTGAATGACATTGATTATCTTGTTACAGTGCCATCTGTCAAGCGGTGAGATGTATTAGGGAGCAAGTGCACAGTCTTGAAGTTGATGTGTTGGAAGCAGGAAAAATGGGCAAAAAGACTTTGACAAGGCCCAAATTGTGATGGTTAGACGACTGGGTCAGAGCATCTACAAAATGGCAGGTCTTGTGGATTGTTCCGGGTATGCAGTTATACTATAGTTTGTACCTTCCATAGTGCCAGAAAATTATGCTTGCATTGCAGATTTTTTTTCTCATTCATTCATTCCTTCTTTTATTCATTGTCTACTAAAAGTAAATTAAAGCAGCTAGAATATGTTATAATATTGGATATGTTTCTCCGCACACATTAAAGAAGCTTAATACTTTCTTTCTTTCTTTGTTTACTAGTAAATACAAGGGAACATGCTTGTGTTATATTGCTTAATAATGATGTTCACTAACTAGAAAAAAAAAGGTCAGAAAGTGGGACTAATTATTGATGCCTTATAATATGACCTGAAAAAAAAAGTTCCAGTTTGTGTCTTGCTAAAAAGGACTGAGAATTTGCAAGTGATCTAGTGATCTTGTGAGAGGTCCTATTTAGGGATGCAGGAATAAAATAATAAAAAAAGGATACCTCAAAAAGCAATCTCATAAATGTAGAAATAGTATAAATGTTAGTTGGCATTGGCAGTATGGAGGCTATCAATCTTCCTAGTCATTTTTAATTGTCAACTTTTGCATATCAGATCAGGGAATCTGGACATATTGTATAGACATAAAAAAAAAACTGTATCATTTATAGAGTTTAACCAGTTCTCCAAGTACTAATTCATTAATATATGAACATGTTCTTCAACTAGGCAAAGCACTTATATAAGTCACTCTAGATAACAGAGTTTGCCAAATAAGTGTAAATATAGATGTACCGCATGGTGAATTGCTCTTGGTTTTCCCAAGCTACACCTCAGGACTAACTCAGAGCACTTTCAAGTCTCATTTTCAACCCCTTAAGGCTAAAATGGCTGGACAAGGCTAAGCTGATTGAGAATGAAGTGTGTTAGAGAGGCATTTGCTGTTTGGGCAGCTGCTCTAAAGAGGACAGAGTGCAGTGAGACATTCGTAATCACAAATCGGCATCAGCCACAGTTCCCAGGGGGCAACGCAATCAAATGGATGTTTATGAAATATCCTACATAGAATGAACGGCCGCTGTTCGTCCTACACTGATTAGACCTGTCAGAGATTGTTAAGTTTGTTTATTTGTTTATTTATTTATTTATTAGGGTGAAAAAAAAGAAAAAAAAAACAAGAAATGCACAAACACGTAGGAGATTAGTAAAATGTGAAATAGGATTGTGTGCTTGTGTGTGCACAAGAAAGGAGACACACTGAAGGAGGAAAAGGAAAGAGCAAAAGAAAAGAGCAAGAAAATGGAAAAGAGACAAACTACTTGTTTGTGATTGAGTGAGAGACAAGGCAAAAAAGCAAGTTATAAAAAGAGAGATGGGCAGAGAATGAGGGCAAAGAAAGAGACACAGAGACAGGAAGGGAGAACAAGTGGAAAAGGGAGGGGGAGGCAGATGTGCAAAAGAGTGTGTGCATCATATATTGTGACAATAAAAACAACTACAACTAAAAAAGAAAACAAAAATGAACTTCAGCCACTATTAGAAAAAGGGAAAATACAAAACAGGTAGGTAAGTTAAAGTACAAATATATTTAAAAAAAATCATAAAAATCAAATAATAAGCCACCATTTTCAACTGTTCACAGTACTACCTTTTCCCCTAAATACCCAGAAAATACTTGCAATTGCTCCACCAAAGCATAATAGGTATGGTCAAGTCTAAGCCATACAGCCGCTAAAGCCTTGAACATGGCCAACCCCTGCCTTGACATCAGATTCCTCTGTGCTTTCAAAATGGCTAATGTTGATAATAAGTATTTAAATAATAATAATAATAAAAAAATATATATAACCTAGCAAGACTAGAACTTTTTTTTTTTGCCTTTTTTTTGACAAAACATGAACAACTGAAAGGAGAAAACCAATTTTATAGCAGTGGGGATAAGACATGCGCTGTACAAAGACATGAAATAAATACTCAATCCCAAAATAAAAAGATAACACTAGGATCAAGGTGCACTCAATAGCTGTTTCTAGATAAGTTTTCTGCACATTCTTCCATGGGAGATCACATGTACATTTATTAACTGTATGCTTGTACATGGACCTCCCACCAGAAAATGTTCCTTTTGCATAGCTCATATTCACACATATTGTGTAGACAGCCTTCTTCCCAGCTGACTTGAAGACACCTAGTGACAGTGAGGGTAGGAAAGTACTAATGACTTCCCTCTCTCCATTGATCAATGGCAGATGAGTCATTCAGGAAAACCTGATATATTGTGGGCAGTCACCTCCATCCAGTATTCAACCCAACCCAACCCAACCTGACTGTGGTCTTTTCACCCATGGCTGCCAAATCAGTGCTCATATGATGACCCAGTTTTGTGTACCCAGCAGCCCTCAGACATGATCACAGGCTGGCCAAAGGCAAGAGTCCTTATTGTAAAAGTGTGTTATTAAATGCACACTACACCACAGCAGATGTGTCAGGTATCCTTTCGAAAGAGAAACCTTTCCACTGTTCCGACATTGACCTGTAAAATAGGCTAGGATCCACCAAATTAGTCTCCTGTAATTTCATAAGAAACAAGGGTTTGTCAAATCACATTCCAACTAATTCCAATTAACTCTCCTTAAAAGTGTAGTAGCAGTGTCTTTCCAGAAAAAGGGCAAGTGATTCAACAACCTCTGGGCAGCTTGGAGTCTGAATATCATTATCCTGGTCCTGATATTCACCAGGCCCTAGCCCCTCTGGTGTACTGGGAGATACATTATAGCTGCTCGAATCCAGTGTTGGGATGATTAAAAAAAAAAAAAAAAAAGACTGGCAGGTCATTGTAGCACAATAGGTTTGAACAACAGGGTGGAAGCAACCAACTTATTGGGAAAAATGTCTTTGTAGGACAACTGGGGAAGCAACCATTCCCATCTAGACAATTTGGTGCCTCCCTCCCAGTTCTGTTTCTGAAAATCATCCATAAAAAAGACAGCCAAAAATATTATCCTTATTATGCTTTCTGCCCCACTTCAAATTTCCTGATAACTGTGTGAGGTGGTCCACTTGTGCCTGACCAGCCCACAGACCAGCCACACTTTTATCCCAGTTGACTTGATGCATGATAAAGCCTTGTGCTATATCTTCAAAGACTCAGATAGAGTATAGACCATAGACTACAGTAAAATATCCATGTGGACAGGGCCTAAGACATATTCCTATGAAAAGCTCAGTCGTTAATCAGCTATCAGATTGTGACACCCTGGTCAACGTGAGGAGAACAAGGATTCGGGTGTGAGAGGGAACAGAGATGCATTTATTTATGTTTTTTGTCTGTGCTTTTCAGCTCAGGAATCATCTTTACTGAAATAAATCAATGAAAATATAAACTTCACACATGCATTCACACACACACACAACACACAACACACAAAAGCTCAGCAGGATGCTTTCAGGGGAAGTCGCACTGCTCTGCACTTCAGGCTCTGTCTCGGCATTCTCCTCACTGTAAGACACAACATATGAAAAAGTGCATGGTAATTCACACACAGGTGTATGCTCATTAATGCAATTACCCACTCCTTCTTCAAGACTCTGCCCTCCATTCACAAGTGGGACCCGACCACACCCCTGCCACCACACAGGTGTGTTTAATTCAAGAGGATCAAGAGGACGCTGTTTACACTTGGCGGTTTCCACATAAAAAAGAAAGTGTAAATGCAGCCATTTTAGTCAAATGTCTCACCAAGCCGCAGTTGACAACCATAACAGAATAGGTGATGCAAAAGTTAGTGGATCTTGAGGCAAATGTAGCAGACAATATATACAATTTACGCTAGAATCTTTCATGCAGTCATTTTTTGCCTTCTTGAAGGATGCCAGTAATTCTGGATCTGGTTGCCATACTCTCATCCTAGTACTGTCTATAGCCATATATCAATTTCAAGGATGTCAGTGCAGTCCCATAATGAAGGATCCTGCAAATGTGGCTAAGAAACGTGCTATTCGTCTCTTAGAGTAGAAAGAAACAACTGGCGAAAAACCCATAATCCTTTGAATGCAGAGTAGGTTTTTGAAAAAAAAAAGAAGTTGGAAACACCAATGGAAATATAAATCAATATACTGTGTACTTGGAGCTGGTAGACAACAACAGAAAATTTATGTTGCACTGCCTATATTGTGTGTGTGTGTTTCATTTTCTCTCCAATTTGGTCTCACTAAATGCCACCCAATAGTTAACAGTATTTTTAAAAAACTCTAGTATGTAAAAATGTGTGTTGTTTATATGCATTTAAATAATTGTTTCAAAATCATGTAAACTGTATACATTTGTTTTGAACATGTCCAGAAATCTTGCAAAAACACTAATTATATAAAGGCTGTAGCCTTTTTGTCACTGAAATCTGTTCATCAAGGTAAACCTACCTTGCAGCTACACTCACTGGTTATATCATCAGGTACAGCTACATTATACAGTATGTGAAGCTGTGCTTCCAGACTCCAGCGATTCTGGCCTCAGTTTAGGGAATTGGTGCAAGAAATTTCCCAGCCAGACAGAAAATTCATGTTCACAGGGATAGTGTGAGGCTCGGACCAGACATAGTCTACAGTGGGGGAAAGAAAGGCTAGCTGTTGCCTCTGACGTGTTTACCCCTCTACAGGGGCTCCATGTGTAGAGAGCAGTTGTTAACTGAGCTTCCACAGGCTTGGTGAGGCAATCAGAACCTGCCGTCTCCATGTTATGGCAATGTCGTCTATCAGGTGTGGACCAGAATAGCAGAGATGTATGCTGATTAAAATAAACACAGTTTTATTAGTTAAAAAAAACAGCAAAAATGGTGATCAAAACCATGAATTGTGCAAAACAATGAGAATAATCTAAGGAGTATATACAGAATACACAGAGTTCAAAAGAGCCACAGATAATCCTAACCAGAATGCTGGAGAGTTGGAGAGAATATTTGGCAGAACTTCTAAGAGTAGGAGTTCCCAGAAAACAGCACTCTTTTCACAGATATAATCTTTTAAATATGGAATTTAATATCAGACCATCAGCAAATCATTTAATGGCTAGCCTTTAATTAGGAGTTTGATTTCCATATTGGATTCACTGTCACTTCTTTTCTCAATCTCATATATTTTTTCTATTTTATATGAAAGAAAAGCATCTACAGTCATCTCTTCTGTTCTTCTCACTTCACACTTCAATTTTTAATGATCTATTTATTTCATGGAGAGAAAAGAGAAACGTATTATCTTCATCTTCATCATAAAGGAATCCTCTGTCAATCCTCCCCCAATCCCTCCCAAGAATACTTTGCCAATCATTTGCATAGCATTTTATTCACTGATTTAAACAGTTTGTCATCATCATCATCATCATCATCTTCTTCTTCTTCATTTTTTTTTGTCTTCTTTGAGCTTGACCAGGATTGAGTGGTTAGAGTGGTTGAATTTATTATTTTGTTAGATTTTTTTGACTGTCATTTTGCAATACACAAAATATATCAGAATACATTTTTATTATGATCTCTTCTGAAAGAGATCTTTTAATCATAAAACTAGGTTATGTAACATTAAATCAGCTTCAGTTATTACAGTCAATATACAGTTACTCCTTTTTTGCAATACAACAGGAGCTTCCGTTTTACTTATCTGTCTTAAATAACATACATATATACTATTCAAGATCATTTCTGAATATACATAACGTTCTAGTGTGTTCACACTGGGAAATATGAATTAATGCATTATAGTACCAGAGGCTGGAAAACTGGACTGTCTTTGTTAAACAAATGAAGTCGGGTTTGATGGACAGTTTTCGCACCAACCTGCTCCATTATGCAACACAGAATGAAAAGGGAAATAGCAGATAAAAGACAAAACTGACATGTGTCTGCAGTGCCACATATGTTTCCGCCTCTGTCGTTGTTAATGAACTGTACATTAAAAATGAAAAGTATATATAGTACATCAGACACTGTCAGGTATGTTAACAAGATAACATTAAATAGCATTCAATTAATTTTTACATCATTTCCCTTCAGTAAAAAAACATTTTCTGAATTTCACATTTCTCTCATTTAGGAACCTCAATAAAAGTATGTGCTCTCAAACAAACAAGTTTCAAGTTTCCTTTTTTTCTATGATTTTAGCTCTAATGTTGGTTCCCACTGCATCGCCCAATAGAGATATAGGTTAACTGGGACATTTGTTTCCGACTAGATAGTCACTTTCATAGCAATTCGTATTTACCTTACAGATCACCTGGACATTTTGCAGTCCAAAGTAAAATTTACTATTAAAGTTACTTATCAGGATTTATAAATAGTGGACAATAGACACAAGCTTAATTAACAATTTAAAACAAAATTACATTTGTTTGGAAGAGCTATACTTTAAAAAGGGAATATGTTGGCACCACATAATATTAAATTTAACTTGGCTAGCGTGTGTAGTATGGCAGTATAGTGAGTATCATTATGATCACACAGTTCTAGTGTCTTGGGTTCGATTCTGAGTTTGGGTGACTGTGTAGAATTAAATTTATTCCAGGGTTTTCAATATATATGATCAAATCTTGTTGGCTGTGCAACAACAAAATGTATGAAGGCAAATCAGTTCATTCAAATCAGTTCATTCACAACTGTTGTACACATTTGAATCAAGTAAATTCAACTTTTTTTTAGTGCACAGACCAATGACCAAAGGCCTGTGCCTGACTCATAGGAAATTTCATTACAATTTAATCAAATTTTCTGTTTTTTTTTTTTTTAAGTGTATAGAACAATGACCAAAGGCAGTACAAAAGTTCCACTTCAAAAGGTTCATTGAATTCATTTGATTCAATCGAATATGCTACTCGAACATAAATTCACACTTTACTTGTTAACTTGTTGGTTCCATGTGAATTGATTTACATGAACACAGTTTTTAAATGCAGTTTGCTGCATTTTGTTTTGTACAGCTAACACGATTAATAAAAACAATATGTAACCCCACACAGACAGTACCCCGAGCTGAGGTTCGAATCTAAGACACTGAGGTTGTGAGGTGGCCAAGCTACCCACTGCACCTTCAAATAACAAAGTATAAGTGAATAATGGGTAGGTCAGGTTACTTATAAATTTACAAATGGATTTACATACTACATTAGTTATGAAGGATTTCAGGAAACATTAATTAATGTTAATTAACGTTAGTCACTTGTTAATTAAAGAATGTTCCTATGAATGATATAACGATGTACTTAGCGTTATGAACGCTTCGGGAAACCCACTCCTGAGTAGTTAAACTACTTATCTTACTCATTTTAAATGAGAGATTAATCTATGAAAATGTTTGAAAGGAACGTTCAAAGTAGGAAAAGACTCCAAGCTCTAACATTAAATAAGGTTTATTTTGTATAGACCTGCCATGGCCAGAATAACTCAATTACTAAAGATGAATGAACTAGTTTTATATTTCTGTGGTCTTTTGTATAAACTATGGTATTCAGGATGGCATTATATCTGGTATTTTATTTATTTCACCACCAGTGAACATTGTAGAATACAGTGGGGTAATTATACACAGGTAACATGTTGTAATTAGCCCAATTTCCATATTTAATAGATTATAATTACCTTTTATTCATGTGTTAGTACATCATAGTTACACTGATTCCTATGCTGGAATATTGACACCACAATGTACTTATTTATTTTTTTCCTGAGGGTGGATTTTTCTGTGAATTACAGATCAAATTAAAAAAAATCTATCTGAATATCAACAACAAGAAAATATTACTGTAGGTGAATACATAAATAATTAATCAGAATGAATGGATGCCTATATTGTTTGTTTAATAAAGGGCATATTTCAACCTGTACAGCATATAGTAACTCCATATGTGGCAGTGTAGATTTAATCAAATACTTAAATGCATTCAAATACTAAGGTTTTTTTTTTAAGTAAATACAGTTGGAATGCAATATTGTAAATCATTAGGCAGCCCTACTGTACACATAAGTGGAAGGTTGTTAGTTAGAATCCACCAAGCTGTCACTGTTGGCCCATGATCAAGGCCTTTAACTCTCATCCGCTCAGCTCAACTGTAAGTTGCTTTAGATAAAAAGTGTCTGCCAAATGAATAAATGTAAATATAGGAAGTAGCCACAAGGTAGGTGATATGTGGACACCTTTTAAAAAAGGCTGGCATTTTTTTTTTTTTTTTATCACAATGGGTCACTTTCAGACTTTTCAGAAAAGCAATGAGTGACATTATGCATTTTTTATCTTCTGACCAATCAGATTACAGCTCAGGGTGCAAGCAACATAGAAGACATTGACATAAAAAGAAAAAGAAAAAAAAAAAGTTTCATAAGTGAGTGCTAATGAATATGAATATGAGGTGCTTTTGTCTTCTGACCAATCAGGTCGCAGCTCAGGGAGAAAGCAGCAAGGAGGACATATAATAAGATAATTTTTTCACTTCTAAGTGAATATGAGGTACTTTATCATATGAGATACTTCAATGTAAATATTTTAATGTTTCAATGTAACTAGAAATAAGATTTGTTAGTTTTGGGACATTTATTGGAATCCAGTGTCATAGACTGGTCCCACTTTAAGTATGTCTGCATAAATTGGACTAAATGCTGTCTAGTCTCCCAAACCACAGCTCAGGCAAAGTTCCTCTTCTTTGCCTGTTAGATTAAGTGTTGAAATATAAATCAAATGTTTATTATTAATGATAATAATAATAATAATAATAATAATAATAATAACAATAATAATAATAATAATAAGTAAAGCAGCCCATTGTTGGTTTTTATTTGCTCCTCTTGCAGTGCAGTATTTTGGCATATAACACCAGGTCCAGACAGCTCCATTAAATAGTCATTAGGGTAATGAATGGAGTATAAAAAAAGGGTACAAAAGCACATTTCACATTTGTGTAAACCAGCCAAAATGTGTGGTCGATAAAGAATGATTGTAAAACTACTCCCTCTTTCCATTACCACACAAAGGTTGTAGTTGAAAATATGATGTTCTACACATTTCATGTGCTAAGAGAAAGTTCACAAAAGAGAAACACTCATTTGTTAACACTAGAAACCAGTGTAATAATTGAAGGGAAATTTTGTTCTGGTCTGTTAGTGGCCATAAATCTCTCAAAATATTAAATCTCTTTCAAAGATATACATAACCCCATGTGTTTGTGTAACACCAACAAAATATGCATAAAATATGCAGATATGCATTATATCTCCACTGCTGTCCAGATGTACTACTCTGCCACTGCTCTTGTGTGTTTTTTTTTTTTTTAAGTAGGAGAGGAATGTATCATATAGATTTACATTTATATTTTACATTATTGCATATTTACAGCATTTAGTAGCAACTTACATATATGCATTATAGTCTCCATTAGAAATATATTTGCATGGCCTCTAGATTTAGTGCTGGGGTAAGTACTTGTGAAGAGGTACTTCTTCAGTCTTCATTTGAAAGCAAACAAACAGCTGGGGCAACAAGGGGCATGTTCATTCCACCACCTGAGTGCCAGTACAGAGAAACGTTTTGAGGCATATGGAGGAGCTAAGTGTCATCAGCATAGCTGTGGTATTAAAAACAGCATGAGGATATTACCTCACTGAGAGGGCAGGTGTAGAGAGAAAATAGAAGAGCCAAGCACTGAGCCTTGTGGGACAGCTGCAGAGTGTCTGCATGGGTTTATCCTGCTGTGAAGCCAGACTGATTAGGATCCAGAAGGTTGTTCTGGGTAAGGCAGAGAATAGATTTTATACTGCATGTTCAAGCACTTTAGAAAGAATAGAGACAAGTGTTACTATTCAGTAGTTGCAAATATCCAAAGTGTTTCCATGTGGGCTTTTTCAGTATCGAAATAACCCTTGTTGTCTTGAAGGCAGTCAGTATGTGACCAGATATTATGGAGACATTTATTATGGAAGTAATAAAGGGCCTTGAAAGAAAGTCTGGAGCATTGTGGAAGGGATGGGATCCAGTGGAGTAGTGGAAAGATGGCTGGATAAAAGAAGCTGGATATTTCTTTCTGTAAAAAGGCAAAAAGCAAGGGATTAAGGAGGTGGAAAGGGAAGAGGGATAGTACAGTATAGCAATAGGACTAGGAGGAAATGGTTAGCAGGTTAATCTTCTCTTTAAAAGAGGTAGCAAAAATATCCACAGTTAAGGAATTGTAGGAGAAGGGGAAGGGTTGGACAAATGAAAAAATGGACTTTGCATTGATCAGATGAAGATGATTGCCCTTGTAGAAGGATGTCTGGGCAGCTCTCATATGAGAGGTCAATGAGAGCAATATGAGAGGAGCTCAGCATCAAGTTGTGAATTTCTCCATTTCAATCAGCAGCTCTTAAGGAGCAGATCAAGAAGACTTTCTTGGTTTGGATGATAAAGGACACAAGAGGTCACTGGATGAAGAAAGTTAATAGAGGAAAGCACTGGTGGATTCAAGTGGTAGAGAGAATGGAAATTGTGATAGGGTTAGGGTACTAGAAGATAGGGAAGAAGAAAACATGGAGTAGAAGTTGTAGCAAGTTGAGTAGGAATTGCTAAAAGGCAGGGCGAGAAGGACACGAGTAAAAGATACAAAGTGAAGATCTGAAAAGTAGATGAGGGTAACAATGATATTTAAAGCTAAGGAAGATCTTCTGAAGGCCAGTTCTAAAGGTTTCTTTCATTTTCTGTCAGATGGCAGGAGTTGATGGTCAAGTCAAAAGCGTACAAGTCATGAAAGAGGCTGGAGAATGGAACTTCTCTGAAAGGAGGTTGGAGTCTTCAGAAAGGAAGAGACTCAAGAGGAGCCCAGCACTTCTATGAAGATTTCCAAGGGCCAAGTGGGTGATAGATAACCACAAGATGATATGTAACTGTAACTGCATGGGGTTCAAATGAGGAGAACCTGAAGCAGTGCAAGAGGTGTGAAGTAGCTTCCTGGATGGCAGACTGGCAGTTGCCAAGCCCACCTAACACCCTCCACTGTTGACTGAGGAGGGTAGATAAGTTGTTGGTACTATAGCCTCTGATTTGTTGAGGATGCTGTATGGAGGATCTATAAGGGCAAAGACCTGAGTAAAGCTTATGTATGGAGGAGAAGCAACAATAACTAGGGTAAATGAGTAAGGGTAATAATTAGCCAAGAGAAGAAGAGCAGAGGTGATAGTTAGCTGGTCTGTAGTGAAGCAAGGTTATGTTGAGCAAGGTTAGAATGGAAAGGGTGACTTGAATATACCAATTAAATACCTACCTATTTAACCAACTGTTTAACTACACACCTGAGACAATTAATTAGCAAATTACTTAGATAATATAAAGCCAAGCAGATCACACTAAACAGAGCCAAGCATATAGTACACTAAATACCAGAAGCCTATCAAATTTATTCATAAATGTAGTGCTTTCTTGGTCAAAAACTTCCACTATAGTTTTATGCAACATTTCTGACCATAAAAAGTACTCACCATAAAAAAAGACAACATTTGTAATAACTACAATTAATTGCCAGTTTCGCTGGCAACATTTCAAAGTAATAAAGGAGCATAAACCCTTCCTACAATGAATAAATATTAATATTTTTGCATTCCTTAGCAGTACACTGTGTGTATAAAAAGCATATTAATAAAGTTCCATTAAACCTTCATCAGGTTGACATGTTTTGGAAAAAAAGAAGTCTAAAAACAACAATAAATCAAAAAAAGTGACAAAAGTAAGTTGTGTTTTGTACAACAAGTTAGAAGTTAGTTAGTCACGAGTTAGTGAATAGATCAGTATAAGTAATAAACTGGCTGTTTAGCATATTTTAGCTGAATGTATTACATTGCCAGAAATACTACCAGGTTTTCCTCTCTATATATAAATGTTTCCACATTTGAATAGTGTTATGTGATGCCAATTGAATGGGCTTTTTTTTTTTTTTTTTTTTTTTTTTTTTAAAGAGTGACCCACTAAAATACAGAGAAAAAAAAAACATCACGGATTGCATGTTGCATGCCACTGTATTATGAACTCATGAAAAGATGACATCCAGAGATGAAATTCTTAGTCACAACCTTGTGCAAGATCCACCTTGCTAGAGTTCCATGACATAAACACAACTGACACAACCATCGAAATAGCAGAGCACAAGGTAAACAGTAACCATGTAACCATACTCTTGGATCATTGTTCCTACCATGGAGCATCATTTTAAACACCATTTATTAGGGTACATGCAGTTACAGCAAGAAAAACAAGGTTTCGCAATAATCCCACATGAATCTCCGTTTGTCTAACAACTCGTTGCGCTGTATATCTAAACCCATTTGTTTGTGTTGTTGCTTTGTTCCTGCAAAAGTAATTGTATGTAAATGCAATAATAAGATTGCAATTTCATGAACTTCAAATGCATAACTAGATTTGTAAAGCTGCACCTGTGATTACAGCCTATATCAAGTCCCATCAAAACTCATAATTTATGTGCTTCAGCTTTCCATCACCAATAGTTATGCTGCCAAAGCACATGAGGGTTTTAATGGAACATTTTGAGGTGGATAGTCAGGGCAGAGGGTTCCAGAGAGCGGATGCATCAACCCCTAAAGTGAGAGAGTAAGTAGAAACTACATGGGTGAATACTGATTTGCAAGTTCCACAGAGAAAATTTATAGTGCATATATATTACAAAGGACCTATTTATTTAATTATATATGTATTTGTGAATCATAAAGCTGCATTGTCTGTCTATAATTATTCATTTATTTTTTAGAAAGTCAACCCTATATATTTTCTAGAAATCCTGAGACTGTAGTTCTTAGTTTATTTTGTTCTTTGATTTCTCAAATTAAACTGTGTAGTTTCTCTCACAGTTGTCAGTGATGATACATGAGAAGTACGTATAGCACTAAAAGCAGCACCATACATTTTTTTCAAGCGGCAGCACTAAAAACCCATTCTTCTAAAGATTTATTACATGACAGAGACCATAAGACCAGATAAGGTCTTATGTATTATTACAGATAAAGTCTCAAATATAGAATATCTATGAAAATGTGTAGAACAATTCATGATTGCACATCATAAGGTGCCCTCCAGAACTACTAGAACGCCTAATGCAATGAATATGTGATACCTAATATACATTATAAATTACTATTTAAAATCATAATGACATGATATTTTGAGGGACAGGGACATTGTATGTATACAATGTATATAACATTGATTTATTTATTTATTTATACTTTTTTTTTTTCACCCAAACACACTGTTTTAAAAAACACCGTGTGTAGTTTCTGTGCTCCTCTTTTCATGTATTTAATTTTCTAAGCTCTAGTGTCTAGTTCTTTGTGTTTTGGTTAATTGCTGGTTTGGACCCTGGCCTGTCTCCTAGATTTCCTACCCTGACTGCCTGTGATCAGACCCCTGCTGCAGACGCCAACTGTGATTATTGGATTAGCACAAGTAAAGTGACTGTGCACTTACATCAATCTGCCTCTAGGTAAAGTTTGTAATAATTATCTAAGTGATTATAGGACAATAACACTTACAACATTCTTTATAATTTCTCTTTTTCCAGATTAATTCTACACTTCTAGGCTGGAGGTGATACACCATTCCTGGACTGTTCCGGATGAAGAACAAGTTTGACATTTAAATCTCTAGTATATATATAAATATTTCACAATGCAGTTTGAAAGCCGGATGAAATGAAAGACATTAGTGTCAACTGTCTCTATTTTCACACACACAAACACACATGCATGCACGCACGCACAAAATCTATTAGAGGTGCCCCATCAGAATTCTGAAGCTGAACATCTCTCACAAATGAACAGATGGATGGATAGATGAATGGATGTGTCCCAAATCGTGACCTGAAAGCATTTATGTCACACCTTCTCTGAAGAGTGAGTGATGAGACAAACTGCCTTCTTGATGTGAGAGAGAGAGAGAGACAGCTTGAATAGGACATTGAACCATGGATTGGAGAATTGATTCGGTTACAAAAAAATCTGATTTCTACAATAAAATACTGCATTAAAACAGTATGACATGTACATTATGTTCAACAATTCATCACAGCAGTATGCTTGGTATTCTGGGAAAATATTTACAGTACTGGCAGTGTATATCATATGAAAAGACCTTACTGTATAGATACTGTAACATTGCTTTTACTGTATTGTAAGAATAAAATAAAACATACAGGGATTGGTTTCCCAAAACATTCATAATGCTAGGTACTTTGTAATCTCCTTCTTAATGTTCTTAAATTAACAAGCATTCCCCGAAACCCTTCATAACTAATGTAGTACATAATGTTGTTCATAAATTTACGAGTAACCTGAACGTTGTACGCAGTACGTTGGAAGCTTGTGTGCAGTTCTACCTTAAAAAGACAGAAGCTGCTATTTTGAACATATATTTCCTAAAACATCATTGCATTGTGTACACTACATTTAATGCCAACAAAAATCAAATCTACTAGCCTGAATTATGTAGTCAGAGTGTTCCTAGTATTAAATGAACTTTCCATGCACGTGTGTAGCGTGATAAGAGTAGTAGGTAGTGTCACTACCTCCCAGTGCAGAGGTATTTGGTTCAAACCGGAGCATAGGTGACTATGTGAAGTTTTATTTCCTGCATTTTATTCCAGGGTTTAAAATATACATGACCAAATCATGTTGGCTGTTTCCTCCTCAAAAAGGCATGTATATGCCTTCTTTTGATGAGGGAAATGAGGAGAGAGAGGAAGGAAACTTTTCTGTAGAATTACCAGGAGAGAGGAGAGAGGACTTCACTTATCTGGCTTGGAAACACGTTGGCAAATTATAAAGATCGTCCAGCCATCTCTTTTTCTGCTACACTGTGTCTGTGGTACTGGGGTCTGAAAAGAAAATGCTAAAGTTGGCATCGGCACTGCCATAAAATGTGAAGCATTTTGTAGATCATTTAGACAGAAATCAGTAAGTCTATTCACATTTCCTATTTTTCCCTTGGCTAAGTATTTCACCTTGCTCAGAGGGCAATATAATTGGCACGGAAATAGATGGCCTGGTAAACTCCGCCAGTGAAAGTTGTCTGGCCATGATGTCAAGTTTGGCCTCCTTCAGCTGAACCAACTCCTCATGGTGCCTCTACCTTTGTTTCAGCTGGAGCTGCTGTTTTTCTATCTGCAGCCTTTCTTTTTCCAGAGCAATTAACTCCTCACTATACCCACAGGTATTTTTGGTGTGGCTTGCTCAGGTAGAGCCCTTTGACTGGGTCCTGCAGAGGAAGGCCCAGAAGATGACCCAGGACTGGTGCGGGGTGAAGTGTGCGTAGGGGATGTAGGTTGTGGTGGGGTAGATGGGAAATCATTTGAACATACATCTAAGCCTCCAGAGAACCCTTCCATTGTTGTTGGGCCTAATTACTCTTTCGTTTTCTGGAGAGAGGGCTGGCATATGTAACTGCCCTCTACCAGTCTCATCCCTCTCTTTCCTCAGTGTTACCCCCCCCACCCCCACCCCCCATTTTTGCCAGACTTGAGAAGTCATGTCATTTTTTTTTTTTTCCCTGATCTCAGTGCCAGATCTTTTAAAGACACTGAAGGCACTTATGGTCTTTACAATATCCTCCCATTTCTTCTCCCATTTCTTCTGTATTTGTTGAACTGCACTGAGATTTGGAAAAGAGTACATCTTTGTATTGTTCAATTTCTTACAACATTTGGATTATTTCTTCCTTTGAGAAGTTTCTTTTATGCTGTCCATTTGCCATGCAATTGTGAAAACGACCTAAAAGTAGGTCATTTTTCATTTCTTCTATTACTTTGTCATCCTGAGTTTTGATTTTAAAATATAAAATAAAAAAATAGCCCATATAGTTTCTTGATTCTTTTTTTTTTTCCCTATGGTATTCCCTGTGGAGAACCACTGATTCGGTGAGGTTTTCATTGTTCATTTTAGCAGTTTTTTTTATTGTATATTTGTTTGTTTGTAGTTCTTATTGTGATATCTATTAATATATAAATTCTCATTCTGTAATTTGATAGGTTTGTTATATGAAATGAAATGATTGCTTTACTTAGAATATTTTTGCATTTCTTTTTTAGGATATTGAATCTTTCAAAATGTTTTCAAGATGCATATATAGATCCTTTAGATCCAGAAGGTTTACTCATATCACCCCTTTCTTATCCTCACTACATTGGCTCCCAATGAATTTCACATTGATTATAAATTACTACTGAAGTTGTACCTGAGCAATTTTTGTCTATTATATCCGCTATGTCTGCTTCGATCAAAAGGAACAGGTTCTTTATAAGTCCCTAGAATAATGAATACTACAACAGGAGGTCAGAGCTTTTGTCTACAAAGCCTCACAGCTATGGTCTTCCAATTAGTGTTCAGGACTCAGAAGATAATCCATCATCTTCTGGGTACCTAGATCACCACTTTTCTACAATTGTATATGATAAAGTGGAACAGTACTAAGTGTGTAGAAAGGATGTATAGGGTATCCATGTGGGACCGTACACAGCAATCTTTAGGGTATCCCTATGGGATTATCCACAGCAGCAGAAAGTAAATTACACCTGCAGAAGCTCCAAGCAGAAGAAGTAACAGGAATCAGAGAGGTCCAGAGGCCAAGAGGATGGAGTAGTGTCAGGATCAGGCATTGTTATCAGGAGTGCCCGAACAGCTTAATGGAGAGAGATAACAGATTATTAGGCATGTTTTTATCCTACAGTCTTTTAAAAGGGTGTATATTTTGATTAATGCATATTTGAAGACTCTGTCAGGTCTAGCTATGACAGCATAACTAAAAGGGAGAGCCAGAACATTACACAGGCATGAGGGCACCCTGAGATATAAAGCATTTTTCTAGCATGAGAGTGAGGGGGTTACAGCTTCAAACATCATAGTTTACTATAACTCTCTTTGCCCATGAATTCACATAATCAACTTTGAACCATAACCAAAAAGCAAAGCTGTTTTAAACAAAATGATTGGCCAAACAAATAGGTTTTCAACCTAGATTTATAGAATGATACAGTGTCTGAGTCCTGAACACTAATTGGAGGGCTATTCCTTAGCTGAGGGCTTTAAACTACTACTACTACTTTTTTTTTTTTTTTTTTTTACCAGGAGCCAGTCTAATGTGGATGGCTTTCTGGTATAAGTAAGGACTCGGATTGCTGCATTCTGGAACTTATTATCTATGCACCTACTAGAAACATCCAGAGAACAAGGTTCTATAACAATCCAACAGACAGATAACAAAAGCATGAGCTGAAAATGAATGTGTAGACCTATCTACAGTTTTTCACCCTATTTAAAAATGCAGTGTAATATGCCATTACTTTAAACTTTAGAGTGTGAGTGCTGTAAAAATTAATTACAGTAACTACCTGAGAAATCTGCAAGATATTTTTTTTTACAATGTACTCAAGGAAACATTTTAATAATCTGGGCATGAGAGGAGAGTGGGAATAATCCACTTTGAGCAAACAATAAGATTACTCACCAGCACAGTGGGTTCTAAGGCAGGCCAGCTCACTTCAGAAATGCACAAAAGACAAATATTTATATATCTATCAAGATGGCTGTCATAGCACCATGGTGCCGATCCATTCAATGATTTTTCCACTGAAAAACAACCAGTTCTCAGATATTAAACTCGATTCTGTTTTAGCACCTGAAACCAGCTGGTGTAGAATTAGAAATGTTTCATTCATTACTAAGTTACTGAAGCGAACAAGTGAACAACGTTTTTTTATGCCGCTGCTATGCACTCACTCGATTCTTTCATTAATCTTACTTGCAAACTTGTTTTCCGACCAAGAACTGACAGGTTCTAGCATTAGCAGTTAGCTGTTTGGGATCATTATTTATCAAAGCAGTCTTTCACAGGCTGAGAGAACTAACTCAATGTATTCAGCCCCCACCAGCCAACACTGACTGAGCCCCAAATTTCATCCTTAGGAAATAAGGAATAAAGGAAGCACAAAATAAGTGTAGAATCCAAAACTTTAAATAAATCACTCAACTAACACAAACAAAATGAAAAATAAAGGTTCAAATGACTAAGTCACTGATACAGGGAAATGTAAGTCAGCTATAAAAGGGGTGGAAGTAGTTCAATCTAGACACAGTTCAAGATCTTGTACTTAAAGGAGCATTGACATATGACTAAAAATACACTGTATGGCCACAAGTATGTGGACACCTGTGTATTAAACATCCTATTCCCAAAAATGGGCTTTAAGTTGTTGATCCTTTGCTGCTATAACAGCCTCCCACTCTTCTGAAAAGGCTTTCTACTAGATTTTGGAACAAGGCTGTGGGGACTTGCCCATTCAGCCACGAGAGAGCAAGAGGTCATGCAGAGATGTCAAGAAAGAAGGCCTGGTGAGCAGCCATCATTCCAATTCATCCCAAAGGTGTTCAGTGCAATTGTGATCAGGGCTCTGTGTAGCCCACTCAAGTTCTTCCACATCAATCTTGGCAAAGCATGTCTTTATGGATCATGCATTATGCACAGGGGCATTGTCATACTGGAACAGGTTTAGGACTCTTAGCTTCAGGAAATCTTAATGCTACAGCATACAAAGATATTCTAGTCAATTGTGTGCTTATTAATTTGTGGCAACAGTTTCAAGATGACCCTCATATGGGTGTGATGGTCAGGTGTCCACATAATTTTGGCCATATAAGTCAGTGTAAAGAGGCAAAAATTAAATTAAATAAATCTTGATAACTTACTTTTGATAATTCTGGTCTCCATAGACAATGATTGATTTTTTTTTTTTTTTTTTTGCCATAGAGCTGGCACCAGGAGTTCCTCCCCACAGAAGGATGGCATTATGTGTTTGTCCACAGTGACCTCAGAGCAACAGTGGTGGAGTGGTGGAGCAGTCTTGGCACAGATGAGACACCATTATAACGAACCTCACCTTCCAGCTCTCATCAGGCTGAGGGTGTGTTAGGTAATGAAAACACATCTTACAGTGGAGAATATGCATGATGCCGTGTCCCCTCATATATATATATATAGTCATTAGTCCAAAAGGTGATCTATTTAATTGTGGCATATGCTGTATTGAAAGTGTAGACCTAAAACAGCATGGTTTGTCACTGATGCAGAAACAATGATGGACCAGGGTCAAAATTACCTGAGTAATGAGTGACCTCTGAGTGCATGTGTTACTGTTCTAATTAAATATGTGCTGGATATTCAAATATATGAGCATGTTTCAGGTTTAAGTAATGCATTCAAAAAAATTGTGCTAGATGTTATAACTGATTAAATAAAGAGGAAAAAAGCAGGTCAGGAAGTGTCTGAGTTTTAGGCAATAACCTACTTGTATGCATTATTGAGGGTCTCTGTAAACAAGGTCTTATCCCTGGTGGATATCATGTAGAACCATTTTAATCCTTTCATGCTTATACATTTATCTCTTGTGTTGGACAAGCCACCTGTGCATGTACTGGAACAGAGGCAAATTCAGGAAGCGAGCATAACATGCAATGCATGCTGGGGAATAGAAAAAAAGAAGAAGAGTCCTTGGGGGCCAGCGTTAGGAAGCACTTATTACAGCAGCACGCTTCTGTATACAACAGAGATACCAGCACAAGAAAGATGCGAGTGTGCGCGCACATCCGCGTGGGCACAAAACGAATGTGTGTGTGTGAGAGTTAATGGGGGAGAAGGTTGGGGCTAATAGGCTTGGTTTGGCCTGGAGGTTTACAAGATACAAGACACAAGGTTAGATGAGAGTCACAGGTGAAAAGTATGTATGCATGTATGGATGGATGGATGGATTTACTTATTTTTAAAATCTACTTTTTTGTATCTTGGACCAACTTTACTGTTTTGAATGCTACACACATCCTGTGTGCTACATAGTTAGCATACACTTGGCTTTTAGTGTCCATCGCTTGAAATAGATGTGACTGTAATTGTTCTCTCAGGAACATGCCTAATTACACACACCTGGATATACAGAGAGCTGACACAGCACTGAATAACGATGACAGAATGGGGTTTAGCATCAGAAATATACAGGAATGTACAAGCTCTCAGGGAATCCCTAATTAGCATCTTCTCAGGACACATCAGTTTCTCTTGCAATTTCCTTTTTCTCGCCCCAGCAACCTTTCACACAATGCCTTTTCCTTCCATACTGGGAAAATTTAATCAGTATGACTCATGAAAACCTGTTCCTCTGTCATGAGGATTTACTCTAAAATAAGGCTAAAAATGAAGAACAACAAGGGATTGATGCAAAAAGCAAACTGTGTTGCAAAAAAAGCATTGTGGGACACAAACCTCAATTTAAAGAATTAAAACAGTAATGAGACTAATGATAAATACTTGTGCCATCACTTTGTTCATTTACATTGGTTTGCTAGTTATAATATCAGTACAATGAGCTAGCTTAGACATCAAAATGAGCAACATACCAGACAAACTACAATGAACTTCCTGCTGAGGGTATATTAGACCAGTTTAGAGCAGAATAAGACATGGTTTTGCTAAAGAACTCTCAAGACCTTTTGGTGCGTGCTGGAAAGTGTGTGTGTGTTCATGAGACTCGGGTTCCATATACAACACTATCAATCACCTCATTAACAACACCCTTTTATTTGCCATCAAATAACTTCTATAAAATATTGGGGGAGATATCAGTGTCAACTGACAGAACACTATTTCAGCAAATAATTTGTGGAGCTGTAACTTAAAATGAAAGCTTGCCTTCTGTCCCATTCACTAACATGGGTACTGCAGCCAGTCTCTATAGGACCCCAGAGACATTTTGGCTTCACTTTTGACTCGCTGTCAAAATATTCACTCATATATACAGTCACTGGACTGGAAACCATACCTGCCAACTGTTAGCTTAAAATAAATAGATACTTCTCTTACATGATGCTTGCGAGATACACCGAGATTGTTATAGAGCCTTATAAAGCAGCCTCTGCTGCTCTGAGTTTTTTTTTAAGCTCCAAAACTGCTAGACAATCCATTTATTGGCAAGTTTTTGTTGCATGAAATCAGAGAGCCAGGAGGAAACTCACATGGACACAGGGATAACATGCACAGCAACTCCATAGACAGTAACCCAAGCTCAGGATTGAACCAGAGATCCATGAGCTGAGTGAGAAGTGAGGTAGCAAAACTACCTGCATTATTTCTAAGCAAAACATTACAAGGAAATGCGAACTATGATTATACAATGTTTATCAAATAACTGGCAGAATACATCCATAAAATAAAACATGACAAAAAATTATAACATTAAGTAGCTTTTACGGATTTTAAGCAATTACAATGCTATAAATTTGGATGGCTCCTTGGATTGACGATTTACAAGGATCGATTTGGAAGGCAAAGTGGTTGCTAAGGTCATCCAAAAAGATCATCCTGTACCATATAAACTCATGAAGAACCCTTTTGAAACCTGTTATAGGATGATTATATTTGAACAGCAGCAATTGAGATTAAATGAACTCTGAAAACACCAGAGTCTTTAAAATACAACAAGGGATGTTAAATGTGCAACAAAATAGTACACTTGAGAATTAACAGTTTGGTACACAGGGAAAGTCTTTATTAATGTCTTTGCAAATTGAGCTATTGTCATAATTTTCCCTGCTACAGCATGTAAACTGCTGTGTGAGTAGGGTAGGACACAGCAATGCATCTTGGGATTGGGGCACCATGAGGTTGCTCCGCTCTAGTTCTCCTAGCATGATTAGACATGCTCAGTTGTGTATGAACCAAAGCAGATCCAGAGTTAGCAGGAAAGGGACAGAAAACACGTTTCAAAACATTTGGCTTAAAAGCAGTCCATAACTACAGTTTATATAAAAGTCAAACTCATCTCAGGAATTAGAATTAAAGAGTGATTTCATTTGGATGAAGCTGCAATTAAATACTAAAGCAAACCCCAACTTTCACCTTAAAAAGTGTTTTATATATATATATATATATATATATATATATATATATATATATATATATATATATATATATATAACACATTTTTCTAACCGTTTTGAGGCAAAACTGATCATTAATAGATGCAGTTTGCAGGATGCTAAACCAGCAACTATAAGCCTCCATAACTTGTTAGTTACATTTCATCTGTAGCACCATAATGAAATTAAGGAAGCAAACTTCAGCCATAAAACATACCTTGGTCAATCAACTACTTTGCGGGTACACATTTCATTCTTGAACATTTCTTTAACCTTAACAACTGAGCACTTTACTTAATATTAGTCCAAAATCTATTAAAGGTCATGGTTAAGTGATGAGATTTCAAACTGGAGCAACTGTATGGGTTGAGCAGATGTCAATATGCCAATCATTAGAAAAGAAATAAGCCATAATATTCAGATCAATTTAAATTTCATATGAGGAGTTTGGTTTAAATAATGTATTCCTTAATAATACCCATTATCTGCAATGGTAAGAAAAAAAAAGTGTTACTGTTGATAGTTGATGGTAAACAGTAAATTGTTAAAGTGAGAAGTTTCAGACTGGGCTCCTACTATAATTGGTTGAAGCCCCTTGGTTAAGAATTTGACAGCTGTTCCCTGAAGGGTGTTTAGCAACTTTCCAAAAGTGACTTAACTTCCAACTACATAAACTTCCCTCCTCATGGGTCACAGCAGTTCACAGCATCATGTTCCCTCTGTTTCACGCACACCTGATTTAACTTAACAGTCAATTCAATCAGGTTTAATTAGATTGTGAGTGTGAGATGCTTGCTGTATAGATAAGTGTCTACCCACATTTTTGTTCCCTCTCTTTCAAAGAAGGGGCCGCTACAAAATATTCTGAGGGAGGGGACCACCAACCACTCTTAATATAGGTACCTTCAATAATAACCACACAGATGGGGTTTACAAAAATTATTATTGGAAATTAGAAAATGGCATGAACAATAAGGGCAAATTAAAAAACAAACAAAAAAGAAATCAGCAGGCCAAAAAACCTGTATAAACGGACCCATTTGGAGCAGAAGGTGTGAATTATGGATGAAAAGTAAACCTGCACGTTGTCCAATGTGAGACCCGAATGTCTTTTGATGAATGATTTTTGTACTTATCGTTGATTGATGATGATGTTGAAGATGATGACGAAGATGATGAAGATACACAGGTTGTCCAAACGAACCACCATCCACCACGTGCTTCCAGGCAAACGTTCCTGACTTGAGTGTATAATCCCAAGGAGTCCACGATAGGGTGTGAAGTAGCAATCTTAGCATTCACACAATGCTTCCCGTATTCACACAATGAGCATACCAGTAGTAAAACTACCAGTATAAAAGAGTCCTTCTAGAATACAAACTTTTATGCAGGTAGCATAAAAGGAAGGCCATGCTTCCTCCTAACCAAACAATTCTCTCCCTCTACTACTACACCTATTTAAGTTAGAGGAGAAGAGGGCTATAGTAGACCTGCAACCTACTGTAGACCTATAGTAACAGCACTATGGGCAGTTACATTGTCTGGGAGTCCCTTTGCATTGTGAAGGTTCTCTCCATTTAAAACGAGGTTTACGCTGTACGATTTTCAGTTGTCTGCTTTTGCAGACAAAAATCACAAATTGTAAAATGATTATTTGGTCATGATCAGTGGTCTTAGAACACACAATGTGATGTGCTCACCATTGGCTGATTTAGGGCCATTGCTACGAGATAGCTGGCAACAAATTTCAGGCAATGTTAGAAAATTTCCATTAAAGTATACTGTGATGCTCGTCTAAAATTCACCAATAGGAGAATATTATGAGATGAGAAAACCCATGGCAGCTACAATTATGGTAGTGGCAGTAGTGAAATGTGAATTAAATGTGATTAAGGACTTACATTGAAGATGAATGGGGTGGAGTCACAGAGATCAAGCAGGTAACGAGTGAGTGTTTACACCTGTGTATGTTTAAGAAAAAGCAGATTTATTCACTTTTTCTTTTCAGTGGGAGGTGGAATACCAGAGAAAGAGCCAGGAGCAGTACTTTTAAATACACCAAGCATGATAATTCCATGAAATAAGATAAATAAATAAACAAACAAAAGTACAGACAAGCAATAGTTAGTATGCAGAAAACACTGACTTAAGGATGCCCCTTTGGAAGAGGCATTTTTACTTACCAATACCCACTGTTGGAGCCACTAGTGACTAGTAGGTAGAATTATATACATGGATTAGCAATCCAATTTCTAAACAGACAGGAACAATAAAGGGATGCCACACTTTTCCCACTCTTAATTTGAAGAAAAAAAAATCCCTTGTGCTACAATTATTCACTCCCCCTTGGATTCTGCTATGACTGGCTACAACTCACTAATCCATTGTGTAATTAAGAAGCTATTTTGTGGAAAATTTATATGAATATACAGCAAAACAAATTTACTGGAAAACAGGTTGGAAAAAAATAATGTCTCCAAGGTGATGGTTTTCAGGTTCCAGTGTTTTTCATGTTTTAATCAGTCACAATGTGTGACAGGAATAGAATCTGGCAATATTCACTGTATGTTATGCATCATATATTAAAAAAAAAGTCAGTTCTGCTTGAATACACTGCTTTTTTTAGTAAATTTCTATTTAAAATCCTGGAGCTGTAACAAATGAATTTGATAACCGATTAGTCAGGCAAATATTGCAAAGATTAATTGGCTTAGCTTGTTTTAATGACTTTGAAATGAGAAGGGCTGTAAAAATAATGATGTCACTGTTCAGTGGCCATAAACTTTAATTCACAAACATTATGAGGGGAAAAATATAAAATTTCAGCAATGATGAGTAATCATTTCAGCCCTACAATAATGGCTTTATTGACATAGGAACACAAGTCAAGGAAGGTTTTATGTATGCAAGTTGTGAAGAGTATGCTGTTATTTTTCAGCGGAAATACAAAACCACACATGCAGATTGACCAATCATAAATATGATTAATAGTGAAGAAAATTAAACTGAGTAACAAAAGCAGCTGAAATATAATAAATTGCTTTGTCTACTATAAAAAAAGAAAGAAAAAAAAGGCATATGCACTTCATTAACTTTATAACATCTAAAAATAACACTTAATTGTTCTCATCCTTTAGTGAGTAACAACACTCAGTTAATAAACTCTATGACGTTATACATTTCCTTAACTACTGCTTTCAGTAAATCAGAACACACTGTCTTGTACTTATATTAGTGAAAGATACTGGAGTCTTGTTAACAAAATATATTATTACAAACATGTTTGTGAACAGTTCTTTTCCTAAAGCAATCTCAGTTCTGGACTTGGACTGTTGGACCTCACTATAGAACCTTGAAAAATAAAATGGGCAAGGAAACACTTACTTGTCAGGAATGGGTATTACAGGTGGATGCAAGTGCAGAAAAAAAAATCTTTACAGTGACACAAATGAAACACAAAGACTAGGAAAACACGAACAAAAAATAACAAAGCTAGACACCAACATAAACATGATATGCATTAAGGTGGCAACAATTAAAGACCAACAAGGAGTGCTATACAATATGTTACTTAAATACATGTGAACATGTGATAATCAGACATCAACGTGATTCAGGTGCCTGTGAGCATGTGACATGGCAAGTGCCGTGAACAAAAAAACAAAAACAATCAAAAAAAAACTTTATATGAAGTTGATTAAATTTTTGCGCAAATTTTTGACCATGTCACGACCACCAATTTCAGTGGTTTAAAGCTCAGATCCCAAAGGGCCTGATATTTCTTATCCCCCCTTTTATCCTTCAGTGTTTATATTTGAGCTGTTATTCAGTGTGATCTGAACCCGCTTTGGACCCCTTATATTATGCTTTGATGTTGACCTCCGAGTTATCTTTGGATAAATCTTTCAGACATGAGATGCAATGTTTGATCTTTTGTTGCTGTAGCCCAAAGAAACAGACGACTTTTCAATTAACTCAAATGCAGAGAGCTTTGAAGTGTGACCATGGTTGAAGAGTGCAAGAGTAATGATGTACAGTACTGTGCAAAAGTCTTAGGCATTTGTGAACAAATGTGTGAAGCAGTCTGCCTTAAAAATAAGGAAATTAAGTGTTTTCTACATAAAAAAAATCTACTATCAAGAGAAATAGCAATAAACTAAACAAAGACAATATTTGGCATCACAACCATTTGCCTTTAAAAGTGCATCTCGGTAGAGTTCCTTAATACTAATACTAATACTATTACATAATACGTTACCTTCTTAACTGATATAAACATTTATTTTTTGTTAGAAAAGTGTGTATATATATATATATATATATATATATATATATATATATATATATATATATATATATTACTGATTCAATCATAAAATAAACATCTGAGATAAAATCTCTATTAAAAAAAATGGGTTCAAAGACCTTTGCATAATACTGAATGTTGATTAAAAGACTGGACTTAAAAACAAATGATGAAATTGCCTGCATTCATGTTTTAGTAATTAAATATTTATATTTGCAAACTGATCTAAAGAAGCATTCTAATAATGCCATTCTGTTATTTGATTGGATTTCATATGAAAGCCAAATGTCACACACTGAACATAGAACTTCATCAGATGGCTTTTTCCCCCATCCATTTATAAACATGGATTAGGAGCGATTAGGGCTAGACCTCTTTTTGGAGATATTTTGATGAAACAAAATCTGTAAATCTACTTTTGATTAATTGTAATCATTGAAGTGTCACGGTGATTAAGTAAGTAATATAACATGACACATGGGCATGATGTTATATAAAAATAATAATGTGTGAACACCAGCACGAGATAATTTCCAAACAATAACTCATTAACCAGCACAAACATGGTGTCTTACTTTTTATCTATTTATCCATTTATATCAGTGGCGTGGGGGCATCCATGGAAGAAGCTAGTTCCTATTATCAATTATGCTATAACAGTTATAAAACTTTATAAAACTATAAGGAAAACTTTAAGCAACAATTTTAACACTGTTGGTTTCAAAGTGGTGACAGTGGAGTCTCCTTCTAAAACTAAATAAGCATCACCTCACAGAAAACATCATCACATCAGAGCTGCTGTTATTAAAAAAAAAAAAAAAAACCTTCAAAGAACCAATCTGGCCATTTTCCTCTGACTTCTTTTATTAAGAAGGCGTTTTCACCCACAGAACTGTCTCTCACTCAATGTTTTTTTTTTTTCATCATTCTCTGTAAACTCTAGAGACTGTTGTGTGTGAAATTCCCAGGAGATAGTTTCTGAAATACTCAAACCAGCCCATCTGGCACCAACAACCATGCCATTAGCTGAAGCTTTGACCTGTATCTGCATGATTTTTCTTTATATTGTGCTTCTGCCACATGTTTGGCTGATTCGATAACTGCATGAATGTGCAGGTGTACAGGTGTTCCTAATAAAGTGGATGGTGACTGCATATACACACGATATTTTAAACAAGTTAAATTTTTCAATATAACTAGCTATCATGAGTAAAGGTTGAAAAGATCAGAGTTGAAGTAGAGCAAAAACATACAAAGATCAGATATGGCAAGATCTTTTTCAAAGTATTCACAGCACTGTAATTAATGTGGTCATTTACTATGATCTCTGAGAATATTTCCTTCTCTGTTCTCACTTTTCCTCTTGTAACATTTTGATCTCCCCATCAATGATATTTGAGAACGTTTGCTCTTTTCTCATTTGTCTCACTTGCAGGTGGTGTCTTTGTTCCACTACACAATCAATTTCACAGTACTTCAACAAGAGCCTGGAATGATCACTTAAGTGGTATTATATGGAGTGAAAAATATGTAAGAACGAATTCTCAATGCCAGAAGTGCTGCAAATTGATTGATTAATGGCTCACATCATTTGACTCAGAGAGATATAGGGATAAAGATAGAGATAAAGGAGAGTTTAAACTGATGGGAATGAAGAAATTTGGAAAAGTAAGGAGCATTCCTAGCATGGAGATTCATCATTAGGTTCCCTATATAATGACAGCAATGCATAGAAATTACTTAATGCATAGTCTGTAACACTGTGTTAGGAGCATTTACAGTATGTGTTAACATCTGAATAATATTTGTGGCATCACAACAAAAATATTATCAATTTTTGAGAAAAGCACTGGTTAATTTTATGTGTAAATTGTTCATGTTAAAATAAACAAATAAATAAATAAATAAAGTGAATGCTTTGCTGCATTAACCAATGTAAATTTCATCCATAACAAAAAAAATAAAAATAAAATAAGTCCACCTAAATTATCAAATTTAAATATATCATGTTAATGAATGTTTATAATAAGTTGAACTCAAGGTTGTTGGGTTTATATGTTGGATGCCAACATTTAGCCAAAAGTCTCGTAATTAACCAAAAACATTTCAGTTGTGGAAGTCTTGGCTTGGTTAAGGAAGCCTTAATGTAAGGTATCAACAATGACTTACCAGTGAATTGATGAATTGATTCACATACAAGAAAAAAAAATCTAAAGTTATTCTTTCCATGTACACACTAAAATAAGCTTATAACTGTTTCTACATATGTTGTTGTGTTAAGTGTTTCTCTGACTGAAGTACAGTAGATATGGGTTTGGCATTAGAGCCTGCACTGGATGGCCCTCTGAGTGGTGAATCAAATGAATCACAACTTGCTTATATGACTCACTTAACAAGGTAGGTAACTGGTTAGATATATTACTGATTGACATTAGAACTTAAGTGAGTGTAAATGCCAATCTGTAATGTACTTTAAGTCAGCTGTGAAGCCGTTGGCCTTTGCACAAATCTCTCTTGCTCTTTCTCATTTGCCCGCTTGATTTATCTTGTTAAACTAGGTGTCTTCCAGGATGATTATGTCACACATCATTTTTAACTAATCTTTTACACACAAGCACAATTTGTTCTTTTTTCCAGCCATAAGATGTTTTTCTTCGTAATTTTTTTAGTACTTCCTGAAGGCCAGACAACACAAAATAATACTTATAAAACGGAAACACACTAAGTGCATTTTAAGTGCACAGTCTTTCCAGATGATGATTCTTTGATTGCTCTCTTTTGAAGATCATTGTCTCCATTAGCTTTCTGGTACTCCATGCATCACAGTGTGATGGTTTATGACTGAACTCACTCTGAAATATCTGTACAACAAAGAAAATCAGAGAGAGAGAGAGAGAGAGAGAGAGAGAGAGAGAGAGAGAGAGATTGGAGCATGCATATTTGTTTATAATTACCGCATTCAGTCTGAATGTGAGGGCAAAAAACTTGTCCTGATGGTACAGATGGCAGATTAATGCAGCTGCTGGATAAAGGCCAGCATAATAAAAAAGCCAGTTTTAATTCTGATGTACCAATCTCATGCTGAGTATCAGTACAGGGCCTAAATGCTGAATAGTTATCCTATTAAATCTGAAATCTGAAACTCGAATTCATAAGTGTGATTTTTTTTATACATGTCTATTTATATGATTCACAAACATAGATTTTCATATAATACATGAAATGTTGACAGATCATTCTGAGATATGGCTTAGTTATGGTAGTATAGTAAATTAACAAAAAATGTTGTCAATACATCAGAAGTTTATGGGCACCTGACCATCACACCCATAGGTGGGTCTTTCTCAAACTGTTGCCACAAAGTTATAAGTACACAATCATCTAGAATTTGTATGCTATAGCATTACAATTTCCCTTCACTGGAACTAAGGAGCTCAAACCTGATGACAATGCCCCTGTGCACAAAGCAAGCTCCATGAAGACATGGTTTGCCAAGAAGTCTTGGAAGAAGTGGAGTACCATGCACAGAGCCTGGACCTCAACCCCACTGAACACCTTTGGGATGAATTGAAACACAGACAGCACCCTAGACTTTCTTGCCTGACATCAGTGCCTGACCTCATTAATGGTCTTGTAGCTGAATGGGCAAATATACAGTAAGTGTTATGGTGAAGTGTGAAGTGTCCACTAACCTTTGTCCATATTGTGTCTGTATTGGTGTTGTCTTCCTTTCCATCTTCATCTGTCGAGAATTCATATTTTAAATCAAAGGTTATATTCCTGAAAAGTAGCATTTGGCATGTCCAATGATGATGTTGTTAACTCTACTGTAGTAACCTTTTCAAACTAAAAATTTTATGTGGTGAACACAGTGGGTGTAATCTATACCAATCAGCCCTAAAATTAAAGTGGACAGGGGTCAGTATGGGCACTCTGACTGGTCTGTGGCTATGCAGCCCCATACGCAGCAAGCTGCGATTGCACTGTGTGTTCTGACAGCTTTCTATCATAGCCAGCATTAACTTTTTCAGCAATTTGTATTACAGTAGCTCTTCTGTGAGATTAGAACCGACGGGCTAGCCTTCACTCTCCACATGCATCACTGAGCCTTGAGTGCCTTTGACCCTGTCACCCGTTTACCAATTGTCCTTCCTTGGACCACTTTTGGTAGGCACTAACCACTGCATACTGGGAACACTCCATAAGACCTGCCATTTTTGAGATGCTCTGACCCAGTCGTCTAGCCATCATGATTTAGCCCTTGACAAAGTCGCTCAGATCCTAACGCTTGCCCATTTTTCCTGCTTCCAACACATCAACTTGGAGAACTGACTGTCCACTTGCTGCCTAATATATCCCACCCTTGACAGGTGCCACCATAACAAGATGTTATGCACGTCACCATTCAGTGGTTTAAAAAAAAAAAATTATATATATACATATATATATATATATATATATATATATATATATATATATATATATATATATATATATATATATATATATATATATAATGTGTGTGTGTGTGTGTATTTCCTATACAATCTATAAGATAAAAACTATAAATGACAATATAAATACCATATATATGTGTGTATATAAAATAATAGTATGAACAGTAGCTGAACAGTGTTTCTTTAAATGGCCAGTGAATGGAGCTTTGAGATTGAATATGTTTTTCCCGGGCAGAGGGTGATGAAATGCTTGTGCAACTGGGCAGAAGATGCAAAATGAAAAATGATGAGCAGAATTTAATCATTTCAATCTTGCTAGCTTCATCTCCACTCCAAGTACTGACCACAACTGACAAATCTCCAACACTATACTACCACTGACAACAGCCCATAAATTGTATGGGATATTGTGATATTATATACTACTCGAAACAGCTTGCCAAAGCTTGACAAAGCAATCCCTAAATGAGACTTCAAGTTATCACCAGTGGTGTGATTAGAGGAAAACAACACAAGCATTTCATCTGAAAGTGCCCTATTGACATCTGTACTTAGCATAGCATCAATAGATTATCCTTTGTCCTGTTTGCACAGTTATTTCCTGTTTTCTAAATGCTGCCTTATTTTACTGACATTTTGACTTACAATTTTCACCTTCATGCATAGATTCTGTCTCTCCCTGAGTCTCAATTGTTACAATAGGGTGTAGTGTCTACATTCATTCATTTATTCACTCATTCTTCTTCATTCGTCTTCAGTAACCACTTTAATCTGGTCAGGGTCATGGTGGATCTGGAGCCAATCTTGGCAACACTAGCTCCAAGGCAGACAAATTCACCCTGGATGGGATGCTAGTCCATCACAGGACACCATGCACACACACACACACACACACACACACACACACACACTCATTCACACTCGTACAATTTAGCATAGCCAATCCACATATCTGGAGCTGTTTTTTTTCCCCTCAATTTCATGTGTACACTAAAACACATCAGATGTGATTTTAGTCATTCCTTTTGTGTTTTGCGTATAGATTTTTTTTTTCAGAATGGCAACTTGACTCAGGTATATTTATAAATTAAGCTGTCCTATTCAAGTATTAAAACGAATAAAAACAGAGCCACAGAGTTCACATAACACAGTCATAAATAGAGTTCACATAACTACCTGCAGGTGTAGTTGGAAAATGGTTCAGTTTTCCACCTGATTTTGACCTTAACTAGCTTTATATAAAAAAGCACACTTTCATAACCCTCTTTATACACCTACATGATGCCACTAATTTCCGTAAAAACAAAGGATTGCAAAAAAGACAAACCTATTAGATCATGCTTTGAAACTGTGTTAACAGTTTATTTTATTTTATTTAAGTATTTTGAGGTTTCCCAATACAATATTTTTATTTGCAGCAAACTCAGACATACTGTAAGCAGCTCTATCTCTGTGTAACAATGGAGACTCAGAGCCAGAATGAGGATTAGTAACAATAAGTTTTTATAACAATATTGCAAACATATTTGAAATTTCAATTTAAAAAAGTACCACTATACCATTCTAGAGTTTATGATACCAGTCAGAACATCAATCAAGCCCAAAGGACAACCCAAGAGACAAAAACAGAAAATAAGGCAAGAGTCAAAACACATCAAGGCAATCTAAGATTCAATGAAAGGCTTTAGGACTTACACAACATCAGACATTGGCTATGCGCTGAATGAATGCCCATGAACTGTTTATGTAGTGAAAAACCAAGAAGTGAAACATATAGGGGAAAATCCTGAGTCCCTATTACACTCAATGAAATGTATTTTTCAAGCTTGATTTACTTATTACCTTTTTAGTTACCTACAATCTGCTGGAGACTTTCTTTTTAGTGATTCACTGTCCCAGCACCTGGGTAAATTAAGGCCATGTTTAAACTGCAATTCTGAGATTCTTGTTTGATGCAAGTTTGAATCATTATGCATGTTGTTTATTTTATACAATCACTTTTACCTGTTTTGCCAAAGGGTGCCAATAATTCCTAGACTTCACTATAGATATTACCAAGCTTGCTGTATATTGGTGCAAAAATGAATCTGCATCTAGTTTATTAAATTGTCGTATGACATCAAAAGACATGCTGATTTAAGCACAATTGATGAATCAGCTTAGGTTGCATGGACACAGGCACCTGCCCAGTGGTCCCTTATTTACATGGAATATGCATGCCTCAGTATACCCTCACGTGCATACAATTTGCATACAATGCATTTTGTTGGGTTGTCAAGTTTCATATCGGTAGACACCAACTCCATAACAAAATGCTGTTTGAAAGTTTATTTGAGTGTCATGTAAAGATAGCTGAGACAGATGCAGCATTTAATAAAGCTTGTGCAAACAATCCAAAAAACGAAGGGCAATAATAAAAAATGTGTGTGTGTGTGTGTGTGTGTAATTGCATGCAAGTGTGCACAATCAAAAGTCCAGTGACTGAGAGTGAGGTAGTGTGTGTGTTGTGGGAAATGGAGTCCAGGGCGGCCATGTTTGGAGGCCATGGTGCGTGTTGGGAACTGGAGTCACTAGACTGGGTTGACCAGATGTTGAGAGCATTCCATAAAATACAGCACCTGAAATTCAACAAGTGTCACCAGAACTAAAGCAGAAATCATGCATTGTAGTCTAATGAGAACAAAAAGAGCTTTCATACTTTCAGCTTTTACACTATCAGCATGTTTGGGGAGAAAAGGGGTCTACATACAAGGAAAAGTTCCCATATCCACCTTAAAATATAAGGTGGCAATTTGAAGATTGATGTTTATGATGTTAAATATAAGGACACAAAATCAATGGTTTAAAATGGCTGTCTCAGTCTCTGGATTTGAATCTTATTGAAAACTTTCAGTCCACTTGGAAGCAAGCACACACCTAAGAATATAAAGGAAACTTCTAATGTACTGCATGGATGATTTGCTGGACTATGATGAATTAATTATAATTTGAATCTTAATCTGTCACCCGACACACTGAACCCTAGTGATGTTTATTTAGCCTGTACCCACCTGCACTCCTATCAGTGTGACAAGTAGGCAAATAAATAAAAGGACAGAAAAGCTCATTGTGCCACTTCTGTAACATTGCTTTGCCACTTTAAATACGATCCTACATTATATTTATCGGTATTAGCTTTTTAAACTAATTGGATAACAAACAATACAAAGACAAATAAATGCATCACCCAGACAAGGACTAGTTCCCTTTTGAGTTTGGTTGCTTTCAAGGTTTCTTCCTCATGCTGTCTCAGAGAATTTTTCCTTGTCACTCTAACCTCTGGCTTGCTCATTAGGAGTCTAAATATAAATCCAGATTTATGTAATGCTGCTTTGTGACTATGTGTATTATTAAAAAAGCTTCACAAAAAATGTAATTGAATAGAATGTACACAAAACACAGTGTTACCTATTTTTTCACTTGTCACAGCTGCTATGTACCTAGAAAAAAGTGTCAAAAAATAAATAAATAAAAAGACGAAATCAAATCATTTTTAAACATTTGGAACCATGTGGGAAGAGGGTATAATGAAGTTTTATTAGTTGATTGCTATAAATAACAAGTCTTTAGCAAAAAGTGTATTCAAAGTGAGAATCTTAAAGAGGGTTTTTATAATCCATTTTGGGTCAGTTCACATGACATCCCATGTTGAATCTTCCGAGGTGACATACATAACACAGCCTTGTTGGGTTAAAACCTCTTCCTGTCTTTTCTCGTTACATTTGAGTGACGGTTAAAAGACAGGATCAGCGCTAAGACTCAGGAAGAATCATGTGAAGCAGGAGTTTATCCAGCTGAAATTGACACTGAGAAAGGTCTCTCTTTCTTGAAGCCCAAGCCCAAGCATTTTGATAGAAGTCTATCTTTGCACTTGATACTTCACTCTGCTGTTCTGTGTATTACTCATAAACAGGGGACGAAAAGAAGAAGAAAAAAGTGCAGATGTTCCCAGACAGGTATACTGCATGATACAAATAAGCAATTAACATGCTATCATACTCAGTGACATGTACAAAAATGATGATCAGGCCCAGTTGTCCTTGATTTTGTATCAAGGTGGCAAGAGGAAAAGATCTAAGTGGCACTGAAATTGAATGCATTATAAGGGCACGGATGGCCCATCAGGGGAGTGATAGGCTCAATAGGAGCCATAATTAAAGTAACATCTGCATGTGGATCTATAGGAAAGACCTCAGTAAATAGAAATTGTGGTGTCAATGATTGTGATGCCCATGCATTAGTCTGATGTGTAAGGAAAAACAGAAGAGCAACTGTTCTTCAGGTGACTGAGAATGTCAATACAGGACATGCTCAGACAACATTTGGCCACGACCTGGTCTAGGTTGGGTCGCAGCATACAAAGGAAGAAAGATGTGGTGAGATTGGCGTGTATTTTATTTAGTTTATTTTTTAGTTATTTATATTTACAAAGTGGTTTAAACTTCAGAAGCCAACTAGGCCAAAATAATAGTATACACAAAGTGAACTAACCTAACCAAAAAAAAGAAAGAAAGAAAAAATACAATTTCTTCCCTCACTCCCTAGCTAACCCAAACCAAGAGAAAACAGATTAAACATAAATGATGCTGAAGTCTTACTAACCACTATTTACAATGTACTATTTACAAAAAGATGATGACTGATTAGTGTGTGTAACTTTGACAAGATATATACAAATGAAACAACTGAATCCAAAGGGGCAAAGCACAATTGAGTTCAACAGCAGGCAGAGGGTCATATACAGAAAAAATAAGCACACATAGCAAAATTGACACAGGACAAAGCAAAAGCAATTATCTGCACAGGGACATAGACTGACAAGGTTTAAATACACATCCGCAAATGTCCATCCAACCAATCCTAAACCACAAGGCGGGAGCAAGGCATGTGAGAGGTGCGATCTTCCAAAGACAAACCAGATGCAGGAACGTGACATGTTGCAGTGGGCTGGGCCTGAAAGAGGAGCAGACAAAGCGACATAGACACACGAAAGCACACAGTATAGACAGAAATACATTTGAGGATGTAACACATTCTATGATAAAATATTCCTATCCTGATGGGAGTGGCCTCTTCTAGGATGACCCCATCCCCACTGACATGGCACAAAGAGTCACTGGATGGTTTATTGAGTATAAAAAATGACTACATGCAACAGCCTTCACAGTAACCACATCTCAACCCAGTTGAAGACCTATGGGAGATTTTGGACTGGCATGTAATAAAGCGCCCTTCCATGCCATCAATACATCATCTTTTGTAAAGATGTTCTATCTCAAGAATGTTACCTTTTTTATTCAAATTCACAATCAGCATGTACTAACACTATGATTGTTTATTCTTTGTTTACTTGTAGAGGGAAACCTGAAAGAAGTTTTGTGTACGTGTATGTATATATATATATATATATATATATATATTACCAAAAGTATTCGGTCACCTGCCTTGACTCACATATGAACTTAAGTGCCATCCCATTCCTAACCCATAGGGTTCAATATGATGTCGGTCCACCTTTTGCAGCTATTACAGCTTCAACTCTTCTGGGAAGGCTGTCCACAAGGTTGAGGAGTGTGTTTATAGGAATTTTTGACCATTCTTCCAAAAGCGCATTGGTGAGGTCACACACTGATGTTGGTCGAGAAGGCCTGGCTCTCAGTCTCCGCTCTAATTAATCCCAAAGGTGTTCTATCGGGTTCAGGTCAGGACTCTGTGCAGGCCAGTCAAGTTCATCCACACCAGACTCTGTCATCCATGTCTTTATGGACCTTGCTTTGTGCACTGGTGCACAGTCATGTTGGAAGAGGAAGGGGCCCGCTCCAAACTGTTCCCACAAGGTTGGGAGCATGGAATTGTCCAAAATGTTTTGGTATCCTGAAGCATTCAAAGTTCCTTTCACTGGAACTAAGGGGCCAAGCCCAACTCCTGAAAAACAACCCCACACCATAATTCCTCCTCCACCAAATTTCACACTCGGCACAATGCAGTCCGAAATGTACCGTTCTCCTGGCAACCTCCAAACCCAGACTCGTCCATCAGATTGCCAGATGGAAAAGCGTGATTCGTCACTCCAGAGAACGCGTCTCCACTGCTCTAGAGTCCAGTGGCAGCGTGCTTTACACCACTGCATCCGACGCTTTGCATTGCACTTGGTGATGTGTGGCTTGGATGCAGCTGCTCGGCCATGGAAACCCATTCCATGAAGCTCTCTGCGTACTGTACTTGGGCTAATCTGAAGGTCACGTGAAGTTTGGAGCTCTGTAGCAATTGACTGTGAAGAAAGTCGACGACCTCTTTGCACTATGCGCTTCAGCATCCGCTGACCCCTCTCCGTCAGTTTACGTGGCCTACCACTTCGTGGCTGAGTTGCTGTTGTTCCCAAACTCTTCCATTTTGTTATGATAAAGCTGACAGTTGACTGTGGAATATTTAGGAGCGAGGAAATTTCACGACTGGATTTGTTGCACAGGTGGCATCCTATGACAGTTCCACGCTGGAATTCACTGAGCTCCTGAGAGCGGCCCATTCTTTCACAAATGTTTGTAAAAACAGTCTGCATGCCTAAGTGCTTGATTTTATACACCTGTGGCCAGGCCAAGTGATTAGGACACCTGATTCTGATCATTTGGATGGGTGACCGAATACTTTTGGTAATATAGTGTATATATATATATATAAACTGTATAGCCAAAAGTTTGCGGACACCTGACCATCACATCTATATGTGGTTCTTCCCCAAACTGGTGCCACAAATTTGGAAGCACGCAATTGTAATTGTATAAAATGTCTTTGTAGGCTATAACATTACAATTTCCCTTGACTGGAACTAAGGAGCACAAACCTGTTCCAGCATGACAATACCCCTGTGCACACTGTCAGTATCACATGAAGACATGTTTTGTCAAGGTTGGAGTGGTAGAACTCGAGTGGCCTGTACAGATCCCTGACCTCAATCCCACTGAATGTTTGGGATGAACTGGAACGGTGACTGCCCCCCAGGCCTCCTTGCCCAACATCAGTACCTTACCTCACTAATGCTATTGTGTCCCCACAGCCACACTCCAAAATGTAGTGGAAAGCCTTCCCAGAGGAATGGAGGATAACAGCAAATTGGGACCAAATCTGGAATGGGATGTTCAACAAGCACAAGCTGTATGAATTTTATGTTCAGGTGTCCGCAAACTTTTGGCCATATAATGTATAATCATGTTTTTTTTCTGTTGTGAATTAAAACAAATGTACCTTTTTTCTTTTAGTTTTAGGGGTAAGATTTGCCTTTAAAAACATATAATTAGAAATTATTTGTTATGGTGCTGAGATTTAAATAAAAGAACCCAAAACCCCAAATCTCAAAAATTCAAAAATGGCAAACATGAAGCACCCAGCATTCACCCAGGGAAAAGTAGACCATATATTTAGGGTTCTGAGGCAAATCTTACCCCTGTCAAGTTCAAAACTGAGAAATATAGGCCTTAACTGGCTAAAACCTAAACATTTAGTCAATCATGAGTTCTACCATATTAACACATGACAACATTGCATCATTTATGAACTATGAGCAATCAGAAAATTTCAACTTCCAAAGTCATGTATACCAAAAGAGTGAATCTTATTGTATAATAAACACAATTCATTATACAACACAGAGAACACAATTCTATTTGAGCACAACAGAAGGTCCAAACAGAACATAAGGGTTATGTTGAAACTCCTGGCTGGGAAACAATTTTTGAATTCCCTTTCTGTCTGTACTGTTGACAGTGAGGTGAGAAAGTATGAGAATGAAGCATCACACAATGATAAGAGTGCTAAGAGGGAAAGGCAAAATTTGTGTATGTGTTTTGCACATAAAATACTTGAGGACAAATCAGACTCAATGGATTAGATGACTGCTTCTCTGATTTCCCACTAGAGGTAAATCTAACAGAAGGGGTTGCATCAACTGAATGCTTGGCAGCCCAGTAAAACTCCAAACCAGGCACACACACAGATACGAAGAGTGATTGATTGGGCCTTCCTTACACACATGTTTCTTCCAGGAATGAAATGGGTAAACTAATGAGATTTTAGTCGATTTTAGTTGAAACTAGAGTCAGTGTTTCTCGTTGCTAAATTAGATTCATATTGTTCAATATTCACTTGTTCCACTTACCAAAGAAAATTATAAAAACATCTTTGTTCAAGCCACTGAGAGTCTATGTACATGTCCTACACACACACACACACGCACACACATACACACACACACACACAGGTTGTATTCTTGCCTCATACCTAGTGTTCCGGGGATAGGCTCCGGATCCCTGATCGCAACCCTGATCAGGATAAAATGGTTAATGAAGATGAAGGAATGAATGAATAAATGCATGAATGAATGAAAAATGATTGGATGAATGAAAGAACATAGGAAGAAATAAGCATACTCGAAAACGATTGACCATAAGTAAGTTCTATTTTATTTCCAAAAATTACACTAAGCGACAAGGTTATAACCTTATTTATATGAGTGTCATGTCTGCCATGGACTCACATTCTCAGAAACCACCACAGCATAAAAACATGGCCAATCCGGACTCCATCACACAGAGTCACTCTCACGTTCAAGGTCACCAGATTATTATTTGCACACACCTGGACTCAGTCAAACACACATGCATAAATAACCCAGACTCACATGCATTCATTGCAAAGCTTCACTCTTAGTTTACTCACGGTGATTCCAAGACTGCTTTGGTTTCGATCTTGTTCTGGATCGGTTTATTTATTTATTTATTTATTTATTGAAAGTATGTTTGCTAATGGCCTCTGTGTTTGGATTTTGATTTTGTGAAAAGCAGGGTTGCCTAAGCCCATTTTGGAGATGTGATGGTGGTTCTTCCACCCAAAAAAATGGCTCGACCCACACTGGCACTGTTGGTGCAAGGTGTATTTATTTTACAAAGCCCAGTGCCAAAAAAAAAAAAAAAAAAAAAAAAACCTGCAGGTGGAATAGACTATTTACAAAAGTACAACAAAGAAAACAAAAGTAAATCAAATATATATACACAACTTCACAGTTTCTACAACAAAGTCTTTACCACTCCACTTTCTGCACCACTACTGCAGTCATTTAGACTTCCACCACCTATAATGGCTTGGTGCCCTCTTTTAAAGACTTCAGTTCTGCCCCTTCTAGGTCATACCATCTTACAGGTACAATGCACACACACATATCGACATTTATACATAACACATATATGTGTGTAATTAATAATACATATATTGATCTATATCACAATCATAATAATTATTATATATTACTATATAATGCACATACATTATTATCCCAACTACCATGGCTACTCAATAAACATTAATCATGTTTGTCCCCTTCCAACATATGCATGGTATCATCTGACATCCGTAATGGTATCATCTGACACTGTACTGGCACACCGCAGATCTGGCAACATATAGCCAACTCATCTAGCCAATGCCCTGTTTGGTCGACGCAGCCCGCAACCCGGAAGACGGACTCAGCCCTCCCAGCAGTGTACACAGAGCCAAAATAATACAACATTAAGCAAAACCTTGTTCATGTGTGTGTTCCATAACAGTGTGTAGCGAATGACATGTAAATGCTGTGTTAAATGTAATGTGTTTGAATCCGGGAGCGCTAATGGAGTGTGTGTGCCCCCACAGCTCCTTAGTGATTAAACAGGGGGAAGGTGAACTATTTAGGATGTATGTAAACCAGTGCTGCCTCTATTGGCGGTGACAGATTGCTCTGTCACATCACCACCCTTTTCTCCAAGCCACAAACCGGGCGGGAATCTGGACAGATAGTTGGCGATAACATTATGCCGACCTGGCCTATGGTAACTCTTGAACCTGAATGGTTGTAATGCGAGGTACTACCTTGTCATCCTGGAGTTATGATCTTTCATTGTGTGGATCCAGATCAGGGCTTAATGATCTGTCTCCAGGTCAAACTCTCTGCTGAGTAGGTAATATCTCAGACTGTAGCGGGACCAATTGATTGGCATACACTCCTTCTTTATGGTAGGGTACCTGGTTTCTCTTGACAGCAGCTTGCGACTTAGGAACAGTGGCTGCTCTTGCGATCTTTTGCACCAAGACTGCTCTGATGCCAGGAGCAGATGCGTCTACCTGTATCAGAAACTGTTGAAGTCGGGGCTCTTCAACATTGGACTGCAAAACATCTGCTCTTTCAATCTAGTGTATGCCTCCTCACAGGCATCAGTCCATTCTATAGGGTTCATGGTCGCCTCACTTAACAGATTATTCAAGGACACTGTGGTGGTTGCATTGATGGGAATAAATCGATGACACCAGTCCACGAGACCCAAGAAAGACCTTACCTCTTTCTTTGTTTTTGGAATCGGGCTGAACCTTGTCACCTCCACCTTGTCAACTTGGGGTCTCACTTCACCATTTTCTAGAAGGTAACCAAGGTAGCTTGTCTCCTGCCTGGCCCACTCACATTTTCCCACATTAGTCCAGCTGCATTTATCCTTTCTAAGGTCTTCTTGAGGTAGAAGAGATGGTCTCCCCATGAGTTGCTATAAATAAGCACATCATCTATGTATGCAGCTGACCACTCTTCACAGACTTGGAGCACTTGGTCCATTAGCTGCTGGAAAGTTGTCCTGTGCAGCCCAAACAGCAGGACCATAAACTGAAATACACCTAGCGGCATTCTGAATGCGGTGTAGGGTCTGGGGTTCTTGTCAAGGGGTACTTGCCAGTATTCCTTCAGAGGTTTAATGTGGTGATGTATCATGCCTGACCTATCCAATCCAGCAAATCATCAATTCGCAGCATTAGTTAGGCATCAAATTTTGGACTGCTCCACTCACTGGATGATGGCTCTATCATACCTGGCTCCCTCATGGTCATGATTTCAGCCTTCAGTGGAATCACCAACCTTTGTGGTATATGATAAAGTTGTTGTTGTGATGGTGTGGGGTTGTTTAGGTGGATGACGTGTTGGATCAGACTGGACCACCTTTCCTGTGCCTGCTGCACCTTCTGTAGGTTCTCTCGTGCCTGCTTTTGGTAGCTCTCCAGCTGGTCCCTCATCTCCATCACGTACTGGATGATGCCCTTCTCTGAAGCTGATGGTGAAGGATCCTCCCAACTCTTCCTCAGGAGGTCCAGCAGCTCCTGCACCTGCCAACCATACAGTAACTGTTGAAGCCTGTGGTACCTCCCTATAGTCCCAGTCCACTTGTCCCAGTCCTGACCAGTGTCTGCCAGAAACTTCTGCAGCATGTTCTTAAGGGTCTGATTAAACTGCTCAACTAAACCGTCAGTCTGTGGATGGTATGGACTAGTCTTGATGGCCATTATTCCCAGTTGTTGGTGCAGTTGCCTCATTGGCTGTGATGTAAAGTTTGTCCTTTGCTCAGTCAGAATCTCATCAGGAATTCCCACCCTGGAGAACAGCTGGATGAGGGTGCTGAATATTTTGGGTATTGTAATGGACCGAAGTGATACAGATTTCCTACCTATTGCAATAAGCCCTATTTGCACTTACAACCATCCCTGCAGCCTGACCATAAAATTTGATTGGATGTTTTAAGTATAGATTTAATTCAATTAGGTTAAAAAAATTAAATACATAACATATTAAATGTATAAATACATACAAATATTGTGTAATTAATTGTGTAATTAATTTGTTCACCGGTCAGCCATAACATTAAAACCATGTGTCTAATTTTGTGAAGGTCACTCTTGTGCCACCAAAACAGCTCTGACCCATCGAGGCATGGCCTCCAAAATACCGATGAAGGTGTGCTCTGGTATCTGGAACCAAGATGTTAGCAGTAGATCCTTTAGGTCCTGTAAGTTGCAAAATGGGGCCTGCAGTTTTGAAGATGCTGCAGTCCCTGCAGTTTTGGAGATGCTCTGACCCAGTCGTCTAGCCATCACGATTCGGACATTGTCAAAGTCACTCGGATCCTTACTCTTGCCCATTTTTCCAGCTTCCAGCACATCAACTTAGAGAACTGACTGCTCACATGCTGCCTACTATATCCTACCCCTTGGCACTGTAACAAGATAATCAATGTCATTCACTTCACGTGTCAGTGGTTTTAATGTTATGGCTGATTGGTGTATATGCTCAGTATTATATTTTATAATTTATATTATATAATGTATAATATAATTAAAATTATAGAAATTAATTATGTTGGTAGGCAAATTAAATAAAAACAATAATAATAATAAATATGTAATGACATTTGTAATTGGTAATAAGTACCCAGAAAATCTAAATGAAAATTTATGGAGTGTTTTCTTTAAGAGAGAGCACAAATTAACCTAAACATAGGTACCTGTACCTTTTCTTGTCACTTATTGACATCCAATTATTTAAAAAATACACTATATTCACATTTCTAGGTAAAGGATACACCCTAAAGATACAAAAGATGTACTCTTGAGGGTAGCACACCAGTGATGGGGTGCAGTTAAGAATATTATGGGTGTAACTATCAGTATTTATGTCTGTATCTCTTTAGTGCTCTGAGTATCTGTATCTGCATGTGAATTTTAACCTAGAACTGGGCATGACTTATAGCAATTTGCAGAACATCACTTTATTTAACTCCTGAACTTCTACAGTTCCTTTGATGGCCTGGATATGTATCAAACAATATAATATGCTATATTGTTACACCCCTAATATTTCCAACACACGCACAAACAAACAAACAAACACATACACCAGCAGCGTCACTGTTTGTATTTTTGGGGTAGATGATTCATTAAGCATAATGAAATTACTGAGACTGGCACTGGCACAGTCATTACATTATTACCATGAAATAGAACATCATATATAGAATCAATGTGACTGCATTATAAATAAGTGAATATCTTAAAGAAACTGTGTGGAAATTAAATGCGGTGTTCATTCACAGCTGTTGGAGCTGCTGTCCAAGAAAGTGAAATTTGACCAGGTGAAAAAATTCACATTGTAGAAATGTGTATTTAATACCTAATGCTAATCAGACACATCTCTTAAATACCCCACGTTGACTGTGTTGTGCAAACATGTTGCCAGAGATGTGTGTGTTTACATCATCATCAATATGCAGCAGAGTGGAAAGACCAGCATGGGTCAAAGGAACCATATGCTCTGCTGAGTGTGGCAGGGGAATTGTGGGTAATATGGTGACCTTTATGATAACCTAGGATCAACAAAATGGTAAAATCAGTCTGCTAATACCCATTAAGATCACAGAAATTATGTATAATATAAAGTTATGCTTAAATTACAGCTTCATTCATAGGAAATAGAGTAAATCAGTAAATTAGTTTCAATCATTTTGGATTCGTACCATTCTGAATTTGATTATTTTAGAGTTTAAATCAGTCTCAAGCCTACGCTTGCTTACTGTTGATATCTAGGTCAATCTTTTGAATAATGGAGGCAAGACTCATTGAGTTAAGTGGTTACGACAAGATATAGATCACAAGTCCTTCAGTATGCAATAGAATTAAACATAACCCTGATAGCAAATGAGTAATGGCTCGTTGCTGGGCCACATTTAGCACTTCATCTGGGACACATACCATAGCTGAATGCTGCTGATAAACTTAACCAAATCTGACTGCCAGAACACAGCCATAACTCAAACTTGATGAAATTGGGCCACATTTGGCCCAGCATTGAAATATCACACAAGGAATGGTTGAATTTGGGCCATTTTTGGCCTGGATACTGTTGATCAATATCTTGCTGAAATGCATCAAGTCATGTCTTATTATTTCTTATTAGCTTGTTGGAGCACAACTGACTCAAGGTACCTATAAGCTAATGAGTTTACTCTCACTGAGACTGACCTGTGACAAATTAAGTAAAAACCATGACTGGTAATTAGTATTGTCTGGATTCTGTGTATGAATGCAAATGAATGAATGCCTTCACTTGTCTTTAATAGTATGCAGTGTGTTTAGGTGGGTGTTAAATAACACTGTATTATCTGTTTGGTATTACCTACTCATGTTTTCTCATTAAAATCCCCTTCACACACACACACATAAAGCTGCAGGTAGACTGTTTAATTATTAGTGTGTCATTATTTCTATTTCTTTCACAGATGTGAAAAGAACAATTTTTTTCAGCAGCTTCTTTTAATTAATGTTTGTAAATAACAAAAGAGGTGGCATTATGCATGGATGTAGCGTCATTCTTAAGCTTTTAACATACAGGTCGTCAAAACTGAATAAAATGAAAACTTCATACCTTTTGCTTAAATTAATTTAATTATTAATTAAATTTATTCATAAATCATTCACAGCAACAAATGTGGCATTGACAAAAATCTAGCTCAGAATGTGGCTCAGAAAATCATTTTTATCCATTAAGATCACCTGAGTCTGTATAAATTTATCTATACTATATGACCAAATGTTTATGGACATCTGAAAATCACACCCATATGTAGGCCTTCCAAAGTTGGAAGCACACAATTGTAAGGATGTCTATAGAATTTATGCTGTAATTTCCTTCACTGGAACTAAGGGACCCAAACATGTTCTAGCATGACAATGCCCCGTTCACAAAGTGAGGTCCGTGAAGACATGATTTACCAAGGTTGGCGTGGAAGAACTCGAGTGGCCTGCAGAGAGCCCTGACTTCAATCCCACTGAACACCTTTGGAATGAATTGGAATACACTGAAAACATTTAAAATATATGAAAGCATTTACATACAACTGTACAAAAAGCTCTATGTCATGTCTATGCTGGACATGGCCTACAAACATGGCCGCTGGGGACTACAACACCCAGTCACCACTCTCGTTCACATTCACCTGATTACTGATCATACACACACCTGGACTCAATTACCATCACAGCTACACTCACAGTATAAAATGACGCTCATAACATACACTAACTGCAAAGTATACATTCTGTGTCTTTTGCGACCAGTCTATACCAAGCCATTGATTCATTGATTGTTTTTTTCTGGTTTTCTCCTTTTTTCTTTTGCCTAGTTTAGTTAATGTTGTTTGTTCGTCATCTGACCCTTGCCTGCATATTGACCTTGCCTTTGGATTATGTCTCTGTTCTGTTTGCTAAGTTTAAAATAAACATTGAACTCTGCATTGTGACACTTTACTAAAAGGATTCTAACTCTAACTATGATCAATGCTCTTAGTTCAGAAACTCAAAATAACATATTATATATGAATGTGTATATATAGTTGTACTCAATCTACAAAAGCAAAGAGGAAAGCAAGCGAAATATACAGTACTGATGCGTGTCCCTTTTCCTCTTCATGCTGTTAATCTTCCTGATGTCCGGTGAAGAATGAGAGGAATAAATCTTTGACGTAATTTCATATGTGACAACAGATGGACCAGCTAGAGGTCACGGACTGTGCCTACACACACACACACACACACACACACACACACACACACACACACACACAGCACCTGTGTTTGTAAGTTCCTATCACCAGGCTCTACATGGTTTCTGCCCTCTTTGTTATTGCTGGGTGAACATTTGCCATTGCGTCATTCATCTGCTATGGCATTAAAGAAAAATGGTGCTGAAGGTATCAGAGCCGACGTAGAAGAATTGCGGTAGAATATTTTTGCAGTGCAGTGAAAAAATAGAAACCTGCATTCTTATGTCTGCCTCTTTTATGTGTTCACACAGCAGCACTTTGATGGCATGAATGGAGGCTGGGGGGAGAAAATGAATGTGTGTGTTTGTAAATCTTTGACCAGAAATTCTCTCTGGTATACACACACACACCCACACACACACACACACACACACAAAGATATACTCCTTTTTATATCATTTACTATAGTTTTTTATACTATATTTTTGCTATTAGTTTACAGTACTGTAAAATAGTAATTGGGGCATATATGAGCCCCACATCAGATAATCACATAAATGTGACATCATACACAGAGGTTTCAATTGAGATATTGGGACTATTTCAAACATATTTTTAAGCCCTCCTTGTTCATTTCATTATGTCTCCAATGTCTCTAAGTAGTAAATATCTGGCTTAAATACACAGCTAAAGTTAACTCTAGCTCACAAGTTCATTCCTGTGATAGCATTTCTGTCAGATTTTACTCCCATGATCCTAATCTTCACCTTAACTTAAATATTATGAATATAAAACCCATAGAACCTGATGGGCACAATTTATGTGCATTTTTGCACTCAGTCTTCTCTGTTTCTAAACACAGGAGCTTTTTATCACTCAGAAATAAGACATGCTTTGAAATAAATAGACCCTTTGCAAAAATCATTGAGGCTTCATTGTGTGATAAAGTCTCAGCGAGCAATCTGGATTTGAAAACACAAAAATGTTCAGCTTTGTGTTCAAAACACAATCTCTATACTTGATATTATCTATTTTTGTTCACATTAGAGAGAATAAAGTTTCTGTTTCACACAACAGACTTTTTTTTTCCCCCACAGTTGTGGTCCATATCTTATTTCCATGGCTTGTGAGTGTCTGGTAAGGAGAATATTGTCATGCCAGACATACGTTATTTGCTATCAAAGAACTTTGACAATCCACATGAAACCAAGGGGATATTAATAAGAATATTTCCAATTTAGACTGATCAGATATTCTTTTAGCGTACTTAGCCATAGAATGTCACCACTTGTTGATATACATGCAAAAATGCACTAATGTCAAGAGATGCAAAGTATATTTTCATTGACAAAAATATCATATCAAAATTAAAAATCTGTAATATCTGTTAATATTTACATATCAACTTATGTCTTATCAGTGTAGCCTAGGATTGGCTGGAAAAAAAAAATATATACATATATATATATATATATATATATATATATATATATATATATATATATATATATATATATATACATATTTTTTTAAGGAAAGTGAAAATGCTCAAAAGTAGGCCATGGTTCTAAAGGTTAAAATGAATTATATGCAGAAATATTTGCAGTGATTATGTAGTCTATGTAGTCTATAAACTATGGAGCTTATGTAGTCTAATTATGTATGGTTCCAGTCTTATTACTTTAAAGTATGTAAAGTTAACAGTGCCATGCCATATTATATAATGCTCTCCAATAAACATTAAATGTTGCAGAAAAATGTTTGCATGTCAGTGAAGAATGTAACTTATAACATAACAGACAAGTTTTGAGACAAAAACATTACTATCTGCAAAAACAGAAGCATATGTGAGTTAAAGTCTCCAGAGGACCTGCTTGGATAAACTTACCAACCAATTTCCTCCTAAAACTCTGTGAAGTGTACCTGAGACCACTGAGCCATTTTAAAGGTAAATGTTTGTCACAACAAATATTGACTTTATTTAGTTTATTATTGTTTACTGCATTTTATAGATTTTTTAAAAATGTATTTCCTTGCAATTTCCTTACTTTTGAACGCATCAACATTTCTTTACATGTGCCCAAGACTTTTGTTCCACAGTACTCTATATCATCGCATCTTCACATCTCCAGTTAAACTAAATATAGCAATACAAGATACACTATATGGCCAAAATTTTGTGGACACCTGAGCGTTACACCCCAATCTGTCCTTGAACATCACATTCCAAAATCATGGGCATTAATATGGACTTAGTCTCCCCTTTGCTGCTATAACAGCCTCTTCCCTTTGGGAAGGCTTTCCAATAGATTTTGGAACGTGGCTATCGGGATTTGTGCCCATTCATCCACAAGAGCATTACTCAGGGAAGGCTCTGATGTCAGGTGAGGGTTGGAATTCCAGTTCATCCTAAAGGTGGTAAGTCAGGTTGACATCAAGGCTCTGTGCAGGCCACTCATTGTATTACAAACCAACCTTGGCAATCCATGTTGTCATGGAGCTTGCTTTGTGCACAGGGGCACTGTCATGCTGGAACAAGATTGGGCTAGTCTCCTTAGTTCCAGTGAAGGGAAGCATACAAAGACATTCTAGACTATTGTGTGCTTTTAACTTTGTGGCAACAGTTTGGGGTCCAGTGGTCACGTAGTCCATATACATTTGGAAGACTTTGTTGCCAGACGTCAATCAGTGTAAAATTTGTGCAGAATTAATTCACACTGATGTTATATGTGACATTTTAATCATTTGAGGCCTTCACATAATAGACTTTGCAGATGACATCCTAAATTGTCCACCTCTGATTTTCCTCTACCTGTTTTCTGCTGCATATTGCATTTTAATGGCAGTAATTATTGTAATGAAAAACTGGGACTTTTTCAGTTACTGCTGTTCATTTCTTCTTTCTTTCTTTCTTTCTTTCTTTCTTTCTTATATACTTCCGCCAGTACATTCCACATCTAATCTCCAACATTAATCATTGAACAATTAATTACCCCTGCTTGTAGCTAATTATATTCATATTCCTGGGAACACTTCTGTCAGAATGTCTTGTGACCCCAGTAAGGGATGGTTGGATCTGTATGACCTAGAATCACATTAGTGAACCGAGTGGCGAATAAAAGAGAATTTTTGGATCATCTTTGATGTTTTAGGTCAACTTCTGAGAATCTGCTGCCAAAAATCTGGAACAGTGCATGACTATCCAACCAGAACGCACCTCTCTAGGGCTTCTGACATATTTTCTTTTCTTTTTTTCCTTGTTATATATTACAGTTAGGCACATGCTGGTGGTTCAGATCATGATAGATGTTTAACAGCGAGAGTATTCCCAAAAAATAGTGAGAAAAATGTGAATGTTGGCTGTGTGATAGATAAAATGCTTAATATAGATGTAACTAAATACAAATACATTGTTCGGAGTCAACAGATAGTGTTCCAAGCAAATTTATTTCCTTACTTTGTGTGAGGGAAAGTGAGTGATCAGATCTGAAGATCATGACACAAAGAAAGATCATGTTCAGGAACATGCATTTACAGTGTTCATTTGTTCTTAGTCACTGCCTGGTCAGGGTCACAGTGTTTTAAATGAGGCTAGTAGTTTGTTTATATTTTGATGGACTTGAGTGATGTAGCTGATGTTGAGGAACTGTTAGAGCCAGAATTAATACACCATCCGAATTAATACACCTAACCAAACTTTTTATTTAGGCCACACCCACTTCAGGTTTAAATCTGAATGCATTTAGTACTGTTTGGAGCACTAAACAGATACAAAACCTGATAGTGGCATTGTGTTACACCCCTACTGCTTAACAAATGGACAGGTTAATGAATTTTAATAATAACTTCCACCACCTGAAAATAATACAGGGGATAATATATAAAAAAATAAATAAAATATCAGGCCTGTGTTTCTGTTGTCTTTTAAAAGCACCATGGTGTACTTGCCATTTAAATTTGCTCTGTTTGAAACTGTGCTGCTGTCCTTGCCTCCATTATAGCTATTACTTCAATTACTTTATCAGCAGAAGGGAAGTTTAGGTGTGCTCTGCTCAAATTGGGTTTTATTACTTAAACTCATCCTTCTGATCAAAACAACTGGTGGAACTTACTTTCATCTGCTAGCTGATCAGCATTTAGCTAGTGCACAAGCCAATATGACCCTGTTAAATCATTGAGTGCAAATCTCTAAGGAAGTCATCGCAACTAAATTATTAATGCCACAGTTGTCTCCAAGGACCAAGTGTACACTTATGCATTGTACTGTTGGTGATGAGGGGAAGTCAATATAAGGCAATATATAAAACATAAGGCAATATAAGGCAATAAGAGTGCATTATAAACAGTTTTGGAAGCAGGTCATATAACAGCAGAATCAAACAGCAGAACAAAAACACTTTATTTTTTTATTCAGTCAGTAGCATGGGATACTCACATGTAGGAGTGTGTAGAGTGGAGGAGATACCGTCTACTCATCCTGTAGCATTCCATTTGGTGTGATTTTTGCCCACGGGACGACACACCATGACTGGGCTATCTTCCACATCAAAGCACGACATCACTGGTGGCTTCACACCCACACACACCATGTTATTTTGGGGAGTTTCTTTATCCAAACACTCTCGCTGCTGAACCAGTAACTTGGCAGAGCCTTTGGTACAATATGTCTTCAGAGCACATATTTCAGAGAGATGTGAAATGAATGTGAGTGTTCATTTTTTGACACAGGTGAGGTTAGATTCTGTGCCAAATATAGTTCAGTCCCAAAGTCTGAGTCCACTGCCAAGATCTGTTTTTATTTAATGAGTTATCAAAATGATCAAGGTTATTAGTTCAAAATGTCATCATTCTTCACTAGTATAAGCAGAAAACAGTGCATTCTTAGTTGCCTGAAAGCAGTAGGGAAAATAACACATTTAGGATATTATAGATTGAGTAAATAATATAATAAATATGGGAGATTAGCAATGTATAGTTTTAGCATTTATACTAAATAATATGGTATATATATATATATATATATATATATATATATATATATATATATATATATATATATATAACATTATATAGGAACTGAGCATTAGTTTTGGACAACTACCCATCTTTGGACCTTTAGATGTTAAAACTGCTTTGGGGAATGCTATGATACACTCCTGCAGGCCTTTTCCGTTTCTTCTCAGATGTATCAGATTCTTTTTTTTTTTTTGTTTTGTCAGCCATCCTGGACTGTCACTAAAAAAGGAATATGAAAGTACCAATCAATCCAAAAGTTTCATTTGTTTAATCTGTTATTATAAAGCTAATTCAACATTTGAGTTGACAGTCAAATGAATTAAGACCCTCTACCAAATTTATTACAGTAAATATTTTTGTTACTTTACATTTCTCTATTTTACACAGTTCTTTGTTTAGTAAAATAATTTAAAAAACAGTGCGTTTTTATTAAAAAAGAAATAACACAGAAAAGCATACTAATAGAGTCAGCAAAAGATAACAATTATCAATGCTGAGTTAGGCACATACTATGTTACTATTTGAATGAAATATATGATCACAGCAATTAGTAAAAAAAGATGCAAATGCTGTGCAAGCCTTTCTAAAACAGCTAAAAAAAAGTAAAATGTGTGTATTAATGTGTGACAATGATAATGAATTAAATAAAATTTTGAACTCCTCTGTATACACTGAATCGGAGAGTGATGAGATGTTAGATACTAACGGAAATGGTAAGAACAATTTGGCCCGAGGACAGTGTGAGTGGAGGTTGATTGACATATTCTTGTTCCTTTTTGTGCTTTGAGAGTCCACGATGGCTGACAGACCGAGAAAAAAATTCTGACATATCTCAGGAGGAATGGAGAAGGCCTGTGGGAGGCCTGTGCCACTGTCTTCCCAAAAGCATTTTTATCCCCTAGATGACAAAGAAAAAGAGGAAGAAATGAAGAAAAAGAGGGAGAAATCCCTCTGCATGGACACACTAATGGTTCAGTCCCATACTCCCATGTCTACTATACAAACTGACACTATTTTAAATTCACTGTACTGTTACAATGACAAGGGATATGAATGGATAGAATTTTGAATTACTGAATATATAAATTGGGTCCAAAATTCTGGACCGTCAACTAATAACTTCATGAATTCTAATATTCTAATTCCAAAACTAATATGAAAATATTGCCCAGTTGATATTTATTATTTAAGAGCACATACAGAATTGAATGTGAACATGGTGTCCTGCAGTGGATTGGTGTCCCATCCAGGGTGCAGTCCTGCCTCCGTATTACTGGGGTTAGGCTCTGGATTAGCTGTGACCTTGATGAGAATAATGTCGTTACTGAAGATACAGTAAATGAATGAATGAATGAATGAATGAACATGCACATAAATGAATGAACATAAACAATGTATGCACATATAAATATATTTAGTTAAAATGTTAACACTATCTCCTATCTCCTAAGCTCCCATTCATATTATTGATACTGTTATTGATAATTTAAGCATTTAATCAGGTATTAAATACTAATACAGTGTTACTTATATATTATTTGAGAATACAATAATCTCAAACTAATCAAGATATTGCTTGTATATAATTGAAATCTATCAGAACAGTTCGTTCACACACTTCCTGCTTCCTGATGTTTTTTTTTTTTTATCTTACTGCATGGTTTTCCAGCTCTAATCTAAACAGTTCAGAATTGCAGAATATAACTGAATACACTATTTCACTTCCATGTGTTTCATTGTTTACAGTTATGTATTTCTGTAGTCATGTATTTCTCCTATTTTTCAGGTGTTTGTATTTCTATCATTTTTGAGCTTTTGATTAGTATGGTATCTATTTTATTTAGTTTCTAATGATGGATTTCCACCATTTACACACTAGTCAAGTCAAGTCAAGTGGAGTTTATTGTCATTTCAGCCATATACAAGTACACAGTGAAACGAAACAACGTTTCTCCAGGACCAAGGTGCCACATAAGACAACACAGAACAACACAGAACTACGGGGACTACATAAATTACATAAATTAAACGTAAAGTGCACAAGTGCAAACATGTGCAGACAGCACAAGACAGAACAGACAGTACATAACTACGACGCCGACCAGTACACAGTCCTGTTGAAAGTGATAAAGTGACAGTAGTGCAAAGATTACAGCTGAGGTAGTGTAAACAGTGTAAACATAGAAGTAGCAGCAATAATAAGACATGTGCAAAACATGTGCAGTGCATGTGCATAGAGGCTCAAACTATATCTGGCTCAAAGGTGTTGCAAGACTTTACAAAATAACATATACAAAAAAAAGGGCTATAAAAGATTTCTTGAACTATGATCACTGACAAGAGAAACATATGAGGCTAATAACAAATAATAATAATAATAATAATAATAATGATAATAATAATGATCAAGGATGTGGTTTATACTAGTGACCAGAAATTTAAAACCCAGGACTGTAAGGCAAAGCTATATATTAAGGGAAGCAAGGTGGTAGAAAACAGGAAAAAGAGGTCTCTGAAACACACATCATTCATTCATTCATTTATTTTGTTACCACACCATATACTACCTTAAAACTGGCAGACGGGTAATCTCCTAACGCATGGTTAACTGGTGTCATTTTTTATTACAATTCCTGTGCCATCATCTCTGCAATTTTCAAAGTTAATAGTAATATCAAGTTTTGGACATCGAGTGAATGATGATGCATGTTCTTGTATGTTAAGACGAATGAATAGAATAGAATAGAATGAAGAAATAGAAACCTACTTTACCATGCATAGTGAATGGAAGAGACACTTGAAGCAAAATGGTGAGAGCAATTTGGCACAAGGACAGCTTGAGTAGAGATTGATTGGTACGTTCGTGTTCCATTTTTTGTGCTTTGAGAGTCCAGGATGGCAGACAGACTGAGGAAGTAAATCTGACACATTTCATGGTGACTGGAAAAGGTCTGTGGGAGTGTGCCTCTTCCTTCCAAAAGCATTTTATCCAGAGGATCGAAAGAAATAAAATGAGATGCAGACTTTAGACTATACTGTATGTTCTGCTAAGGGTAGCTTCCCATCTTCCATCTGCCATAAAACCCATAACCAGGGAAAAAATGGTCAGAAAAGAAAAGATATGTTCATAAAAATTTAACAGAAAAATGGAGACTGGAGTAATCCTCTATAAATATGAATGGAGTGAAACAAGGTGGAAACTGTGAAGACATGGATGGAGCAATGAGTGCCCTGACTGACAGCCTGACAGGAGCAGAAATAAGAAAGGACTCTCTTGCAGCAGATTGAGCGACAGCTTTACACACCGCTGTTCACCAAGAGGCACCTGCCGCTCTTCAACACACTGTTATAACCACTCTGAGCTCTCTCTCCCCTACTCTCTCTCTCTCTGGCAGTAAATACACTCTTTGCCTCTTGATATCATGCCTTGCACTGAAGGGCCAGCTGAAGTCCTACAGGTGATGTCCTACTGGGGCATTAGGTTGCCCTTCCTCTCTTATGACCTTTCCATCTGGGTTATAATGCTTAAGTAATCAGGAATATTCTGTTAGAATAATTGAGCAATGACGAACACAGTCATCACAGTAAGGGAGAAGAAGGGCTTAATAATACTAATACTCTTGAATAATAATAATAATAATAATAATAATAATAATAATAATAATAATAATAATAATAATGTATATTATTATTATTATTATTATTATTATTATTATTATTATTATTATTATTATTATTCATTTTCAGATTTTTTTTTTGGTCAGGGTCCTGGGGGATCCGGAGCCTATCCAAGGGATACTGGCCAGGAGACAAGAATGCATCCTGGATGGAATACCATCACATAAATCACACACACATTCACACACTCGTCCACACCTATAGAGGCGATTTAACATAGCCAGTCCAGTGAACCCAGAGGGAACTCACTCAGACACGGGGAGAACGTAAACAGAAACTCCACTCAGGATCACAGTGCTACCTGCTGTACTACTTTGCCACCTAATAATAATAATAATAATAATAATAATAATAATAATAATAATAATAATAAATCCCCTAAAATTTTATTATTATTATTATTATTATTATTATTATTATTAATAGTATGAAATTACAGAAATATATTTGTTAAAATAAAATTTGAATTTTTATTTTGTTAAGAAAATATTTATGATTTCTTCTTCTCATTATTATTATTATTATTATTATTATTATTATTATTATTATTATAAATCCTTTAGAATTCTGCATGTGATCATAGAGCTGTGTGTGTGTGTGTGTGTGTGTGGCGGAGAGGTGGAGTCGCAGATCTCGGTCGCCCACTACAGGACAGGCTTGAAAAATAAAGATCTGCTGAAGAGAGATTGGTGTGGAGACAGAGAGCCTTTCATGAGTTCAGCCTGCTGCAGAAAGATCGAAACCAGACTGAGAGAGGGAGAGAGAGAGAGAGAGAGAGAGAGAGAGAGAGAGAGAGAGCGTACACAGCTGTGTATCATTATAGAATAGAATAGTTCTGAATAAATAACAGAACACAATTAAACTAAAAAGTAGATATACAGATACGACAGCCTCCAATTTGCCCCCAGAATAAAATCACACAGGTACATGTGCTGATCTACACCAAATATATAACCATGCAGAGAGAGAGAGAGAGAGAGAGAGAGAGAGAGAGAGAGAGAGCGCAATAAAGAGAGAGAGGCTGATGCACTCCCTCCTCCTCCTCCTCCTTCCTTCAATCTCTCGTCCTCCCTCCTGCTCGCTTTCCTTCAAGCTCATTTCACAGTGAGGTCTCGCACCGTGCCGATGTACCGCGTCTCCTCTGTGCGAATCCACACTGAGTTGATGCCGCTGCTGCAATACAGACATGAATTAATCTGTATCTCAATCGCTTCTTCATCTGAAATGCAACCATAAACCAACCTAACAGAGGAGAGAGGAAAAAAGGGACATTGCATTCTAATCACGTCTTCACTTCGCCTCGTTTGCCTGGGAAGAGCAAGGAGAGATAGAGAAAGACAGAAATCAACACAGGAGATGATGCTCAAGATGGAGAGATCCAAGAAGCTTTAAACTCTTTGATGCCCCCTTTTTTGTGGAAGCTACTGAAGTCCATTAGGAAAAGAGGTGAGTGTTGCCCTGAATCCTCGGACGTGGGAGGACAAACGCATCTCAGTCTCTATTTTTAATCCAAACCTGCTCTCTGCTCATTGATTTCTGCCGTCAGAAGGACCTCTCTATATGATATTGTTAATCTCATCAGGAAAAAAAGACTACATTACTTTGATTGTCTTTTGGCAAAAAAAAAAAAAATCCTTATATCACCATCACCATTTTTGGAAAGGTCTGATTTTATAGTCTATACAGGAATGTGTTATGGAGTTATAATGCATGTGCAGTTATGTTATGGAGATATATTGCAGTTGATGGACTCTATGGAAAGAAGATATTTTTTTGGTTTTTGTTTCAGTGCATGTCTCCCTCCAGTCTAAAACCTCCGGAGCACCTGTCTCTACATCCATCCTGGCACAGGAGATGTAAAGTTGGAGCCCACTGAAAAAAACCCAGAGTAGGTACCCGCAGTATTGGGAATAGAAGTGACGTTGTATTATGAGGCGATCATTTAAATTTGGGATTTGGGAATGCATCCTCACATATACACACACACACACACACACACACACACACACACAGAAATGCCGAGGCATAGGCTTTGCCTGGCACAAAGTGTGCTATTCATCTAAGACGGCAACTACCATTTTCCCTATTATGCATGGATGCTTAATGGAAGTCTTTCATCCATTCTGAGAACACATTTCTGATCAAAAGTCAGTGTGTTTGGGACCATAGCACACTTTCTAGTGTCTGGGACTGTAACACATTTAGCAGATCTCATCTATCAGCATCTCCACCAATGTGCCGATAGCTAATTAAGTGTGTTCAGTGTGTGGAAAAGCAAAGAGACTTAGATACGCATTGCTGATCTGATAGATCTTTTGGGGGAAGCAACAGCATCTCTTTCTCTCTATCTATCTATCTATCTATCTATCTATCCTGACCATTGTGAGATGATAAAGAAAGCTAACATAGAGATCTTTTTGCTGTAAAATCAGAAGAGTAGAACGCACGGTGCAGAGCACTGCCTGAAGTGTTAAGTTGCTAAATGTCCGCTCTGTCCCACTAACCATGTGTGTGTGTGTGTGTGTGAAGGTGGGTGGATGAGAAAGAATGAGAGATAGAGCGAGAGAAGATGAGAGCTCCTGTCTGATCTGATGGATGTGAAGACCAACATGATTAATTGGAGGAACAGTTGTGCTATGAAAATATGCACTGTCACTGGAAAACCAAACAACATGCGTGACCTTTCCAGAAAATCAAATGATTTAGCCGTAAACATGGGCGTGTACTTAGTCCCGACAGAAATGGAACATCACGTCATTATGACGCTCATCCTGATTTTTGTACTGAATTGTAATGCAAGTGCTTAATTGATTTAATTCCATGTTGGTGGAATTTTATGTATACGTTTTTTATTTTCCTGATGATGTAGTGAGGCAGCGTTTGAGTGTGTCATTGTTGCATATAAATCCGTCAAACATTTCCACAAATTTCATGCAAGCATTGCAGCCACTTGCCCAAGTATTTATGTCTCTTATTCTTCTCTCTATGTCTGTTTCAGTGCAGTGAAGTGGCACTCAGCCGCGACTTCATCAGGTTTTGGAGGAAGGATGCTGTGGGTAACCCTGCTAAGCACAATAGCTTTAGGGTGGACTACGCCGATCCCCTTGCTGGACGAGTCTGAGGAAATAGATGAGCCTTGCTTCGACCCTTGCTACTGTGAAGTCAAGGAGGGCATTTTTCATGTGCACTGCGACAGCAAAGGATTTACAAATGTCAGCCAGATTTCCCAGTCATGGACAAGGCCCTTTAAGCTCAATTTGCAGAGGAACTCCATGCGCAAGCTGTATTTTAACAGCTTTTTGCACCTCAACAATGCTGTGTCACTCAATTTGGGGAACAATGCGCTGCAGGACATTCATGCTGGAGCATTCAATGGGCTGAGCATTTTGAAAAAGCTCTTTCTACATGAGAACAAGCTGGAAGTGTTCAGAAATGACACTTTTCTTGGACTTGAGAGCCTTGAATACCTTCAGGCAGATTACAATGTCATAAAGAAAATAGAAAGTGGTGCTTTTCGAAACCTGCACAAACTCAGAGTGCTTATTTTGAATGACAATTTGATACCCATGCTCCCCAATTTCTTATTCAGGTCTGTATCATTAACGCACCTTGATTTGCGTGGCAATCGGTTAAAGACTCTTCCATATAAGGGGACACTGGAGTATGTGGGTCGTAGTCTGATGGAGATTCAGCTTGAAGAAAATCCGTGGAACTGCGTATGTGAGATTGTACAGCTCAAAACATGGCTGGAGAGAATACCATACACAGCTCTGGTGGGTGATATCACTTGTGAGTATCCATTTCACTTTCATGGAAAAGATCTCCGTGAGATCAAAAGGAGCGAGTTATGCCCCCTGCTTTCTGAAGCTGAGATAGAGGTAAAACTCGGCATTCCGAGGCTACCCTTCAGTAATGAGAACATGTGGCCCACCAAACCCTCATCCATGTTGTCATCTTTTCATAACACTGCCTCCTCGGTGGAGTACAGAGAGAGACATGTTAAGCCAACAAAACGACCCAGACCCACGAAAACGCCACCAACTCCACGAAGCCTTTACCCTGGTCCGAACCAACCCCCTGTACCTGGCTATCAAACGAGACCACCTATTCCAATCATCTGCCCAACGGGATGTATGTGTAATCTACACATCAATGACTTGGGACTCACTGTAAATTGCAAAGAGAAAGGATTTCACAACATCTCTGAGCTCTTGCCACGGCCACTAAATGCCAAAAAACTCTATCTGAGTGGGAACTTGATTCAGAAAATATACAGGTCAGATTTTTGGAATTTCTCCAGTCTGGATTTACTCCATTTGGGTAACAATCGGATATCATATGTTCAAGAAGGTGCCTTCATCAACCTGCCCAATTTGAAAAGTTTATACTTGAATGGTAATGATATTGAGAGGTTGACTCCAGGCATGTTTCGTGGTTTGCAGATGCTCAGCTACCTTTATTTAGAGTACAATGTTATTCGAGAGATTCAACCAGCTGCTTTCAGCCTGATGGCAAACCTGCAGCTGGTTTTTTTGAATGATAACCTGCTGCGCACACTTCCCATCGATGCTTTTGCTGGCACCTCCCTGTCTAGGCTGAATCTACGCAACAACTATTTCCTGTATCTGCCTGTGAGTGGAGTGCTGGAGCACCTTGACTCAATTGTACAGATTGACCTACACCAGAACCCGTGGGAATGCTCATGTGACATTGTTCCACTCAAGCAGTGGATCGAGAAACTGAGCTCTGTCATTGTGGTTGGGGAAGTAATTTGCAAGACACCGGAGTTTGCTTTTGGTAAGGACCTTCGCACCCTGGAACTTGAGCTTATCTGCCCAGAACTGAAATTTTCTGCTGCTTCTCCTGGACTTGCTAATGATGTCACTTCCACCAGTGACTCTGGATTAGGATACGCCCCTTCCACAGGAGCCATACCACTTTCGGTTCTCATCCTCAGTCTCTTGATCTTGTTCATCTCTGCTGTGTTTGTCGCTGCTGGCCTATTTGCATTTGTACTAAGGAGAAGGAAGAAACTCCCATTCAAGAAACGTCAGGAAGTGGTGGATCTGACCGGGATCCAGATGCAGTGCCGGATATTTGAGGAACAACAAACATCACCCGAGAAACCTGCCTCTGGCCATGTTTATGATTACATCCCCCACCCTGTTGCTCAAATGTGCAACAATCCCATTTACAAACCACGAGAAGGTGAAATAGATGGAGAACGGTTTTCAGAGACAAAGGAAAACAGCAGTAATTATCGAACTCTGTTGGAAAAAGAAAAGGAATGGACTATGGCTGTGTCAAACTCTCAACTTAACACCATTGTCACGGTCAATCAGTCTGGAGATGTGGCTGGATTTCATGAGAATGGCGTGCTTTGCCCCACAGTAATTGACAGCCAGAGACCGACTCCAACCGTGGGGTTTGTAGACTGCCTTTATGGCACCGTTCCAAAATTAAAGGACATGCACGTTGCACATGCACATCCTCCAGGAATGCAATACCCTGACTTGCAGCAAGATGCCAGATTAAAAGAAACTCTACTTTTCACTGGGGGAAAGGGATTTCCAGAGCAAAATGAATACCTCGAGTTAAGGGCCAAACTCCAAACCAAGCCAGATTACCTCGAAGTCTTGGAGAAATCATATAGGTTCTGATGACAGAGATTAAGCTCACTTCCATATATAGCAACCCCCATGCCCACTACAAAAGTATTGAAAAAAGCATGATAAATTATATATATATATATATATATATATATATATATATATATATATATATATATATATATATATATATAATCACTGAAATATTTTCCCCCAAATTACTTTGGAGGAAAGGCCATACTCAGATATTCAATGAAGTGCCTTTTTTCAGAGTAGCCAGCAATGTTATGACCCTTATTTTTATACGGAACAGATTTGTTTGTGCCACGGGTGGCATGGGGAGAGCGTGACACAGCATTACAGCCGCATGACTGCGGGAGAAACGTCACATCTTCACCTTTTTTCCTCTCTCATGCACATTCGGATATTTGCCCAAAGGCCTGGCACAGTTTGTAGAATATTGCAGCTTGCTGCATGCATTCAACTGCTGGGGTGGGTACTGCTGAAAATAACAGATACTTCACCTTCAATGGAGATACTGTGCAACGCATTACTGTTTGGTGGTCTATTTATTTTATATATTATCAAAAACAGACATGAGAAGTCCTCTCGCAAAGACGCACCCAAGGATCAATGTTTGTGAATACATAACAACACTCAAGATTTTATGGAATTTAACGCACTTTCGTAAGACAACCATGCTTCTGGATATTACCACTAACGGCTTTGTAGGAAACACTTTTAATGTTTTCTCTCTCACACAAAGATTTAAAAAGAAAATGTGCATATATTTATTCTGTAATTTCAGTGAGAATTTAATTGTAAAGGTAATGTTAAATCTATGTATAGTGATTATGCGTCTGGTATAGCCTTCTTAATAAAACAAGGGGGGTACAGACCCTTTTAAATCAAATAAAAATGGTATTGATCAATACCGTTTGGGAGAAATATACTTCATGGAGTGCTATGATGATGGCATATGGTGCTGCTTTTTTTTTTTTTTTTTGATTTTGCTGTAAGGCAAATTAGAAAATGCCTATAAACCTGCTGAGGTCTGCCGCTGTGCATCAAATAAACCTACTGCTGCTATTCAGTGGAAAAATGGGGCCAATATGGGCCAATATTTCCCATAAATTTACTACATATATATATATATATATATATATATATATATATATATATATATATATATATATATATATATATATATATACATACACACACACACACTAAGTGGTAAGAATTTAAGAATTTAAGTGGATACAAATGATATTAGATAGCACATTCAGACTAAATCACCAGCTTGGAGGCTAAACACTAAGCTAAACACAGGCTGTGTCTAACCTGTGAGATTTGCAGTTGATGGCAGTTGTCACTACTGATTCTGTCCACAGGAGGGCAACAGCAAGACAGCTTAGAATCCAATTTACAGGACTTGTTGCCAAAAATAGATGGTTGACTATTTGAGAGACAAATATAAGATGAATCTTTCTTTCTTTCTTTTAATATATTTGGAAACCACAGTATTTTGAGCACTCGATTTTACTATATGGGTGCCAGTGTAGTTCCTTGGATAAATTATATATGTTATAATTTATATAAATTATATATAATTGAAAACCTTTTCCATTTAGTTTAAATATAAAAATGCTCATGCAATACACAGTTCACAGTGTGAGAGCAGCAAACTGATCCAATAAAAGCACTTATCTCTTTTTATATAAGTCTCTTTGGTACAGAGGATGAAGCAGTAAAGTCTTGTATTATGTAACTGGTCATAGTGGTGACTTGTCTTGCAATATTGAAGTTGTTTTGCCACAAACCAGAGGTCAGCTCTACTGCACATTCAAAGGTCATTTAATATTTATTCACTCATGTGATATAATGACACTGAGATGACATTGGGCTCTGGAGGTGTTGAGTGGCATGTAAATATCTTAGTACAACATTTAATTAGAAGCTGTTTTCCATTCTGAGACTTTTCCAGAGACTGGCATAGATAGGCTCATCTTTCAAACCAGTTGTCTTCTCTGTTTACCGACACTGTTATTCTCAAAAGAGAGCTCTTCATCTCTCACCACTGAGTCTTGATTTATGTTGCAAATATGGAGTTGTTTTGTTTCCTCAATGTACTCTATAGGTCTGTACATTTCTCATGACACTGGACCGTGTATGTTATGCTGCCCTGCTTGCTTTGAATGCAGGTTCTGTCTGAGCGCATCATGTGATTGGCAAATAATTTTCAAAATTACAACACGTCCATTCACCTTGAGTTTCTATGGTTCTAAGATGACTGATTCAGTGAGTAAGCACATCAGCCCACATAGTCCAAAGTCCAAATATGATCACGCTTTATCAGTGTCGGCGCCAAAAGATCAGTGTTAGATTATCTGAGATTATCTCAAATATATTTATATCCCATTTTCAGTTTCCGGGAACATTACATGCTTACTCAGGTTGTTTTTTTTTTTTTAAACATTTGTTATCATTGACAATGAAATGACATCATCGGATGGTTCAAATGAGTCACGTGTATCCCTGGCTAGCACATGATTCCATTTTCCCCACTGATAAATATGTTTAGCAAGACCAGCGTGACAGATTTGTTTTCTGTAATGTGAAATTATTCTCTTGAGTGTATTATTTATCTCAACAGTGCGATATAAGTGGAATCAGCCACTGTGCTCGAGAGGCCATTTGTTTATGTATGAAAAACACACTTTTTTTTTTTGCATACACAGACAAAAAGGGCAAACTATTTTGACTGAGCTGTGTTAAATTTGTGTCTGAAAGAGTGAGCTTCTTTTGCTCTTAAATTTGGATAACAGCGGTGTTGCCAGGTTTGCGGTTTACCCACAGAATTGGTCTATTTTTGAGTCTGTGGTTTAGGCATTTTGCCTACATGAGTTTAATTATACCAATCGACAATATGGCAAAAGCCAATAGTTACGCTGATTTTTATAAACAGCTAATGCAGTGGCTATAACACCTGCATGTACTGTGGATATGACGAAATGATGTATCATTAAAAATAAGGTTGTGTAAGTACAGCAAATGTATACAACAAAAAGTAGTATGGATGTACTGTATAGATGTATTATTCTGCGCAGCAGTGAATTGGTCTACTCTACACTCATAGCTATACTTTATTTATGACCAAATAGTATGTAAGAAGTAAGGAATAACACATGACAGACCATGTGGACATACGAAAACAATGTACACCAGCAGAGTTTTTTTTTTTTTTTTGTATAGCCACACAGTTTGAAGTGAGCTATTCATCACAATGATGTTTACGCCAATGTTTACTTTATTAATGAACAACCCATCACACATTTTAATGGTTTTTAGTTAGATTTAATGTTGTGGAATATCCAAGAGACAAGTTAGTTCTTGTAATCACTTATGTTATAGCCACGATAAACAGTTATTCTCTCACCAGCCTCCCTCTCTCTCTCTTGCACACATGCTCGGATTGCTCTCTCTCTCTTGCAAGCAGTAGCTTGTTCTCTCTTTCTCTCTCTCTCTCTCTCTCTCTGTCTCTTTCAAAAAATAAAAAATACAGATTGACATTTTACAGAGAAACTGGAACTCCTCTGTCCTGAAGACTTTGCAAAGCACCATGACTGTTATAAGGCTCTTACAACCAAGAATCTTTCCATAAATGTTGAATAAATGTCTCCTAACAGAAAACATCACCCCATCAATGATTATACATTTCACTTTGATAAATGTGTTTTTTTAATCCGGTTAATATCAGTCTTAGATTATGTGGAGCATCGGCCATATAAGTCCCTCCGTATGAGCTGTTACTATAGAAACAATAATGAACAAGCACATTAATATAACCCTATTGTTTGTATTACAGCTGGAACTGCAGTCTGAGCTGTGCTGTTATACAAAAATAATGCACACCTTCTGACCAATCACATTTAAGAATCCAAACTGTTACAAACTGTTTAGAGAAACGGAATAATTTCCACAGGCCTACTGATTGTATAATCTCACTTTGCAATAATAGTGACAATAGTCAAAGAAATACTGAATTGTATAAGTGTATACATTTGAGAGGGCATATGTTGAGTTTCGTTTTTGTGCTAATTTTGGGGATGAGTTTGTCATGCAGACTTGGCAACCCTGTATAAAACACAGCATTTATACATAATTTGTTTAATTATAATGTTGGTATCTCATGTATACCATGTTTTTATGGAAAAAAATGCAATTAGTGAGAGTGTGAATAATTTAACTTTCTTTAAATCTATATGATTAGTAGTTTGCACATTCACTCAGTCACGGCATAATACAGTATGAAGCTCCATTGTGATCTGTTGTTGGCATACGTGCTTGTGTGTATGGTTTTTTCTTACTGTTCCTTTCGGGTCTTTCCTCTGGAGGTTGATCTTGGCTTGTTAGAGCTCTGCTGGGCCAATCATTAGTTGGCTGCTTGATGTTTATGTAATCTATACTTGGCTGATTTGCTGCATCAAATGGCTTTTCTACGTTGGTGTGTGTTGCTGTCCCCAGATGGACGTGTTGACATTACCCTTCTTTGTAGTTTGTCTGTTACTCTGTTGTGCATCACTCTCATCGCTTGTTTTCACTTGTCATTGTTTTCCAGCACTCTATCTAATACTGCCAACTCCATTCCCCCACCTCTATCTCTCTTGCTCTCTTTTCCCCTCAATGGTATGTGCCATTAGTGCTTTCCCTTTTTAAAGGTCTTAATCAGCCAAGAAGCAAGGGAAAATAAAACAGACTGACATACAAAAGAGATAAACATACAGTTTTGTAGTGTTAACACACATAAGCTTCTGACATTTTTTTTTTTTTTTAGAACCAAGGGTCATGAAATAACTCATTCCACAGACAAGGTTGAGTGCTGAAACATATGAACTGATTTTCACAACACTCCCAATTGAACTATTTTTCAAAATTCAAAATCAGACTCAATTTTCCTAAAATTATGAATAGTAAGTTTAAGGTGTGAGGCAGGTGGCTGATTATTTATTTATTTATTTATTTATTTACTTACTTATTTTAATTGGAGCCCTTATTTTATGTATCTGGATACATTTTTTTTTAACTTAACTTTTTGTACGGAAACAAATAGATCTTGCAGTCCAAATGGCCTCAAGCTTTTGTTGTTGCAATAGCATAAATAACACAACAGAAATGAATATTGACTTGTGGTTGGACATGGCTGCTGCTTTGCTTCAAAAGTCTGACAGACTGCAGTAAATTGACCTATTCATTATTTTTGAATAATTCATGTTACATTTTGTATTTAGTAAAACTGATGTCGGAAAAGCTTTTATTTATTTATTTATTTTTATAGCTAAAACTTTGAAATGCTGTCAAAGGTGCTCTTTAATTTAGGTTTATATATAACTACATAAACTAATGCCTGATTTTAACTAAGAGTTGTTGCCATATGACAACATAGCACTTATTCTGATTTTAGTTTTCATTTCAAAATACTCACAAATAATCCAGTTAATTGCTTGGATAAAGTTATATGAATTCTCCCTCAGAATCTCTTTTCTTTTTAGAGTTCCTGAAATCTCTTGTCTTTTCATGGACACCTGCATATTGCTGTGGTATGGAAAAAATATTGATCTGTTGTTAAGTAAGACTTTATTTAACAATGAAATTGCATTCATCGGTAGTCAAACAGACTTAAGTACTATTCAATTACACAAGAGTTACGCACACAGGGCAGACTTTGTTCTCAGTTATATCTTAATTATTTTCGATTCTGACCTTGGATTTAAGCCTATTTTTTCTTGTGTGATAACAGCTCAAGTGAAGAACAGTGTATAGACCAACGCAAATGTCTGACAGTTTGAGCTAACCACAATGTTACACTTAAATTTCTGTTTTGGCTGTAAATTCATTAAAAAAAGGTGAACTGTAATTTGAAGCCAATATTAAATGTATAAAAAATGACACACTTAATTAATAGTATCATCTAAAAAAGCATAATAAAATATCTTACATCCTGCATACACATTATGACTGAGCATGAAATTATCTGTCAGCACACAATCTATATATAAATAAATATATATATAAATATATATATATATATATATATATATATATATATATATATATATATATATATATATAAAATAAAAAATAAATAAAAATAAAATCCAAAATGATAGGATGTGCTGGATCAAGTACTATTTTAAAAGCTGCCTGTTATATAAACACATTTTCCTTCTATAGCCTACATTTTCTAGCCCTGATCTCTTTTTTCTGCCTTAAAGGCAAGTGTCTGTTATCAAGGCAGTGTTCTAGATTTGACTGAAAAACCCTGTCTCAGATGCTTCTAGTCAATAAAAATTTGGCAAACTCGGATGAGTAAACTGCATGCAAGCATTTTGCATAATCTCAGTGGAGCACACAGAAACCGATTTAAGCAGCTGTGTAACTCAGGTCTGAATACAAGCAGTTTCCCCCTCATAAATATTGACATAACTATTGGACTTAAGTTGCCTCTATGTGTTTCATAAAGAAATGGAGAAAGAAAACTTTAGAAAGGTGCTAAAAGCATTTGAGTATTGATGCAGTTGCTAGAATTTCATGAGCCAGTATTATGTTCTGTTCTGTCTATCTTTTAGGACTGAAGAGAAAGCCATTTTCCGTATCCACATTCGTGTCCACTTTTCTGTGTGTGTGTATGTGAGAGAGAGAGAGAGAGAGAGATGTTATCAGATGGGCGAACATTGGAACGGAAGAGGAACTGAACCTATTACAGAGATGCAGGTTGGTGCTTAAAAAGTCAGAATCAGAAGGGGGAGGGACACAGAGATATAAGTGGCCCTACAATCTGGATTTGAACTGACATTGAAAAAAAGAATAAAATATCATCATTAGTAGTACAAACAATGAGGAAAATAGCATCAGTGTAGAGTGTCTTTCATCTGTCACAATTTCTCTTTCCTTAACTCTTTTATGTCTACTAATAAACAGTAGACACATTGCTTAAATTGTAGGACTATACACTACCAGTCCAAAGGTTTTTGAACATGTGTAGTTTCTCAAATTTATTACAGTTTAATCAATATTATTGCCATAGACCAAAAAATACAGAATAGCATGAGAAATATGAAATCTAAATGTTTTGGATTTAGATGGATCTGTTAGCTCAGAAGTCTAAATGAGCGCTTTATGAAAGCAAGTGCACTTGAAGGGTAAACCTGTTAAAGCTATAGATAAAAGACTTTTAGACTATCAGCGATAGTATTAACTGTGGACGATAAATATGGGTGCTCTGTTAGATTGATACAGATTTTGGCCTTTTCCAAATAGATCATATATTTAAAATAGAATAATTTCTAACATCTGTCATTTCAATAAATATTTAATAATAGACATTTTTATTCACTTATACCTATTTCTTGGTTAGATTTTCAAAACGTAGTGTAAAATGAGGTCACTTAAACAAAAATCTTAACCATAAACCATTGACTGGGACTGTGTATTAGATGAACATTCCACTCTTCGAAATAATAATGGGCCAATAATCAGAGCTGTATCCACTTTATCAGAGATATACAATACTGTTAAAATGTTTACAATGCAATTTTATGAAAAAAATAATAATAAATCAGACGTGTGAGACATTCCTTTCATAAACCTGACTCATTGGCTACTTTAAAATTCTAAGCAACTTTATTTTAAATACTTACACAAAATCATACGATTCAAATATTTTTAATTAGGAAAAAAATATGCTATTTATGCTGTATATCATTTAAATATTAATTGCAAAATATGATGTCTCTCTTAAATATCCCTCAACTTTGTGAATCTCACACAGATACTGTAACAATCTGCTTTTTTTCAGTATGCACAAAAGGTGCAATATAGGTACAGCATGGAAAGTATATTAAAATTTGTAATTATGGTATTGGCATGTTGCACAGTATTTAAAGAATACAGGGTACACAGTGTGTGCAGCACTTAGCATGCAGAAAGTCTGAGAGTAATTGCACTTGACAGTGAAAAATTCTAGCTGCCATGCAGGTGTAGTGTTGTTTTTCTGCTGTAGCAGTATAATGGTAGTGCTAGAAGGAAATGTACAGTCTGTTATTCACCTGCTTGGGGGACGAAAGTGTCTCATGTTTTTATAGTCTGCCATCTCACCCCTGAAGGCTGGGGGATGGAGCATCGAGTAAGCAAAATGTGATTGGTGACAATCTCGTCTGCACAATTTTGAGCCAAATGTTCATGGAATGGTGTGGAAATGCTTTTCCCATCTTGTGTTTTTTAGTTTCAAGCATCTGCATCCTTTATTCCGCATGTAGGTTAGCTTCCCGCTGCTCCCTGCTGTTTCCCACCTACAGTGTAGCACACACACAGCTGGGAGTATTGATCGACTTTGAATTGCCTGGCTGTGCACTGAGAAAAATCCACAGAAGCATTTAATTGTGTGTGCGTGTGTGTTTGTGTGTGTGGGGTCACATTGCTAATACATGCATGTAGAATTTATGAGTTTAAACGACCTTGTTTTGAATTGATCTCTGCGAGTATTAGTGGTTGTTTGCTTTAAAGTGTATGTATATGTATGAGCTTGTGTGACAAATTGCATTTACATGCACATATAATTTTAAACGATGATGCTGTATGGGTGGGTGCACAGTAAGTGCACATTGTATGTGAGGCACAAAGCATTAATGACTGTGTTTCTGACATTTGCTATTCTTCCTGAGAGTGCCGTTTTCCTGTGGAGGCTCAGAGTGCAGAGGCAGCATAAGGAGGTTTTGTGTGTGTGTGTGTGTGTGAGAGTGTGTGTCCTGTGATCATACTTAATTATACATGCTTAGATAGGAACAATAGTGAGCTGTGATAATGCATAATAGGATAAAGAAAAAAAGAACAGTGAGGTTGTTGACAAGTTCAACATGCACATCATTCTCTATGGTTATGAATCAGCATTAACAATAGTGTGTGTCTTATTAGAGGTGAGAATAAAGAATCTTTATGTATGCAGCATTGGCCTTTCTAACAGTCGGGCTCATTTTTCAGGCCTTTTTTTGCAGCTCATTTTTTTTTTCAAAAAGTCCCCTCTTGTTTGAGAAACATAATATAGAAGTCTTCATCCTTCCCTTTTGCTGTTTTAGCTAGTACAGTGGCCTAAGAATAGCACACCTACACAAACATATTTCTTACTTTTTGTTTTTTACTTATCTTTTCTCACCACTGATACTGTCCACCCATACAACATAAAGTCTAAATAAGACTTTTATTTTTTATGACTACTGTTGGCTCACACACTAAAGCTGTGGTCCAGTTAAAAGTGTACACTGGAACTGGGATCCCAGAAGATCTCAGAAAACATTTGTGGGCATGGGATGTTTCACTGTCAAGTGTGTAAGAGGAGGCACTCAAAAATGAAGATTGTGGGAAAAGGAAACCTACCACTACTTTTTTTGTTTGCTTTTTAGTTTGCTTAAATTTCCAAGGTTCACAAATCTTCAAGGTTACACTAATTGGTAGCAAAGAGTGGTTGCATGACTATGTATTTTTTACCAGTCTTCCAGTAAGTAAAAAAAAAAAAAAGCAGTAAACTATTTTCTATAAAAAACTGTTTCAAGCCATTGCAATTTTACACTGTTTTCTTTGTGCAACTGCACATGCTCCATACTCAGGCAACAAATAAAATTTCCAGCTTTAATGCTTTCTTAACCTACAATGTTAATGACAAAAGTAAATAAATTGGTGCAATAAATGTGCAAAATATTACATTTGTATATTACACTATTTATAAGAAGTATCAGTTCTTAAAATGTGAACAAACTGGTGAAATCTCTGATTCTGAAACTGAGAGCACACAGCATGGCACAGAAGCTCCTTAAAGCTTAATTATGAAAGGAGCATGCCATGTCTACCATAGCATCTGGGAGGTTTTTCCACCATGTTCAACTCCAGAATTCACGATGCCACAGTGCAAGGATTTTATTTCAGTTTTTTTTTATTAGTTTTAAAGGATGACAAAGGTAACTGTGTGAGGAATTTATTTGGGAGTAGGGTAGAAGGAGGATTAAAAAACACCTACCGCACACCTCTCAACTTCATGCAAAGTGATATCAAAGTGTTAGAGTATTAAAGCAAAAGAAAAAGAAAGAAAGCCTTTTCCCCCAATGTAGTCTTATGCAGTTCACTGTAGAATTGGCTTTATCTAGTCTGAAATATTTTACAAACAAAGTTGCTTTCATTACCATCTGCCTTCATCTATCTATCTATCTATCTATCTATCTATCTAACTATCTACCATAATGTCACTACTACAAAGCACTGAGAGTGCTGTTTGGTTTATGAGTTCTAATCTTTCAGCCTGACAAGCCATATTCCATTAACCACAGCTGAATTGTATGAATTACAATAGATACTAGGTAGAACATTTATTAATATATCACCACACAATCACATTGTTAAAACCTACCTGCACTGTATGCACTTATCAAGTTTCATGTTAACACCTACAGTAAGTGAGAGCTTTATGATCCTACCATTTAGCCAATGAGTTCTGAATCCTACATGCTGAATGAAGGAGAAAGGTTTTCTGTAGGGGCTTTTCTGTTGCTATCTACAGAGATTTTCTGGTAAATCAAAGTGTGGGTGGCCTTATAAAATAGTTTTTATGGGAAAAGGTATAAACAATACCAGTCTATATTTCATACATGACTTTAGCACACAGCTTCTTAGCACACAAGCACTCAGTAAATTTAAAACTATTAGTGAACATACCATGTTTTTCTTATGATTTGCTACATGCGCAGATCACACCAAGCATGTTGGATAGCTAATTAGCCAGTCACTAACTAAAACTAACATCTATTAGTTTCACAAGCTTGAAGTATTGTTCCTCAATAAAGAGATACTGAAGCATCATAGTCAGAAAAACAACATAAACATCTTTATATTCCTTTCCTAGGTTTCTGACCATTAAAGCTGCCACTGCTGAACTGAATAATGATGTCCCCACTTAGACAACACAACAAATCCACTGTCTATATTTGTCAACATATCTACCTAGACAATAATTGTGTCTGAAACTAAAACCTATTTTCTATATAGTGACTTTTATTATATCTGCCATTTTGTAGTGCTTTCAGAAAACACAGTCGAGAATATTCAGTGGACTATTTTAATCCCATAATGCACTGCAAAATGTAGTGTACAAATGATGTATCCTAGCAGACCTGAAATACCCAAAATGCACTGCATTATTTGGTTTTATTTGCACACACACACACACACACACACACACACACACACAGAATACAGCAAGTTACTATGGCAACATCCTTTCAGACTTCCAAGACTTTAAAATAATAAAACTGGAGGAATAATTGCTTTGTCAAATCATTTATATAGTCACGTGTCGTTGATAGTTGGCTCCATTAAATTATTGTCCTTAGATTTGATACAGCGCAAATAAATGTGTGGTTTGCGATTTAGCTAACATATGTATTTATGCAATGAAACATTACTACTCAGTGAGAGCTTTGTCCACAAACTGAGCTCACATTTCACCATCACAAACTAGTACAGCAACTGCTGCTGACTGCTGCTGGCAATCTCACACTCCCTTTTTCCATCACTCATGAATAAAATCCCAAGATACCGAAACTCCTCTGCCGGGGCAAGATCTCTCCAATCACTTGAAGGGAGTATCCCACTCTTATCCCAGCTAGAACCATGGACTCAGACTTGGAGGTGCTCATTTTCATCACAGTCACTTCACTCTCAGTGGTGGCATGTTGAAGGTCCAGTTTGGATTGTGCCAAAAGAACAACATTATCTTCAAATAACAGGGATGTTACTTCTAGGCTCCCATACTGAACACCTCTCCAACCTTGGCTGCATCTTTATATCCTGTCCATGAAAACCACGAACAGGAGTGGAGAAACGGCACGTGTTACAGGAGTCCTTGAAGGAGTCTAACTCTCTGCACTCATACAGAGACCAGATTGCACAAAGTTGCGACCCAGATACCCTGTACTCCTGCAGTACTTCCCACAGCCAATGTTGAGGCATATGATCATAGGCCTTGTGCAAATCCACAAAACACATGTAGACTGGATTAGCTTACTCCCCTTACCCATCATTTACATTTACATTTATGGCATTTGGCAGACGCCCTTATCCAGAGCGACTTACAATAGTGCTTTGAAGTCTATCAAAAATACATTCTGATATTGGCTCGCTAGGTCACAAACTAGGGATACCATCAGTCCAAAACTCTGTTGGGGAGGTGCTTTTTTTTTTTTTTTTTTTTTTTTTTGTGAAAGTGCTAATTTATGTATTTTATGAAGAGGTAAGTCTTTAGACGTCGTTTGAAGACTGCCAGTGACTCAGCTGTTCGGACATCTAGGGGAAGTTCATTCCACCACCTTGGTGCCAGAACAGAGAAGAGTCTCGATGCATGCCTTCCTTGTACCCTGAGAGACCCCCATCACAAAGCTGTAAAGAGCTTATCCACAATTCCATGGCCTAGGCAGAACCTGCATTCTTCTCCTGAGCCCTACATTGAAATATTGGATGGAGTCTTCCTCCTTTCCATTCCTGGAAGGATGAGGAGTGTAATTTTCCTATATTTGGAACATACCCTCTGGTCGTTGTCCCTCTTTCATTTTTAAATAGGACCATGATCCCAGTTTGCCAGTCCAAGGGCAATGCCTTAGATTGCCATGCTACATTGAAGATGCATTGTAACCACACAACCCCAACCTTGTCCAATGTCAAAATCCATGGCCAAATCTCATGCACTCCTGCATCTTTGCCACTGTGATGGTTTCTAACAGATAAGGAGTTGCTCAAAGTATTCCTTTTATTGCTCAACAACATCACAGAGTAAAGATCAGTGGTCAACACTCCCCTAAACCTAGCTTTGCAGAGCTTGTGCATGATCTCATCTCCCCTTCCTGAGGTGCCAAATGATTTTCCATTACATATTTGGGGTCATCCAAAAGTATTTTTCCATGGCCTCTCCAAACTCCACCCATGCCAGAGCAACTACTTTTGTGGTAACAATTCTGGATATCCTATAGCTCTCAACTGAATCAGAAGAGCCCCCTGTGAGCATTTCTTGGAAGGCCTCCTTTTCCAACTTGATGGCTTCCCTCCTGGTGTCCACCTGCATGTACTAGGATTACCACCATGACAGGTACCAATAGCCTTCTGATCACAGTTTCTTGCAGCTGCCTCTATGATTGAGGACTTCAAAATGGTCCATTCATACTTTTTTACATTCATGTCCCCAACCTCTCTCAGAGCGTGGGAGAAGTCCTTTTGAAGGTATGAGTTAAATTCTTCTTTCTTCTTGTTTGTTATTGAAAAGCCATGGCTTGCACAGAGGTCTAATAATAATTCACTCAGGTTCAGATCAGGAAGGCCATTCTTCCCAATCAAACCCCTACAAGTATTGCCATCATTCCCAACACAACCAAATCCCCCAGGAGCACTGTGGAGTCAATACACCAAATAACAAAACAGATTAATCAGCTTATGTGGTGCAAAGTATGGGGCACCTGCCCCATACTTTGATTTGTTATTTGTTGCATATGCACAAACAACAGTCAGAGCTTTATTTCCTGAGGCTCAAAAGCTAATGAAGGCAAGCCTCTTGTCCTATGACAGGACAAGAAAAACTGTGATGTCTCCACACTGGCATGAGGTTTAACTATAAGAGCTCTGGAGTAGGAGAGAGACAAACCCTGTTTGGTACTGGAGCCCTTACCGTGTGTATGTAAGGCCAACAATATTTAGTCCGTACCTTTCATCTCACACACTAACTCAGACCTTGTGAGCAAAATGACATTCCATGTTCCCAAAACCAGTTTCTGTTGCAAGGGTCTAGTCTCCTAAGACTGTTGTTCACTTGCCTGCCACCAACTGGCATTGCACCTGACCCCACACTTCAACTTGCAGTTGTTGAGCCCACAAGTTGGTGCCACATCACAATTTGTCCTGAGCCTGACCCGTTTGTGTGGGTGGCCTGGTCACCAGGTGCTCACCAGCAGACACCAGATGATTGCCTGCAGACACCCAGGCCTGGCTCCATGGTTGGGTCCTGGTAACTCTAATCACTCATCTGTAGTTTATCTGTAGTAAACTACTTTTCTGTAGTTTGCATTGGGAGTCATTACAGGATCACTCATTGTCTGATGTTTCATGGACGTCCCACTGGATGGAGAGCCCAAGGCAGACCCAGGGCCCACTCTGGAGATTATATCTTGCAGGTGGCTTGGGAACATTTGGGGATTTACCAGGAGGAGCTGGAATCTTTGGCTGAGGAAACAAAAGAGGCTCACCAGGAAAAGCAAAAAAAATAAATGAGTCAGTGAATGGATGAATGAATGAATGAATCAGTGTATGCACTTCAACATCCCTGCTTTTCACTTGATTATCTACATTTGAAAGTATTAGAAATTTGGATAGCCTGCTACTCATTAGACAGGAAATGTAAGTTGCACAAAATAATATAAACATTGTTTTTCTTTCTCTTTTCAAATAACACAACACATTTCTTCTTTAGTGGTGGCATTCTGAGAAGTCTGCATCTAATTTCTCTGCATTTCTAGCTCTGAATCATTAAGTATGTGGGTAAAATATGTGTGGGTAAAATCTCTGTGTGTTCTGACCTTGATCCTCAAAGCTTTTATTATAAATAAATTGGCAAGATGTTGCTGTATTAAATGTCTCCAAGTACCATTTCAGCTTTCAATGAAAACGTATAGAATTGGCAGCTGTAGAGAGGAGACCTCCAGCAGATACTTCCAGAATGATATTCTAGTATTCCACAGAGACCAATTTTAGTAGAGCATTGTGTTTTGTTTTATATATAGGTTATGACAATATATTATAATTCCTTTTGTTCGTACATTCTAAGGTTAAAAACACAAAGAAATTGGCCGGCATTTTCCAACATAGGTTTCCTTATATGTATTTTATTTATTCTTTCAGAAAAAGAATACTGTGAACCAGAGAGAGAGGGACACAGCTGACAGAGGTCACACATAACACACACACACACACACACACAAACCCTGCCCAGAGCATGTGCTTAGTAAGTGTTGGTGAACTTGACTGAGGGGAAAGCCTTGCAATATTGGGACTGTGTGTCATTTAGCTTTTTCTGTCAAGCATGCAAAGCATGCAAATAAGCACAGGTTGGAAAATAAAGTGAGCCCAGAAGCTCTATCAAATTCTGCCTGTCTTCTGAGTCCTCCTTTCCACCAACCTTCACATGCACACAACAGGTTCTACAATGGTGCCAAAATCTGGGAGGAGGTATCACATGTGATCATGGAAAATTTTCCACTCAAGGAGATCTCTCCTCTCTCAACCGGCCGTGAACAACAGCAGTGATTTGAGGTGTTCACTCAGGAGCAATTCTTCTCTGGTTCACAACATTCTTTTTCTGAAAGAACAAACAAATCACATACTGTATACCGATCAGCCATAACATTAAAAACACCTAATATTGCCTAATATTGTGTAGGTCCCCCTTGTACTTCCAAAACAGCACTGACCCAGAAAGGCATGGACTCCACAAGACCTCTGAAGGTGTGCTGTGGTATCTGGCACCAAGACGTTAGCAGCAGATCCTTTAAGTCCTGTAAGTTGAAAGGTGGGGCCTCCATGGATCAGATTTATTTGTCCAGCACATCTCATAGATGCTCGATCAGATTGAGATCTGGGGAATTTAGAGGCCAAGTCAACACCTTAAGTTCTTTGTCATTTTCCACAAACCATTCCTGAACAATTTTTGCAGTGTGGCAGGGTGTGCTGAAAGAGGCCACTGCCATTAGGGAATACCATTGCAATAAAGGAGTGTACTTGGTCTGTAATAATGTTTAGGTAGGTGGTATATGTCAAAGTAACATCCAAATGAATGCCAGGACCCAAGGTTTCCCAACATAACCTTGCCCAAAGCATCACATTGCCTCCACCGGCTTGCCATCTTCCAATTGTGCGTCCTGGTACCATCTCTTCCCCAGTTAAACGACGCACATGCACCCAGCTATCCATATGATATAAAAGAAAATGTGACTCATCAGACCAGGCCAATTTTTCTTCCATTGCTCCTTGGTCCATTTCTGATGCTTGCATGTCCATTGCAGGTGCTTTCAGAGGTGGATAGGGGTCAGCATGGGCACTCTGATCGTTCTGTGGCTACACAGCCTCAAACGCATCAAGCTGCAATGCAATGTGTGTTCTGACACCTTTCTATCATGGATAGCATTAACTTTTTCAGCAATTTGTGCTATAGTAACTCCTCTGTGGGATTGGACCAGATGGGCTAGCCTTCACTCCCCATGCACAATAAGCCTTGGGCCATGACCCTGTTGCTGTTTCACAGGTTGTCCTTCCTTGGACCACTTTTGGTAGGTATCAACCACTGCATACCTGGAAGACCCCACAAGACCTGCCATTTTGGAGACCAACTCGTCAACAGTTGCCATTGTAGTGAGATAATCAATGTTATTCACTTCACCTGCCAATGATTTTAATATGCTTGTTCAGTGTATACTGTAAGTGTAACCCACACCTATAATAAAAATTTGTTTAGTTTAATAAATCTCACTAAATAAATAGGCAGGGCCCTGGGTCATTGTTAGTGATGCCAATCTATGAACTAGTTACCTTTTAAAAGACAACAGACTTTCAGGCTTACCTATGACTTACTATACTACTAGACTTACTTATGATCTAACAAAATGTTTATACGTTTGGTGCCTCTATGTATGAATATATAATTGCTATATGAATACCAATTACAGAAATATACCTAATATACCTCTGGCCAACTGAGAAAAAAAACAACAAAAAAAAAAAAACAAAAGTAAAAGGATATAAAAATTACAGGTATATAATCAAATCTACAACTGGCATTGCATGCAATATAAAGTGGGCCCACATTCTCACATCCACACACACACACACACACACACACACACTTACTATTGCTGATTATTACTGAAATTGTTACAGGCCAAGATCATTGCTTGTGAGCGGTGGGGCTTAAAACTAAATAGCCGCTTCACTCGCCTCATGCAAGTACCCAATGTGCAAAAACTGAATAACCAAAAAATAATGTGCACATTACTCACATCCGTTGCCAGCAGATAAAGTGCAAGTCCAAGTGAAGTTCAAGTACACACTCTGCTCTACAAGGAGGATACAATGATGGTTTAGGTAACATGTGGGGAAAAGCCTATCCTGCAATTCTACGGCATCTCTCTGTCTGTGCTGCAAATGAACATTTCTCAACCATAAATAAAAATCTCCACAGCACATTGTCTATGTCCTGTAACCAAAAGCACCATGTTTGTGAGCAGCAAATTGTGTAAAACTATAATACAACTCACTAAACCACAGTGGATATGTTTCCACTTGTAGCATACATAACAAACACACTCTACAAAGCTAGCTAGTGCTTTACCACTCTCAGCTCAAATACAGCTCAAACTGACATCTTCTCTCAACTCCATCTAGAGTGCTATTCCCTGCATTCTATTCTGCTTTGCCTGCAAGCCGTGCCCTCCTGTTCCTAATGGGAGCATATCAGGCTGCAAAGCCAGTAGGGTTAGGGTAAACAGTAAATTTGACCAATTAAGAAAAAGGAAAATACAAACAGATTAGAGAATGCTAAGCACATGTTGCCCATGTGTGCCTCAAACTAACTAACTAACTGCATTTACCTGTAACACTTCTGTACTATACCTTGTACTATACTGTTATTTTATATCAGCAATTTTTAAAGACTTTTTGTTTTTCTTATGAGAGAATTTATTCATATTTGTTAAGAAAAAGACAGGCAAAAGTGTTCTTACACTGAATAACACATGATTTTCTCTAAGCTGGTGTTCACTGTGTGCATTTGTTACTACAGGTGAGCTTGTTCTTAATCAAAATCTGTCTCTGCTTTTCACTTTGGACATTGTAGAAACTCTATGCCAGTCTATATTCTGTTTTAAGCCCTGATAGCTCTAAAATTTGCATTGTTTTCACTTATGGTGCCATTGTGTCATAACTGTAATTTTCCAATGCTCTCTTAATGTGATCTGTTCCAGTGACCCCAGTGAATATTTATTTCTCTCTCTCCCTCTCTCACTCTCTCTCTCTCTCTCTCTCTCTCTCACACACACACACACACACACACACACACACACCTTTGCTATAGAAACCTGTGTTCACTGCATGTGTACATGGATTTTATCCTCCTATTTTTATTTATTCATCTGGATCCAGAACCTATCCAGGAACACTGGGTGTGAGGTGGTAATACACCCTGGATGGGACATGAGTTCATCACAGGCACCATGTGCACACACACTCATACCTAGAGGCAATTTAAAACCACCTACCAGCATGTTTCTGCAATGCCAGAGGAAACCCGAGAACCCAGAGGAAACTCTGCATCTCCTTTGGGCTCTCAGTGAGGTGGAAATGCTACCCATTATGTCACCGTACGCCCCTCATTTATACATTTACTGTCCACTTTACTAGTTAACACCTCTTCACTTGCACATTAATGCAGTTCTCTAATCAGCCAATCATGTGGCAGGGGCACAATGCATAAATCATACAGGCACAGGTCAAGAGGTTCAGTTAATGTTCACATCAAACATCAGAATAATCTGATACATACAGAATAATAAAGCGACTTTGACTGTGGCATGGTAGTTGGTGCTAGACAGGCTGGTTTGTGTATTTTAGAAACAGCTCATCTCCTGGAATTTTCACACACAACAGTCTCTAGAGTTTACACAGAAGGGTGCAAAAAACAATATGTGCGGCAGCTCTATGGGCAGAAATGGTTTGTTGATGAAAGAGGTCAGAAGAGAATGGCCACACAGTGGTTCAAGGAAAGCTATTGTAACATAAATAATCACTCATTACAAATGTGATGAGCAGAAAAGCATCTCAGAATGTACAACATGTCAAACCCTGAGGCAGATGGTGTACAACAGCAGACCACAGTAGGTTCCACTCCTTTCAGCCAAGAACTGGAATCTGACACAGTGGGCACAAGCTCCCCCAAACTGGACAGATGAAGACTAGAAAAAGACAATGTGACATTTTCTATAACTGAGCCAGGATCAGTTTCTAGTTCATACGTCTGGCACTATAGAGATTCTCAGCCAGTACATGCTGCCTTTTAGTTGCCTAGAAAGTGTATTTCAATGTTTCATGTCATAGTGTTCTGTAACGGTTCCGTTGTTCTATAGGTGTTACAGTGTTCCATGCTCCTCCAAATTACCACGCATTCATATCCCACTATTCCATAGTTGCTTTAGTATTCAATATTGCAATGGTCTGAAGGTGTTTCATTATCTCCAAAGTGTTCTCATATTCAGTAGTGATTTCTATTCTGATTTTGCTCTATTTTGGTTAAGTCTTATTGGACTTTTGCAATGCAGGTATGAGTGTGCTCTGTGTTTTGTTGTGTAACAGGGTTAGTGAGAACCTGCTGAGAAAAGGTACTATTTTCAGGAGTCAGCTCTCAGGTCAGTAGCACTTTAAAACAGTTTTTGGCTGCTTTTTTTTGTATTTTCCTTTGGGTTTCCAGAATCATTTGAAGAACTCTTTCTACTTGTCTCTCTGTCTACCTCTTTCTTTATATCTCACTCTCTCTCTCTCTCTCTCTCTCTCTCTGCACAGTTTGGTCTAGGCATCAAGGTATGCAGGAATTATTCAGAGCACTCTGACCTTTCAGAAATGGCATAATTTTTTTTTTCCTTGGAAACATAAATTATTCTGTCACATAAGATGCAGATGAATGCAGTCAGAACCCGGACTGAACAGCTACAGCCTAAGACACTCCTGAAGTTTCAGAGGCAAAGCTAAAATATAAAATAGAGTAGAAAGTAAATAAGGAGAGAGCCAGAGGTACAGAATCACAACAGTGCAGTTTCTTCTCTCTCTAAGAGTGTTTACGCAGCAAAAGTCTGCGTGCCGGGTGATTCATGGCTCGGACGACACAGTCTGACACACTCCCTATGTCGTTTCTCTCCATCCTTCTCCTCTATGTCGTTCTCATAATAAATATATATCTAGTGTTTTTCTTCTCCTCTCTCTCTCTCTCTCTCTCTCTCTCTCTTTCAGTCTTGCAGCTTCTTAGGGTCAGTCAACCACCAGTCATGCTGTGCTTACATTACATAGCCTCACTTGAACTCATATTTATAAATGTCTGTGTGTGTGTGTGTGTGTGTGTGTGTGTTTGCAGGCATCTCAGTGTCAGCACACCTGGTGTCTCAGTGGGGGAAAAGGACACAAGGCTGAATAGGCCCCTGCCCCCTCTGAGCCTCCCTGTCTCCCTCTCCTGTGTGTATGTGTGTGTGAGTGAGTGAGAGAGAGTTTCTCTTCTTAACATTGTTCTACATTTGAAATAATCATTTTAACGGTCTATGGTATTTTTTTTTATTTCTCACTTCATTCCCGACATTGGATTACAGACATTCATACATAATGCACTGTTATAATGCATAAATAGAGGGATGCATACTGCACATGTTCCCACATGTTTGTGGGACATGAACTTTTATTTTCAAATCAGAGAAATTTTTTTTTTTTTTTTTACATTTCAGTTAGGCTTCTTCAGGTTTATTTATTTATTTATTTATTTATTTTTATTAGTAGCTTTGATTTAATGTCTAGTATACATATATTGCTACATTAATGATAGTTCATGAATAGTTTGATTAGTTCTCATTCATTTATTCATCTTCAGTGACCTCTTTATCCTGGTAAGAGTCGTGGGAGATCTGGAGTCTATCCTGGGAACATCGGGTGCAATTCACCCCAAATGGGATGATAGTCCATCAAAGGGCATCATGCACACACACATTCATACACTCATTCACACATAGAGGCAATTTTGTGTAACCAATCCACCCACCCATAATGAGTTTTCATTAAATGTAACTCAGATGTAAGTCAGGTGTAAATAAAAAAAAAAATAAAAAAGAGAGAAAGTAGCAACTAACTAATTAAATTGAAAATGTATCATTTGTCATATTGAAATGTGTTTTTAGCTCTTGGAAAAAAAATATCTGCAATATTGAGATGCTGAGGATCAGGGTAGTTTCATCATTTCAGGGTTCTGTCTAAAGTTTTCTGGCCTGGAGATTACTTCATGCCCAGCCAAATTAGAGCTGCTCAGTTCTGCCCCTTTTCTCTAAAAGGCAACTGACGAGGCACATGTCATTTCAATAGAGGAGGAGGGATTGGCTAGTGTAAGGGGAATGCTTGTCAGTGTTTTCACTGCAGTTTCTCTCACAGGTTGCAGAATACTCTAATTACAAAATGCTTATTTAAGTGCTAGAGTACATTAGTGCTACAAGCATTACTCGAAAAGCAATCACTGGAGCTACAAATTGTACATTCATGACACATATTATTACACACTAATAACAAGAATAGAGTAGTATGAGTCACTCTGAGGTGCAATGGTTTACCGAATAGATTTTTATTCAGTGAATTGTCTTTCTGATTTGTAACCTCTTGAGAATATGAGCTCTCCATCTCTCTCTCTCCCTCTCTGTATGTATGTGTGTGTGTGTGTTTATGTGTGTATTCTTCACTACTCGAAGACTAGAAGGGCAATGCTTCATTCCCTCTTTCCACTCTCTAGCCCTTATTTTACTGATGAAGCATGAGTTGTGTATTTCGTCTCCCTAGGCGTCACACACTGGCTCTAATTAAAAAGACCATGCACGAAGTGCATGAATGTTTATAGCCTGTGTGCGTGTATGTGCGTGTGTGCATGCATATGTGTGTGTGTGTGTGTGTGTGTGTGTGTGTGCATATGGTTTTATTTCAAATAGGTCATCTCCAATCATGTTAATTCCACAAGTAGAGTTGTCAGGTTCCTTGTTTAATGTCCATGTATTGCGTATATATGAATTAGAGATATGCACCACTGTTAACTTGGTTCCCCCAAAAAGACTGAGAACAAAAAAAGAAAAATATGTCTTCCTCTTCCTATGTGAGATTTTTGGCTAGTTTCAATACTCTATCTTTTTCTCAAATGCATGACCTGATTTTACCAAGTCGCCACTGTCCTGAGGTCCACAGCTTTGAAGAAGCGCCAGTGTCAACAACTAGAACCAGATAGAAATAGATCCTGAAGAAATCACACTCACTTTATAGCACATCAGCTTGCTGACTAGCTAACTCATTAAAAATTGGTAAAATTGGCATCCCTTCTTCCTTTTCATCTTCATCTGATGTGCTTTCATATTTTATTTCAAAAGTTATATTCCTGAAAAGTATCGTTTGCCATGTCCACCGAGGATGTCGCTAATACTACTGTAGTAACATTTCAAACTAGGAAGTGGAATTTTATGTAGTGAAATCAGCCAATCGGAGTGATACAAACAATGAAACATCCCAGTGCAGGTATAGTAAATATAAGCACTCTTGGAACGCCGCTGCACCAATCAGATTAGTGGAACTAACTGTTGTATATAGACAGAACAGAACAGAACATAATTAATAAGGCTGAGGCATTGTTTTATTCCTATTGGCATAAATCAGTTCATATTTTTTCTGGTCGCTTTACCAGCATGATACCCATAGCAATAGTGAAGCGTAAATAGTGTAAATAGAAGTATACAATATGATGCCTACTTTAAATCTGGAAGAAAATGGTCAGTTCTTCAAGTTCATGGATTGTAAATTATAAAGCAGCAGAGTGTTTGTGTGTCAGTTTGTGAAACTCCAACAGAAGATAATTAGCTGTCAGTAAAATTTCAGTTCTGAACCAAAGGCAATAAATTTATTACAGAGTTTTTGACAGTAGCTGTGGGTGTTCTCACATGGTCCAATACTACATCCATCATTCCAAAATGGCTAAAAACATCTGCAATGATGAATTCATTTTATGGTAAGAAAAAATGCACAATAAAAAAATCCAGACAGAACTTACTTGTGGTGCTCCCTGAACAAATCACTGTACAGCACATGCTGGAACAAAAACAACATCTTAGCTGAAGGGAATGACATTACAAGCAACACAAAAAGCACTGGCGCCAGTGTAGAAGGAAATTGAGTCAAGTGCAAAGTCTAAGGGACTATTAAAAGTATTTATTTATTGATTTATTTATTTATGATCTACTATTATTTACTGATTAAAGAGATATGATTATTTACTGATTAAAGTGAAATGCAATGCAATAGAGAATCACATTCACTTCTGACAAAGTCAGTGTTTAGCTTTTCACTAACAGATCAAGTGACATAAGAACAATGTAGTGAAGGTTTTGTTTTTCTCTATGTAACATTTTTTGCATGTCACTACTGAAAAGCTGTTTTTTTTCAGTGGTGTGAATGCTTTTACTTCTATCTGAAATGGAATCACAAAGTGAAATGCAACGAGGCAGCATGGACTGCTTTGAAGCAGCAAACCATCTGAATCCATGAAATAACTGCAGTGTAATTAACTTGGTTTTATTACTATAGACTGCCAAAAAGGAGTTATTAAAAACAGCATCAGAATATAGGGTGCGAGGTTCTTTGCTTGGACAGCTGATGAAAGATGTTCTGTTTCTCAACAAAAATTGTGTACCACACTAGAATTTTCCCAGTTGCAGTACATGTATCCTTAGTTTATCTGTATTTGAGGTTTTGTGAGCCTATGTGGCTGTTTTCAAGTATGGATCTGTGCTTGGCCTTGACCATTCAGCCATATTCATACTTCGAATAAAATACCACTTCTTCACACATGAATTCTGCCACCTATGGCTACAGTAGAGTGACTCTAATCCTCAATAAGTGTAAGAGATAACCCTTTACATTTTTTCCCATTTTTCTCCAAACCAGTTGCACTTCATTAATAATTTACATACTTAATTAATAATTTACCTGGTATCACAATTAATGAGATTTATTCATAGGCGCAAGACATTATTGTGTTCTCTAATTTTATTTCACTCTAAGAATAATTGTACTAATCTTATCTTTGTGAGACCCTTCCTTGTCAGCTGTGGAATTATCAACTATATTGCAGGTAGGGAAGACAGTCGAAGTGCACTATCCATATATGAAGTTTCTGTATGGTCTTATATATTGCACCTTGGCATAAAGCAGGAATATCCAAATCCAGCCCCAGGGACAAACACGGCCGGCGGACAGGTCTGTGGCCTCTCTGTTAGAATGGATGACACATTACAATTTTTCCTTTCACCTGATGGTGGCAGCAGACTGTGTTAACACAGTTAGCTAAAATGCAAGAGCCTTTTCTCTCTGACTACACCTGCAAATTAATTAATATACAGAAGGATATTTAGTTATGGCTAAGCGCCAAGTTAATAGTGAGAAAGGGTGATTTTAAAAAAGCTGGAAACCACTAAGCATGGAAACCCTTTCATGAATTCTTGAAAAAGTCTTTAACTAAAGTGGATTTGCAACCAATTATTCAAAATGACAATTTTAATATAAGATTATGATTGTGGTATTATGTTAGTTTGCCCAATTATTTTGGTCCCTGAAATAAAGTCTAATCAGCCATCTTTGAAAAAAAATTTGGCCTCTTCTCTCCTAATGGCTTGATATTTCATCTCGATATATGACAATTTATTTAAATGTGATGTTTACTCTAAACATTTACTTAGCTTGACTTGATCATAATTTTCCCTCTCACATACATGCAATATGTCAGTAAATTTAAATCAATATCTATCAATAAGATTGTATCAAAGATAATATTAGCAAAATTAAAATAAGTCTGAGGGATTCACGAGTTCTATTTGACTAGGCACATTTATAATTAAAGAGTAATTCCAGTGGCTTTTTTTTCTGTTGTCATGCCCTCATGTTCAGTATACCATCTGAAACACCTTGACCTAATCACTGGAGGGGGGTCATTATATTGTACTCTCACCATCCACTTTATTAGGAACACATGTACACCTGCACATTCATGCAGTTATCTAATCAGCCAATCATGTAGTAGAAGTGTAATGCAAAAATTCATACAGATGCAGGTCAAGAGCTTCAATTAATGTTCACATCAAACATCAGAATTAAGAAAAAGATCTTATGATCATGGCATGGACACTGGTGCCAGATTGGCTGGTTCAAGTATTTCAGAAACTGAAAACAAAAATCTCCGAGGATTTTCACACAAAACAAAGAATGGTGCACAAAAACAAATAACATAGAGTGAGTGACAGTTCTGTGGGTGGAAATGCCTTGTTGATAAGAGAGGTCAGGAAAATGGCCAGATTGGTTTGAGCTGCCAGTAAGAATATCATAACTCAAATAATCACTCTTTACAACTTTGGTGAGAAGAAAAGCATCTCACAATGCCCAAAACATCAAACCTTGAGCTGGATGGGCTACAACAGCAGAAGACCACATCAGGTTCCACTCATGTCAGCCAAGAACAGGAATCTGAGGCTATCATGGGCACAGGCTCACCCAAACTGAACAGGTGAAGATTAGAAAAAATAAAATCACCTGGTCTTTTTCCAGTTTTTCCAGATGATGTGGTATACTTTGGAACATGAGCCCTTCTTTCCTTCTCCTCATCATTCTTTAGAGGTTTTTTAGCAAGTCTAATCTAGCCTTTCTGTTCCTGAGTGTAACCAGTAGCTTGCATCTTGAGGTAAACTTGGCTAATGTTGTGAAGGAGTTTTTCGTTCAACAAGGAAAGAATTCTGCAATCATCCACATTAGTTGTCTTCCGTGGTCTTCCAGGCCTTTTGGTGTTGCTGAGCATTCCTTTTTTTGGAGTTTCTGATATCTCTCTGATAGGTCTGTTTTGTTTTTCTCAGGCTAATGATTGGACCACATACTGAGCGCTCCTATGAACAGCTACCAAATGCAAATTCAATGCTTCAAATCAACTCCAGACCTTTTATCCCCTAATTTGTCATGAAATAATGAAGAAAAAGGCCACACCTGGCCATGAAACTGCTTATCAGTAAATTGTCCAATTACTTTTGAGCCTGTGAAAGTGGAGGAACTCTGTAAAAAAATGGTTATGATTCTGAAACGTGCAACATTTCTTTTAAACCCCTTGAATTAAAGCTGAAGGTTTACATTTCATCGCATCTTGCTTACTTCAATTCAAACCCATTGTGGAGGTGTACAGAAATAAAATTCCGAAAATTGTGTCACTGTCCAAATATTTATAGATCTGACAATTAGAGTTTTCATTCTTGCTAACCACTAACTTCTAGTTAAATAATTACTAGACAGTTTTCAGTGTGAGCCAAATAAGGATAGGGTTCGCTGCCTAGCCTAGGTTTCTCCCAGGGTTTCTGAGGGAGTTTTTTCCCTTGTTTCTGTTGCCTCAGGCATGCTCAATGTCAGTAGGATGCCCTTGGGACAGCTGTATTAAAAAAGCACTAAAAACGTAAGCCTTCTAAGTTTTACTTCTACATCACTTCATTAGTCACTTACAGACCTACAGATAATGCAATATAGATAAAATACACATCTAATACATGGATCTCTTCCAGAAAGCAGGTTTTGTCTCACCTTCAACTCTGAAGCTGCATTGCTCTCTGACTCAATGAAATTACCCTCTTATATCAGGCAAGGCCTCAACCCATGATAATCATACACCATCATCCTTACTGTCCTGTGGAGCCTTGAATAAACAGGTCTTTCATTGTATCCCCTTACACCCCTTGTAAGGACTTCCGGACCACACTTCCAGATCACAAATTCACCAGGAGCGTATCTTCTACACACAACACTGCTACACTCAGACCAATATACAGAACTTTCAAAGGCACAGCAGTTCTTTACGGCCTGGCTATCTAGTACAAAGTGGAAGCTACCCACACCAACAGACAAGTTCTCTGAGTTCCCAAACATTCAATTTCTTTTAATTGAAGGTGCGACCTGCACTCTCAAAATTAAGTTATGAAATAACTGATAGCTAACAACTGGTAGAAAGACCTTGCCTGAAGCTCCACCTTCTTTCTATTTAACTTCCTTTGAATTGTCGTCTTTCCCTTTTGGTAATACTTTAAGTTAATGTTTGCCAATAAAATATTTATAAACAAGTAATGCATGGTTTACTAATTACTTACTAATTATTTATATATTAGTAAACCTAAATTAATCATAAAATTTGATGGATTTTCTCTTGAACTATTACTCATACAAAAAAATTGGGTATAAAACACAAGTGTCTATTTTTAAGTATGTTTTTCGCATCTGGAAAATTAATTTTAGAAAAAGCAAAAATAAGTATCATTATTTTTGCCATGGATCAGAGATATATGTAAGGTCTAGAAGTGGTAGACAGTATAATGCAAGTGTGGAGGAGTCTTATTTTCTTCCAGGTATCAAAATATTAACAGTCCATACCAAAGGCAGATCTATACTCAGAAACAGCCAGACAAGCAAAGGCAACAACCTGAAAAACAATAACTACAGATAAATTATAAATAAATATTTCAGCAGATAAACTGTCAGTGCACATTTGTTGGAAAACAATACATCCATCAGCAAGATACTGAACCTGTATTTTTAAAATATATTTTTAAATGCACTGACTTTAACTTCCCTTTATGACATTACATAGCAAAAGTATGTAGGACAAAGAAGGAGCATGTAATGTCAAAAACAGGAACACATCCAATCTCAGGAGCAAGAACAATATCCACTTTAATAGAAACACCTGTGCACCTAGCTAATCAGCCAATCATGTGGCAGCAGAACAATGCATAAATTCATGCAGAGACAGGTCAAGAGCTTCAGTTAATGTTCACGTCAAACATCAGAATGGATCTCTGTGACTTTAACTGTGGCATGGCTGTTGGTGGCAGATGGGCTGATTTGAGTATTTCAGAGACTGCTGATCTCCTGGGAATTTCACACACAACAGTCTCTACAAACTCTAGAGAATGGTGCAAAAAAGCAAAATAACATCCTCTGTGCAGAGGGTCTGCAGGCTGAAACACCTTGTTGATGAAAGTTCAGAGGAGAATGTCCAGACTGGTGTGAGCTGACAGGAAGTCTATGGTAACTCAAGTAAGGACTCTTTACAACCATGGTGATCAGAAAAGCATCTCGGATTGCACAACACATTAAACCTTGAGGTTGATGGCCTACAATAGCAGAAGACCACATCAGGATCCACTCCTGTCAGCCAAGAACAAGAATCTGAGGCTATCATGGGCACAGACTCAGCAAAACTGGACAGTCGAACACTGAAAACACACCAGGTGATTTTTTTTTCTAATTGTGCTGAAAAAACCTACCAGACATTTGGATGGTAAACATTTTTGATGGTTTTATATATTGGCAAAATTTAAAAAAGCATACAAAAACTGCCAAAATAGCCCCAGACATTAATATAAAGCTTATGATTTGCCTTGCACCTCGAACTACTGTCAGAGCCGTTCTGTTATAGAAAAATTGATCATCACTCTCTGACCACCTTCAGGGTCAAAAATTAACACTGCTGTGGTATAAGGGCAAACTTTCTTAAAGTGTAACAGATGAGTGCTCAGTCAGCTTATTCTTTAAGCTGATCCTTATTAAGCTTATATAAATATAAATATATATTTAACCCTTGTCTAAACTTCATGCATTCTGCTTCATGCATTCTATAGCTCATTATACTCTTGTAAGAATGACCTGGTTCCAGATTTTTATTTATTTCCCAGTAACCTAATTAGAATACAGGACAACTTAAAAATGTTCTGCTAATGAGAGCTGGTAGCAGTTTTTAGAAATAAAAGCCACTGTTTTTTTGCTTGTTTGTTTGTTTGTTTTTTCTGTTCCTCTAAAAGATGAACTGCTGATTTATGAATCTCACTCTCTCCTCCATTTTTCTTCCACGCTGACACTCTGAACCCTGGTCCACCCAGTCAAATTCAGTTCTCATCCTCACACCTCACCCAAGCACTCAGTCTAGTTCCCATGGCTGAAACTGGAATTGGCAATTCAATCCTGAGTATTGATTCCTCCAGTTGGCACTACTTCTATTTGCGTGAAAGCTGCCTACCCAGCGTTTGGTCCATGTAGAGCAATCTAAGCCTGAATAAAAGTGCAGACACAAAAAGCCTTTGAAAAAATTGTCAATTGCTGGTTGTGCTGTTGTGTGTTATCTTGAGAAACAAAGCTGACTGAGATATAACAATATCTAACATTTTAGAAACTGGCTCATGTCAGACATAAGGTTTATATTGATCTGTAGTTTCAAAGTGAGATGAAAAAACAAGATGGGAAAAGAATGTATATTTTTTCAGCTAATGTTAGCCATGAGGTCATTGAGAAAGTATTCACCCATGTCGCAATGAAAACTATAAATTAGTTCTGGTACAACCAGATGTCATCATAGTCACATAAATACAATCATATACCTGAACTCTCTGAACAATTCATGATTATGGGCTATTTTGTGCATCTTCATGGCATATAATCCATTCCAACAATTCCAGGTTGTAACACTACAAAATGTGGAAAAAGTTCAAGGGGGTTGAATACTGTATCATCATAGCAGCACTGTATTATCATAGCACTTGTTTGACTTCAGAGATTTGCAGTTAATGTATGATAAATCAAAGAAATACTCTGTGAATAAATATTAGCTGTAAGTCAGCTAATATAATGTAATATAATATAATAGCTAATATAATGTCAGCGAATGTAAGCTGTAGCTGTTTTGTATAAAAGATATCCACATTTTTTTCTGCAATACACAATTTTCTACACTTCACAGAAGAATTTTCCATTTTCTCTTCAACTCACTTTATAATCCTTGACACACAGAAAATCTCCTCAGGCCTAAGGTCAACCTGTAGATCATAAATCAACCAGGCCTTTGTGAATGTGTTTCAATGGGTTGTGTAATCACTTCATTATAAAATATTTATTATGCCATGAGGACACATTATCTCAAAGCTGTATTAATATATTGCAGTTATACAATCACTTCAACTGGCTATCCCTGGGAAGCACTATATTGCACTCATTCTTTTGAAGCATTATTTTCTCATTATATTTATTAGATTTTAGAAACAATCACTTATCCTATTCTGAATATGGAGCTGAAAATGATCCAGAAGATCACTTCAGCCTTGTCTTTGCAAGATCCTGATAGAGCTCTTCAAGCTTGGAATCACTGACAAGCTGAACTTTTATAACAGCTGGTTATCATTTCGTAACTCTGCTGAGTTATTGCTGCAATCACACATAGACAAACCCACAAGCACGCCCCCCCAGCAAAAGATAAATACATCAGACTATCCTCCACTAAAGGAGCTTTAGAAGTCCAGGAGGAGCTCTCAGGAGAAACCGCTTCCTTCTTGTGTGGATTGCTGTGAGGAGTTACAAGCACAGCAAAGGGAACAGCAAAGGTAGGACTAAGAATGACCTCAAATCTTACTCTTTTAAAGTAATCCTATTTGTTCAATGACTATACATCTTTGGAGAATGAAAGAAAAATTAACAGAATATAAACATATGCAATGTTTATGTGCAACCAGAATTACTACAACTTAATTTAGCTAAAATTATCTTTAAACAGCCATGTTTCCATCTATGTTACAATAAAAGAGTAGGGCTACCATAATGGACTAAATATTTATAGCAGAATCATGGTTGAAAACACTCACAATTCAATACAAACCAACCCTACCAGTGGTTTTAGGAAGTTTGTGGGTAGCCCCAGTACAATGTTTGTGTTTTTATCCCTTTACAATGAAAAAAAAACCCTCCATCCCAAAATACATACTGTTTTTCAATTAACTCATGGGCAGATTGACAGTTTGCATGATTCATTTCATATTTAGTCCCTAACAAAAAATCATAAATCATAACAGTAACTGACCAATAAATATATTTTTAATATGTTGTTATTGTGTCTGACACTAGTTGATTAGATACACTAATTAATATTAAGTAAAACCATTTAAATATTATTTTTATATTTTTATATAATTTTAAAGTATCGAACGCTTATGAACTTGTTGTGACCTTTACAATTCAGTTTGATTAGGTACAAGATAGAATGATATATAATGGTAAATATGTAAGGCTGTATTCAGAATCAGTGACTGAAGGCCAAAAAAGTTACTTCAATATTTAAGCAGGAAAATTTGCATATATTCAGAGTTGGGTTATGCAGATATTTATGTCAATTTTCTGGGCGTGCTTTATATAGATTATGCAAATTACCTTTCTCTGAGGTTGGGAGATTTTTTGTGCAGAAGCATCTGAGACAGGGTATTTCAATAGACCAAAGTCATTAAAAACAAGCACTCACCTTTAAGCCCAACATAAATCAGAGACAGAAATTATAGACAAAGAAGGAAATAGAAATAAAAGGATATTTTCCTTTGCTGTCAAATGTAATACAAAGCAAAATAACAATATGCACAAACTACACCACAATAACATTCTTGTGTATAAAAAAATATACTTGTGAATAAAACATAAGCAATGTATAAGCACCATTTTGTCATTCATTCACACTTTTCTAGCACAAGCACATTTGTCTGCAATGTCAGACAATGTATGCGATCAGTATGAAGTGTATGTACATCCGAATGTGATCTGACTTGCCCACAAAGTTGGGATTAGACAGAAAATAGGTGGTTCGTAGCTTTTAGTTACAATAAAATTGTAGTTAGGTATATACACAAATATAAACTAACACATAACTTACTTAATGAATTTTTAGCACCACAATCTTTTATTCCAACATTTGGAATCATGTTGCTAGGGGCTTTACAACTAACACTTGAAAATTAAAATAAATGTTAAAAATAAAAATGACAATAAATATTGCCAGGAATTAACCTGCTGAAGTCTGTGACATTTGGTGTAGAGATTTGTTAAGCTTGAGTATCAAAAAGGGCAAAAGTAGTTGTAGACCTCTTAGAATTAACATTTAGACCCACAACATGATTCACATAAACTATCAGCAGGCTTAGAATAAAATACTTCTCTTATGTGACCATGCTTTGGTTTAATATTTATGCTTATTACTGTGTGTTGGTTTAACAAGGACAGATGCAAGGTAATGAAGTCCCCAATTACAAAATTTCAAAAATCATTCTCTTGCAAAACTTCCTTAATGTTTACTCATCCTCTTTGGCTCACACTTATTGGTCAATTTCCCTTAAGATGTGCATGGGTTGGTGAATGAGGCGAAAAATACATAATAATAGTAATAGTAAAAAGAAGAAAAAGAAGAGGTGTAGGAGCGCCCCATTTTAAAATTGACGTATGCTGGAATGCACTCCAAAATGCACAAAAAGCTTCTTTTTAGGTGTTTTGAATTCTATGATATTAAATGACAATCTCCGGAAGCCCTGCCCCATTCCCATTTCATGCTAGCAATGTTATGGCCCGCCTGCTCACTGTGTTTAAAAGATGCACTGACGCGGCACCTTTGCTTTCTGTATAGGAAAATGGAGAACGTTTTCAGTTCCCTGAAATTTTTCAGCTGAAAATTTTGACCTAAAAAATAACAAACAAGCTCAAAGTGAATCTAATACTTTTCAAATGATGTTAATAGTAATGATAATTGGACAAAGTTCTCAAAAAACTGGGAGTTGAGGCTTATGGTGGAAATGTTTGAATACAGGTCATCAGATGACCATGATTAGTACAAAATCCATGGAATTTTATTCCATCTTGGCTGTCCAAATGTGAAAGTCTTATCACATAAGTCACCCTGAGAAATAAACACTGTCCAAAGAGTGCTTTTTTCTAAAATATACCCCCCAGCCTAAGCCCATTTTTCATGTGTGATATAAAATACCCGAATTGGAACCAATATGGCCACTCTGTCTCGGAGATTGGCTGAAATATTTCTAGAAAACAAAAGAGTTTAGGCTATAGTTATGAAATATGTGAATCTACTACTGGGAAAAAAGAAAGAAAGTGTAAAGTGTACTGCATGCTGTACTTTCCCTCTGCTAAATTTCTCACTAAAAGCATGATGAACTCAGGAAGCATTGGCTCATAGGTGTGATCTTACAGATCAACTCAGAAGATGCTGTTTATTTTCATAAATCAAGCTCTCAACATTTGAAGAAAAAAGACACGACAGTTTATTTTTTATATCGACTGTGACTGTGTGCTTGTACAGTTAATACAGTGGGTGAAAAGAGACTTGGCAAGAATAAATTAATAGTACAAGATTTATGCATTAGGCATATGCTGATAATCAGTTATGAAATATTGTGTGATATTCAGCATGCACCATATTGTTAGGAGAGGGCTTTCTAGCTAGGAATGATTTATGCCCCCTAAAGGATGTCTGTCTCATACAGAAGGATTATGCTGCATTTGACTAAACCTTGTTACCTGGAATTCCCTCTTGAATAGCTGGGATAGTCTCCTCAACGCTGTGTTCAACACATGGCATCAAATCAATATGGCTGCCCAGAGCATCAGCTGTAAACAGAGTAGCACTTCTTTACTATTATGCTGTACATAATAGTATTTATTTTAGATCATACAGACATATTAGCTTGTTAAAATTATAACATTGACTATACAGTTCTCTGTTTTGAGGAGGTAAATATACACCATTTGTCAGTTAGCTGCTGGACTTTTACTAAAAAAAAAAAAAAACAAACATAGAGGTGTCAATTTTTTTGTTCCTCCACTTTGGAGATCAAACACATGGAGGCTGAAAATGATATAATTCCAAGTTCTGACTTCCTGCTTTTGTGTTGTTGAAATTCAAATGCAGCATTTTAATGAGATAATCTGTAAATAGAACTATCAATAATTAAGACAACAAAGACATAATTTTTGGGCAGTGTTTGTGCATATGTCTTGTTTTTGTTTCTTATTTTTCAAGGAACACAATGTGTCCTTCTGAGCAAGAGAAGTACTATCATTGTGCTTACCAATAGAATTGTCGGTTTTTAAGTACACTATTGGGAAAATGTTGTAAACTGTGACAAAAAAGTTTTAAAAAGTAATAAAAATATACATTTGAATTTAATATTGGCACATGCTTACTATGGAAATGATCAGTGTTTGATGATGGCTTTTATGTGTGTGTGTGTGTTTATATCAGATGGGGAAGAAGAAGTTCTCCGGGTTAGAGATAACCCTGATGGTGTTGTTTCTCATGATCATGGTTGTTGCCATAGTACTGATCGCCCTGATTGCCGTGAGAACAGATGAGACAACAACGAGTGAGTGATGCACATTCCTCATACAGTATCTCATGATTAACAAAATCATAAAGAATCTGACAAATATAAAGCTCTTATTGATTAGTAATAGCTTTCTATAAAATCCAACTAGATCACCCTGATGGCTTGATGCTGGAGATTGGATTGGGTTATCACAGAAGTGTACTATACCGTATTTTCTCTGATTCCTAACACTAAGACTAATACAGAGATGAATATGGTTCACTTAACTATAATCCAACTTAACCATTCATCAGCTAACTGATTTTTCTTACAAGCTTTCTGTTTCTTTCTTGGTGTTGATTTTTTTTCCCCTCATTTCTTTCTTTCTTTCTTTTTTTTTACACAAACCCTAATGACATCACAAATATATAGTCACTTTGCTAAGGTCTAATACGAGAAAATGATTTACCCCATTCTCCCTGACATAAACAAGCTGCCTTTTCAGCAGAGAGAAATACGGAGAGTTGATATCCTGATAAAGCATGAAGAACACATCTAGTCTGCCTATCATCAAGGGCAACTAATGAAGTGGGTCAGCTAAGAGCGATATTATTCCCAGGCAAACAGAAAACAAATGGATTCATAAGGGCATGATAAATCTCAGCTGAAACCACAAGGTCATGCTTATTATGACAGTTGTCACTCATAATCATAATTTGAAGCCTTGATGCCACTCTGGCTCACTGCTGGCTTAACCTGGACAGACAGTTATGCACCGCAGGGTTGTTGAAGACCACAGAGATTTGCATATTTTTTTAATGGACATTCTAGCTTGCCTGCTTAAAAATATGAAAAATGTTGTGCAAGCTTAATCTAACTTTATCCAGATGGCTCAAATCATGGGCTCTGACTCACAGCTGATTAACGTCTGGGTGCTGACTAGCTTTTCTAAAGAAAACTGATTATTATCTAATTATCAGAACATTAGAGAATTTGCACTGCACTGCAAATGAACATCAATCAGACTTTGCAAATTATTATTTTGGATGAATTACCTTTATTTATTTTTATTATTTATTTTATTACAACACCAACAACAACAACAACAATAATAATAATAATGCATTTTCCCAGTTAGTATACGTAATACACTCACATCCTTGCTTTTAAAAAATAAACCAATAAATAATATTAATGTTGAATTAATCAGAAAATTTCTAGTGGGCTATACCTTATCATCTTTCTTATTTTATATTTTAAAAGCACCATTTGTAGCGCAGTGTCCAGATATTGCCCTGGCTGAAAGAGTGGACTGTTTTCCAGACGCGGGTGCCTCTCAGGTAAAATATAATTTTTTTTTGCCTTAAAGTTCAAAACATCTTACAAATTCTACATTCGAAATGTACAGTAAGCCTGCACTACCAGTCAAATGAGCTTACATTGCTGAAAACAAAGTTCATTTTGTGTTTATAGAAAAAAAAGAGTATCAGAATGACAATTATTTGAACATTATTTCATGCAATTCACTTATTTCTTGCGTATCATGCTTATATAAAGTGCAAAAGTGCACATATCATGAAATATGAATTCAAAATAATGTTATGCTGTAATCTCCAACTTACTTAAATGATTAATAAAAAAGAAATTGTGCAGTTGTAGATCATAATGGAAATGCTAGTTTAAGGCATACACAGACCTCTGACACTATTTAGACTGACATATCTTATTATCTCTGGAAAATGATCTTTACTGGTTTTTGCTTCCTGTCCCTACAGCAAAGCTGTCAGGATCGTGGCTGCTGCTGGAGTCCACATGATCAAACAAACGTTCCTTGGTGCTTCTTCTCTAGCAATCATGGCTACACTGTGGTCAGTGAAAATCAGCCAAGTAGTACAAGTGAGTACTAAATATGTATTAGATATTTATATACTTATTAGGTGAGTATTGGGTAGTAAATGGGTTTAACCATATACATAAGAAAGTTAGATGCTGCTTTAGGCACTGTTATTAACAAGGGGAAATAATCTATTGATCTATTTATCTAAGCCAATGTACAGTAGGTTGATGAGGAAATGCCAGTCTACCCTGATATAATCAACTGTAACTTGCTTTATGTTCAACTTATTTTTGCAAACTTTGCTTTGTTACAGATCTTGAGCAAGCATTTTACTGCTTTCAATACTTTTAAATCTACTAACATTAAACACAGTTAACTGCAGTTGGCACAAATTACATCTGATACACTACAAAGCTAATATGATAAATTTTATATCTATGTCTATACCTATTATACTGTCAACTGACCATTTGTATATATCATATTCTGTGTAAATTGTGGAAGAACTTTGCTAAATGAATATCTGTAATGTATTGCGGGACTTGACTTGGCAGATCAAGTTACAGTAGGCTCCAAATATTACAGTAAGTCTGCAGCTACTACCAATGAGAATGCAGTGACAGCATGCAATAATGCTATGCAACAATAATAAAGATTACTGTTTGTATTTTATATATATGTATATATATACACACAGTAGATGACCAAAAGTTTGTGGACAGCTGAACATCACACCCATACGTGCTTTTTGAACATTAAATTTCAGATTTCCCTCTTTGCTGTTATAACTGCCCACCATTCTACAGGGAAGGCTTTCCACAATATTTTGGAGCATGGCTGTTGGGATTTGCCCATTCAGCCACAAGTGCATTAATGAGATCAGGCACTAATGTTGGATGAGGAGGCCTGGTGCATAGTCAGTGTTCCAATTCATCCCAAAAGTGTTCAGTGGGATTGAGGTCAGAGGTCTGTGCAAGCCACTTGAGCTCTTCCACTCCAAACATTTTAAACCATGTTTTCATGGACCTTGATTTTTTGCACAGAGGCATTGTCATGCTGGAGCAGGTTTAGGCCTCTTAGTTCCAGTGAAGGGAAATCTTAAAACTACAGCATACAAAGACATCCTATACAACTGTGTCCTTTCAACTTTGTGGCAACAGTTTAGGGATCCACATATGGATGTGATGTCAGATGTCAAAACACAAACTTATGGCCATATTGTTTATTAATATTGAAGTCCGAAGCACTGAAACAGCTGAGTCAGTTCTAAATAAAACTTTACAGGAAGAAAGATTGGAGACCACACATCCTAGCACTAGCACATCTGAATCTATATCCCTATAAAAATGTGTGTGTGTTTGTGCTAAAATGGTGGCACTCTATTTCGCAGAACTGGAGGCCAGACTGAAAAGACAGGACGCACCCTCTCTGTTTGGCTCTGACATTCTTGAGCTATCCTTCGTGGCAGAAATGCAGACAGAAAATCGCCTTCGATTCAAGGTATGCTTATTGTGTGCATACTTGTTTTGGGGACTGAATGTGTGTTTCTCCTCACACACACACACACACACACATACACACACACACACCATCATCGAAAGGGGTGCTTCTGCTACCAGCAAGTCTAGTCCTTCTTGTTTTTAGATTGTATGCCTCATAGAACTTGTAGAATATACTTTGATCACATTTGGATCAATGGCAAAATGTAATCAGTTCAACTGCTGTTGGCAAGGATAATTCCATTCAAATTCTACATTCAACTACTTTTGAGATAGTGCACTACCAAGAATTTCCTAGGACAGATGGACTGACAGACTGATGGAAAATTGACGAAAAACTTTCTGATTCAGAGTCAGAAAGTTTAGTCAAGTCAGCAACTTTGCAATAAGAACTAGGCCAAACACCTGTGCTTAGAAGACAGGTGTGTTGTACTGACTTCCAAATTGCTTAGTCTTCTTTTACAGAGTGCCCAAATTCTGCCAAAAAAGCTGATTACCTAGGCAGCCTGCACACAAGACTATATTTAAAGTCGCATGCTAACAATATTGTGTGTGTTGAATGTTAAGTTGTATCCTATAACTGATAATTGGCCTGTGCCTTCTTTATGCCTTGTTCTACAGATCACTGATGCAAATAATGCCCGGTTTGAAGTTCCTCAGGAACATGTCCAGTCTCTGTCCAGCTCTCCAAATGGACCACTGAAGTATGAGTTTGAGCTTCTCAAGAGTCCATTTGGAGTGAGAGTCCGCAGAGCGTCCAACAAAAAAGTCCTGTAAGTCTTTTTTTTTTTTTATCTATGTCCTGATTTTTCCTGTCCATCTCTCTTAGACTCAAATTGATGTCCAGAAAGCCATGGCTACATGTTTAGTGTAACGTCACCATCTGCATCCTCTGACATCCTCAGTGCAACAAAGAATTACTAAATATGACACATGACCAGTCTCAGGATCCATATGCCAGTTCACAATCTCTGGAATTTTGAGTAATTTTACCTGTTCACAATCACACAAGATCACCCGAACATTCATTCAGTCATTGCAGTCTTTCTCCTGGTTTTTATTAATGAAATATTGAGCCTTTTGACCATTTGTGCATCTGATACGTGGTTTTCACTCAGGGATTCTAGCTATGTCTAGTTTAGTTTCTTTGCTGATTGCATAATCTTGTGCCTGAATTAGGGTTTTGAGTTTACTTTCCCCTCAGTCACCCTATTTCCCACCTAAGTTGTGAGCTCAGGAATATTATTTGAAGAAGTAAACCCAGCATTTTAATTGGTCAAACAGAATCTTGGTATTTTTGGTTGTCCTCCAACATCTACTGCTGTGTTTATTTGGCCACCATCTCATTTGTCTGGTGCTATTACTGCATTGTATTTTGTATTCTTCTGTGGATTCTTTTCCCCCTTTCCCCTAGTTGATTGCCTCACCACTGTTCTTTTGGCTGGTTGTGCAGTTGGTCTTCCAAATCACATTTGATTTGGCTCATGGCGTTTGGCCTGGAGACATTCTTTTATGTGTTCTGTCGATTGTCGGATACAGACTTTGGTCTTGACTGGGAAGTGACTTTGATCTTGACTGTTCTAACATTGTTCATGAAGTATTACGATTAAGATTCAACTTTATTGTTATTGTGCAGAGTACAAGTACAGAGCCAAGAAATGCAGTTTTCACATATCTCAGCTTCCTAGGAAGCTGGGGTCAGAGCGCAGGGTGATACAGCACAACTGGAGCAGATGTAGTTAAGTACCCAATGTGCTCAAGTGCCCAATAGCAGCAGCAGCAGCTTGACAGTGCAGGGGCTTGAACCCCCGACCTCAGTGCCTAGAACCTTAACCATTCAGCCACCACTGCCCTAGAGTGTATACAGTGTATACAGTGTAAATGGTTAGTATTATCTGCAATACTCTGCTTCCTTGAAGAACACATTCCGCACGTTAAAAAGGTCTTTCAAAGAAGCAAAAAAGTGGTTCACATGAATGAAATCAAATTGCATATTGTCATAGAATTGTAGGTCTCCAAAACCACCAAAGACCTGCAGAAATACCCGGGTTGAATCAATTGTATGGCTCATTTGTGGACAAGCCATTCGATTACTCAAGAAAACATTCACTGCTGCACCTATTCTAAAGAATTCTGGTCTATCCTGTGTTCCCAGGATAGGCTCTGGATCCACCATGACCCTGAACAGGAGAAAACAGCATTATTGCTGTATTATTATTTTATGCTATATATCCCTGGCAATACAGAATTTTTATATTTATGTGTATACTCTATTGCAACTCGTTTGTTGTTTATTCTCAATTGCATGTCTCAATGACACATAGTCCCTTTCGGTATTTTTCAGTTTTAATTTTATGTGCATGAGAACACACATACAGTCTTGAAATTACCTGTGAATCACTGCTTATGACTACTCCATGTCAAGAGATAAAATAATAATGACAGTACTTAGCTGTCATTAATGTCGTGCTTCTGTATTTCACAACTGGGCTGGCTCATTTTTACGCTCTGAGCTCATTATTATGCATTATTTTAAAATAATAGGGTAGTTTGTTTGACAGTGGCATGCCAGTCAATGCCAGACTATGAGACACCATGATTATAGCTGTGTCACTCACATGCACATGCACACACAGTCATTAGAGGAGTCAGTGCTTCCAAAACCAGCCAAAACAATTAAAGCTTAATTATTAATGCGCTTTCAAAGCACATTCAAGGCACACTTCAAAGCACTGTGTTGTTTAGTAATGCTTATGTATGCAAGAATTCCACGTAAATCGAACGTTATTTACAGTGATTATACAATGACGGTACTTTGACCTTGAGTAATAATTTGTCACTCACACTTGCCTGTCATGGCTTTTACAATAATGGTGGCATGTATGAATAATTTGTGAAGTATTGTACCTTCCTTATCAAATTATATGATTTTAATGACTGTTGACAGAAGTAGGTAAAAAGAGTGCAACTGATAGAGCGGGTCCAAAAGTTCAAGAGTTAAATGACAAGAACTTTTTTCATCAGTTATAGATGAGATAGAAATAGTTATAGATAAGTAATACTATTAATTATCCAATAATTTATTATTAAAAACTGAGTATTCCTTGTATGATTCTAGTACATTAACTATGTGTTGTGTGTTATCTTCCCTGCTGCTTTTAAGAAAATATGAATTTGCCAATGTGCCTAAGTATGACTAAAGTATCCCCATGGCAAAGCACAATTTAGTTAATGAATCCTTCTCTATAACAATGACTGAACTACAAATAAATTAAAGCTAGCTTTGTCAGCTAACCAATTAAATTGTTGCTTTGAAGGAGAAAAAAAAGGCCTTTTTTTAAATATTGTACTCATGCTTTACGAATTTTTGAACTCATTTTCAAAATGAGTTCAAAATCCTGTTTGAAGAGATAAAACATTTAAAACATTAAAATATTTTAGAGAATGAAAACTCTTTGAATTTGTAGAGTACAAATAAGTCTTTATCTTGTGACTGTGACCCCAAGTGGGTAGCCTATGTGTGGTCCCTGGTATGTCACATGCATCCTCTGGTCATTCTAGTCAACCTGAGTGGACCATGAAGCCTGGCCTTGTACTTCCTTTTGTTCTGTATTGCTATGTGATGTCCTTTGGAACTAGTTGAGGCTGGACATCATGAGTGTTTGTAACATCCTGTTGGCACACCTGACCAGACAATAAGACACCACTCATAAATAGTGCAAATACAATACTATCAAATGCAATACTGACAATCACTCAAAATGTTAATACTGCTTCCTATTAAGGATTAGAATCATTCAGCATTCTGATACTGCTCTGAAATTGAGGAGGAGAAAAACAAGGGCCTGATATTGCACTCTTTACTGAGGGTGAAGATCACTCAAACTCACCACAGAGCACATAGGTTGCGATGAAACAACAATCAGTCTGTAAAATCTCCCAAAGGTACATATTGAACACCATGTCACCATTTCACAGGTGCAAGTGCCAATCTTCTTAGTATCTTCCAAGAGGGTGCCATATAATTTTATTGAAAAGTGCATCTTTATCAAATGGCAGCCACTTACACATAACACTTGATCACTTTCACTGGACATATTTGACCTGGGCATATTCTTATCTGCAAGAGCAGGCAGGTTGATTAGTTTATTGATATATTATGGTGTCAGTATCTTTGGTACAACTACTACATTTGTCTACACTGTTTCATGCTAGAACTCTGGATCCTAATACGGACACTGTTTTCTGTTTTCTGGCTGATAACATGCAATTCGCAAAAATTGCAGATGTATTATAAAATTCCAAGGTAGTCTTAATACCAGTCTGCAGCATTTTCAGTGCAACTGCTGGGCAGTGCTCCTGCTTTACTATCATCAGACTGATATTGAGTTAGCAGCATTCCCTGAAAGTGAAACAATTTTGTAAACTTTGCTATTGGTACTTGGCAAGTAAATAAGCAAACAGGAGTACCCCACCCTGGAATGAAAGGAAGTTGAGGTAATATAAAACAGAGATGCAAATTGAAATACGCAAACTAATTTATGTATCAAAGCTGTGACAATTGGGAGAACACAGTAGGGGCATCTGAAGCTTTAATTTCTTGTGCAAATTGTAGTAAAAATTTGGTCATGTTTTCTCTTGATTGCTCTCCTGAGCACTCCTGATCAGCTGACCAAGTAGATTAGCTCGGTTTAAGTACAGTTCAAGTGCATTTTGGCACAGAGACTTCTGGTGTGATGTGCAGTGAGATGGTCACATAACACTGAGCTCTGGCCCTCTTATTGGACTTGATTTTCTTCAGTTTGTGATTCAGAAAATATCCTAACATCAGATATCAATATCTGAATAAGCTAAACTGAAAGCCACATTACTGAAAATGATACTCTACTCAGATTCCTAAATGGTGAAATAAACATTAATGCTAAGAGCATAGATACATGTCTGTAAAAACAATACAAGGAAAGACAGAAGTTGAAAAAAGTGGAAAAACAAAGTATGGGATAACTGAACACTGGGCAGTTAAAGATCGGCAAAGGACCAGGCAATGCCCTCATCCACTAATATTTTTTAATTCTCCCTTCTAATATTTGATATGAACATTAAGTGAAGCTCTTGACCTGTATCTGCATGATTTTGTGCATTGTTCTGCTGTCACATGATGAATATGTACCTATGTATATATCGAAATGTAATCTCCTGTTTCATTTATATAAGATGTTGATATTTCTCTTAGCTTTGATACCAGTATGGGACCGCTGGTTTTTGCTAACCAGTACCTGCAGCTCTCTGCCAAACTCTCTTCGGATAACATCTATGGACTCGGTGAGCACGTCCACAAGCAATTTCGCCATGACCTTGACTGGAAGACGTGGCCTATATTTACACGAGATTCCTTTCCCAATGGTGTAAGTGGACTATATACACAGAGTTTGGTCCTAACATCTAAGTCTGCTACTAAAAACTGCTCTAACTTCATCAGTTATCAAACTGATATAAATAAATGTAAAGTAACTTTTACTGACATTAATCAAAAACATAGTTTTGTTCAGATTGAAATCAACTTTCTTGTATTACTTGGCTGAACTAGTCTTGTAGCTCCAGTGCAAAACTAAAGAGGCAACCATTCCTAACCATATAGATTGTATTTGGAGTAAGAGGTGCATTGTTTTTTGGGTTTTTTTTGGTTTCTTAAACAGTCGTATCTCTGTTTTTTTTCAGGGTACTCACAACCTGTATGGTCACTACCCCTTCTTCATGTGCCTGGAGGATGAAAGTGGCAAATCCTTTGGTGTTTTCCTAATGAACAGCAATGCAATGGGTAACCAAATCCCAACACTCTAATGCACCGTCATGCACCATAATCAATTTAAAAGCCTAGAATATTAGTATATTGATCTACTGCCTAATAAACTGGCAGCCCTGCGTAGAGCAGGGTCCAACAGTACTAGTGTACTTCTTCCAAACTACATTTGAGTTGAAATTAAAGTGTACAGATTTCCGCTTGAATTTATGGGTATTTGTATCCAAATCAGGTGTTTTTTTTTTCTTTTTTTTGTGTTAATATATGGGCCAAAAGTAACTAATATGAACATAATTTAAGTTGTAAATTTAGGTGGTTGCAGATACTTTGCAATCAAGGACTGTGTATCAATTTAATGTGTTGTGTGTTGGCATGTGTTTGTAGAGGTGACTTTTCAGCCAGCACCTGCGGTGACCTACAGAACGATTGGAGGAGTTCTGGACTTTTATATCCTGATTGGCGACACACCAGAGGCTATTGTACAGGAGTTCACAGAGGTACGATTCAATGCGAATAATCAAATATGGCCGATCAATCACAGATTCAATCAATTTGACTTGTAGGCTTTACAGCTGAATTGGTCATGAACCTATCAAAAAAAAAAAAAAAATTAAAAGATCAATTGTTCAATAATTCGAACTTAAATTAACAGACACAACAAAACTTTTGAACTCAATTTGCAATTTCCTATAAAGTAATTTATATTACTTTATATATACTTTATATATTACTGTAAATTATACCGCTTTAGTGCTAACTCAACTCATGGATTTCTCATGGAATATTAAAATGAACAATAATGAGCTGTAACGTTCAAGGATATTTGTTATGCCAAGTTCATGATAAACATGACAAAGAGTACTATTGAGATTTTGTGAAATCCAGTCATTTTATATTATTGGCATTAATTAATTAAATAATAATAATAATAATAATAATAATAATAATAAAGTAAGTGAGCCAAAACAAACCCATAAATTAAGACAAAAAAAAAAAAAAAAAAAAAAACCTAGACATTCAATTATGACAAAAGAAATGCTGCCATAAATGGAGGACAGGCCAGTCTGTCTCCACATAGCCATAAGCTATAAACAAATGCCATAAATAGATTTAGTGCTCACATATTATCATTAATATTATACAGTATAATATAATATATTGTATATTATATATAATATAATATAATAACTAATATAATATGTTTATTAGCATGTAAGTGAGTCAAAATAACATCCACTTCTGCCTTTCAGCCTTTACCCTCATGGTTCAATTATAGTGCTCCCAGCTGACTGTGCACTTGAACTTTTATGGTGTTTTGGCGGCGTCACTAAATGCAAATTAGCTGTGTCAGGAATGCGCTTTGCACTGAAACTTTTGTAAATCTGGGGGAAAATGTTATTTCAGTTTGTCTTATGCAAATATTTACATATTCCTTTACTAAAAGATATATAAATGAGGTCCAACGTCCTCATTCAGTGTAGTTAAATGTCTTTATCTTTAGTTAGGGAAATGCTTTGTATCACATTTCAACAATCCAATTATTCGAGTTCTCATGTAAAAAGTATACTACAATATCTTAAATCAGATTACATCGGGTATCATATTTCAATAAATACAATGCCTCATTTGATCTTAATAATTGAGTTATCATCAATCTCATATCTTAAATTTTTCTATCATTTAAAAGGGTACCAGACTAAGAGAGAAAGAGAGAGAGAGAGAGAGAAAGAGAGAGAGATTTTACAATATATGAAGCTCAAAAAAGGACACTTTGTTATTTGCAATTTGTTACCATAAACACTTTCAAATTGTTCGCTGGAGTCACGTGTAGAATTGACCTCAAATCAGAAAATAAATCAGTGTAGCCTTTTGTGACATATTTCTGCTATTTGGCCATTAAAAGAATTTACAGTTACAAAATACTGTCCTTAGACCGACAGCTTTACTACAAATACTAATGTCATTAAGTTATTGAAACACTACATGCATGTAAATGTGCTCAGTGAAAAAATAACAAATAATCTTTAGATATTTTTGTCAGATTATTTCCATTTTGTGTTAGGACATACTTATGTTACTTTTTAAATGAAATATATTGTGTAACAACAAATTAAATCAAAATGAAAGGAAATTGGATTTTCTGCATTGACAATGTGGTCTTATGTATAATAAGACAAACATTATTATGTATATGTAACATTATTTAACATTATTATGTATAATCCAGTAAATCAGATTAGTAACCCACACACAGTGTCTGTAGTATTTAATGTTTCACCTGTAATTTTATATAATATTATGTAATATTATGTATAATAATGTTGATTCAAAACTGATCTATGGTGAGGTTGGAAGGAAGAAAAAATAATGTTTGTGGTAATGTATCTCTCTCTTTTAAAACTTTAAAAAATTGGCAAAATTTTTTAAAAAATAAAATTAAGTTCATCAATATGCTAAGTAAAATATACACATATTAGCATGAATTAATTTAGTTCAGGACTTTTAAGTAATTTTATTAATTTACTTTTCATGATGTATGTGTGTTTCTCTAGCTGGTTGGCAGGCCAACTATTCCTCCATATTGGGCTTTCGGTTTCCAGCTCTCTCGCTGGGACTATGGCAGCCTGGAAGAAGTAAAGAATACGGTGGAGAGAAATCGAGCAATTGACCTTCCTTATGTAAGTTCCAGAAAACTCATTACTGGATCTCCTTCTGTTCCTCCTCAAAACCACTTCCACCAAATTCCCCCCTGAACCCAAACAAGGAAATGACAGAAATTTGCTTATGAGACCTTTTCATTTCTTAAATAACATGAATCATATTTATGCGATGAAAACTATGAACACAGTGTCTGCAGTATTTAATGTTTCACCTGTAATTGCTGTAAGACACTCTGAAGGACAATGTGTTGGTGTGACGACAAAGGGGGAATTAGTGCAGCAGCCTAATATGTCTCCATATGATTAGCATTTGCAAAGACCTGGCAGGAGCAACTCACCATCTGCTGAAGCTTTATGGAAGACTGAATATGCCAATGTAATGAAAAGCAGTAGGCAATGGTGCAGCTAACACTAGCATGAGCAACAGGCTTTGACTGTGCCATTCATCAGCTAGTGGATGCTAATGATGGGGAAAGCATATTTGCCAAGCTTGAAGCTTCAGAAACTGTGTGAAGGTCATGCCCTTCAAATAATTTGAGTCTCTGTAACTTTGGTTCCTACATTTATGTATGAAAATCCCCAAAATGTTGAGCAATGCATTAGAGCTAAGATCTACAGCAGCTTCTAGTGGATGCTAAAACTGGTGAAAACACACTTCATAACCTTGAGAGCTCAGATAGGGGAGTTAGAAGTCTTTACCCTTTGAATCCCACATTCGGGTATGTAAATCACAAAATAATAACCCATACATCAGACCAGGCTTCTTTGGAAACAGATAGCAAACACAAATGCTGGGGAAGAGATAATTGCGAAGCTTGAGACCTCAGAAACCAGAAACTAGGCTGTACACATTTCAGAGACTTTGATTTGTAATAATATGTATGTAAAACCACAAAATAATATCTCTAATAAGCCCTGCGACAGTGCTGCTCCCTGCAACAATAGCCAGCAGAGGCTAATGACGGAGAAGGCACAAATCTTCTTCAAAACATTTAGGCTTTCTTTTGACACACTAAAAAAAAAAAAAAAAAAGTAGTATTAATACCAAGCAATTACAATTAAAAAGTTAGCTTTATTAATTTATTTATGTATCACAAATAATGTGCTACAAATATGACCAATGTCCAGCAGCAACTAGAAAATGCTACTGTTTACAAGCTTGAGACATGAGAAATGTTACATTGGGTTTTTAGGCATGTTCTTGTCATAAAACCCAATTAAATTTCAGAAAATAAATAATTGAAAACTATGAAACCACAAAATAATAGCCATGCATAACCCTTAAAGCCAAGGATAAAGGCTAAGCCATGCAGCTTTAGCTATTACAGACATGAATTCTGGGGTGAACATAGTTAAAAAATGAAGATTTTCCAGACCCCAGTGAGGTAGTATGAAGGATGAATTTTAAGAGAGTGTTGCATTTACATATGAAAATTACAAAATAATAATCCATGAGGAATGCATTTCCAGGCTAACGCATAAAAAATGTTCAGCCTGAGAAACGTCAGGTGAGGACGATGAAAACTGGGACTCTCCCAGGCGAATTGGTGGAGCTGGCAGAGAATGAAAGAAGGAGATAATAAGGACAAATACACTCATTTATTCTCCTGCATCACCTGTTCCAGGACGTGCAGTACACAGATATAGACTACATGGAGGACAAAAAGGACTTCACGTACGACTTGGTGAAGTTCAAAGACCTCCCACAGTTTGCTGACTACATGCATGCAAAAGGACAAAGATATATTCTCATATTGGTGAGTCATCTTTTTTTTACCTGCCTTTTTATTTGGTCAATTAACTTTTACCTCTCTTTGTGAAGAGGCAATTTGCTGCAGAAATGTGCTGCCTTTCCCACCTGTGCCTCAACACCTGTGCTGGTTTGATGAATGACTAGCAACCATCATAATCAAGCTGAAAATGTGCTTGTTTTGTTTTCCTTTTCTTTTTCTTTTTTTTTTGTGAAAGGATCCCGCCATAGCCACGAGCAAGAGAATCAACGGACCATACGAGTCACATGACAGAGGAACGCAAGCTGATGCATGGGTCACTGAGGCAGATGGAAAGACTCCACTAGTGGGAGAGGTAAAAAACGATGGCTATAAAAAGAAAATATATGCCATAAAGTTGGGAACAGTGACAACTGTTCTGATAAATGATAACATACATAATTATCTAACCCCACCCCAACCCCATAGCCCACCCCAACCCCATGGACTGTACCTGAATTCGGTGGCAATAACCCCTTGACAACTGTTGCTAAGAGATGTTGGCCAACTTTGACCAAAGACAGCCAAAGACAAAGTTCTGCCAGAGTCAGAATTTTTTTTTATGAAAATCTTGTCTAAAAGCCACCAATAAGAGGACAGCATAGGATGACATTACTTGCGGGCAATGGTGAAACATAAAACAAACATGCACACAATGGACAGAAAATATCCTATTTACTTTAAGCTCACTTTGAAGAATGTTTCTGTTTGTGCGACCCCATTTTCTGCACAATCCTGGATCACACTGGATGTTGACATAAGCAGGAGTTAATAATTTCCTTTAATCACAGGTTTGTCATTAGAGGATTGATTTTCATTATATAATCTGATATTGTTATAGAATTCAATCAACATTTTACAGTGTGATAAGTAATCATCTTAAAAGACTACTGAAATTTAAACACCCTCACCCTTCCAGAATGGTAGCTGTTGTGTAACCTTTTCTCATTCAGCTACAGGAGCATTAGTGAGGTCTACAGGCTCTCGGGTGTACTGTTGGCATTCCAGTTTATCCCAGAAGTGTTCATTGGGGTCGAGTTCAGGGCTTTTTGTGCAGGAAATTCAGGTTCTTCCACTCCAACATTGGCAAACCATGTCTTTATGGAGTTTGCTTTGTGGACAGGGAAATTGTCATACTGGAAAACGTTTGGGCCTCTTATTTCCAGTGGAGGGAACTCTTAAAGCTACAGCCTATAAAGACAATTCTGTGCTTCCAACTTTGTGGCAGCAGTTGGCGAAGATTATTGTCCACATACTTTTGGCCATCAAGTGTAGTTCAAAGTTCAAAGATAACAATAATAATAATAATAATTAAAAACCCCTTAGCTTTAAATAATGTTTTACTGTATAATAATAATTACATAATATGTAGACTCAGACTTTGGACACCACTGAAGTAATAGAAATTATTTCTAGAGATAATAAAGGCAGATTAGTATACGTTATATAACATAACAAAATACACACTTGCAAACCATATATTAAAAGAGAGGACTGTTTTTAAATGATACTATCAGCACAATAAAACAGATAACACGCATTAGCTGCGATTATTCACTCTTGAGTTTTGTGGGTTTATTTCAAGTCAAGTATGCATTGATTTTAGATTAGTGTCTAATCTCTTTGGCTTTTGCCTCTCAAAGTGAATGCAGACTGTTCTGCTGCTCTAGATGAAACACAATTTTGCCACGGCTTCTAAATGTACATGTTTACAACCAGCAATGTACAAAATCCAGTAAATTTGTCTCGTCCCCAGGCGTACAAGTTAAATGTAGCACTAATCTGTTCACACATTAGAGTACTCATAATAAAGTACTCTATAAAGCAGTCTTCATATAAAATAGACTATAAGGTGGTAACACTGTTAGATGGTTTGATGTACAAATAATGCAACAACCGAGTCTTTGCATAACTGCTACAATAACTTAGGTCCAAAGCTCAAACTTGATGCACTCTTCCTGTTTTTCATTCTTGGTATCACTAAAAAGACAACCCAAACAAAAGAAAAAGGCAGCACATATGTATATTTACGGTAACATTTGTCTGTTTGTTTGTTTGTTTGTTTACACATAGTCTATTACAAAACTATTTTGTTGAGATAAAACAGACCTATGTGCCATGTGTGAGGCCATTACCTATATTTCATTATTGCAAATTTCTCAGTAATTATTTTTAAATTAGCAACAAATAGACCCTAAGCTTAAGGTGATACAGGTTCTTCTGTTATAGTCAGACACAGGAATGTATTTAAGATTCACATTTTTTTATTAGAAACAAAACCTGTAACACTCAATCTAGTCTTTGTGTGTAAAATGAATCCAGTTATAGTCCATAAAAAAGTATAGTTACAGAACATTTAGGAACATTTAGCTACACAGAGCAGTACAACAAGGAGCACAAAGGAGGTTTGACCCTACTATCAAAAAAGTTAATTGAAATTTGGCCAGAATTTTTTCATAACATTTTATTAAACATAAAACCACATGGTCCTCTTTTACAAATGGTATTACTATATTATAAAGACATGTCTGTATAGCTGGTCATGGTGGCACAAGGCCTTATAGCTCTGATAAAGGAAAAAAAAGGATTTGGATCAGCATTAGAGAGCTCAGCCTACTGGCATCAAAGATCAGTTAATAAATGTCAAAGAGAACAGATAATCAACAGATAGAGGGTGATAAAATGATGTGTGGGTGTGATACCAGATAGCGAGAAGAGACACTGGAGAGGGAGATCTTGAGGGCATCGAGATTACTGTAAATCGCCTATAAATTCCCCTCCCGATATTTTGAACAGGGTTTGTTTGCTTGTGTGTGCGTTTGTATTAATCTATTCATGGACACAGTATGCTGTTCAAACATTAACTAAAGACATGTTGAGAACAACATTTCTCATAGGGAAGTTCATTGAAATCTTGATTGGAGAGGATAATTTGGAGTCCAATTCTCATTTTGGCTTTGGTCCACGAACATTGACTAAGTGTGTATGTGCACGTGACTTGTGTGTGTTTTTACTGTCGAAGCTAAATGTGACAATAAAAAAAAAATGCTAAAAACTTTGTGGACCAGTAGAAGCATCAGACAAAAGGACTTTTACTGGCATTATAAAAAATACCATAAACACAGGAATGATAGTGATGGTATGAAGAAGAGAGAGATTTATTATATTCAAATTCAAATGTTGACTTATCTTCAAATCTATGAAACTGCTACTAATAATAAAACCTTTAAATGTTAAAACACAATCCATTTTTTTTTCTATTTTCTCAATATTGCTAAGTGTTCCTAGGAACTCTTAAAAGCATACCTGGGGTTGATAGCGTTCAATGTCAATGCAGTATCTATCCCTCTCTGCCGTTGGCTTGAACAATGTACAAATATTAAAACGATAATATAGAGCTTAATAGTGAGGTTTTGGGAGTAAAACTGTCATTCCTGATGGTCGTAGGGAATGTGATTATTAGCTAAATTATAAGACTGACCTAGCATTAGCTACAAGATTGACAATGTTATCTTATTTTGCTAGGTTTGATTGTTTATTTAGTTCAGATAAGCAAGTAAGGTGACAAAAAGGTACTATAAAAAAGAAAGCCTGTTGACGTTTTAACAAGGTGTAATAAGTGAATTTTATATAACTACAAATGTCACAGCATAACCATAACATGTTTTATGTGTTTTAGATTTTTTAAATTCAAATAAATCAATTAAAATTTATATTAAGAAAAGAAAAAAAGCTTTCTGCAGACATAGCTAACAGAGCTAGTGTAGATAACTATTGCAAAGAAATGTGATTATTTTTGATAGCCAGTGCTTGTCTTTCTAGATGTTGCAGAATCGTGGAGCAGTGTGCACATACAGTTATTATTACACTTAGTAGTAAAAAGTGAGAACTAAAATAATCACTAATAGAGGTGCATTTAGGCATTTCGCTGCCCAATGTTCAGGTGAGGACCAGCAAATGCGACAGTTGATGGGGTTGCCAGATTGGGATAGTTTTAAAGTATTACACACCATGCAAATCTGTTATTGCAAATAATCAGAATGAAATCTAATAAAGTGCACACAGTGTGTCTATGATTTACAGACCCCTCTCTCTTGTAAGATATATTGCAAAGATCGGGAGAGGAAAAGGGGGATTATGGAGGAGATAATGTACGTACATCAGAAATATGTGTGCACCATGGTGATGTTGTTTCACATGCAAAGACTGTGAGAAAAAGAAGAAAAACTGTCTTCTTTGTTTCAGTGGTTGAATTTTATTGGTCTAGTTTCAAGTCTTTTGTGTGGAATTTGAGGTGTAGCTGGGCTGGAAATTTTGCTGAAACCTGTCAATCCTGGTTAGTGATAGTAGCTTGACTATGTTCATCTCTCACACAGGAAACACACATGCTGTATCAACCACAGTTGAATGATGTTATGTCTAAAACTGTCCATTGTCAGTTTACTTTAAAAAATTAACTAGATAGTAGACTATAGCATAAGTCAAGTGTGATAGCCTCTTGGCTTAATTTTATATTTGGCTATGTTGTTAGTAATTCCATCCTTCCCCACCAAAATCTACAGTCATGAGCCACTGCTGCTGTGTGATATGTGTTTCTATTGTTAAATTAGGTTTTTATTTTTATTTTTAGTTTTATGAGATTTCTGAGTCATATACGGTGTGTTTCGTATGATGTGCAGGTTTGGCCTGGAGAAACCGTGTTTCCTGACTACACCAAGCAATCCTGCATCAAGTGGTGGGTGGATGAAATAGTCCGGTTCCATAATCAAGTGAATCATGACGCAATCTGGATTGTAAGTAACTCTGTAGAATATAAAAAATGACAAGAAAAAAAAAGTTTTTACTTTATATTTTGTCTCTAATAATGTAGTAGTATACTATGTACTGTACAGTATGTAATAATGTAGTAATACATAAACTATACAGGCAACTACAGTGTAACTACTGAGGAGTTACTGATGGAAAACAGTAGTACATCTTATGTAAATAAATATATGTATCAATGGCAGTTTTGGTTTGTGTAAATACACAAGCGTATCTTGACAGCTGTAAAGTGACATTCTCTCTCAGGTGTAACAGGGTGAGGGTAAATAAGCTTTACTTTATGATTGTAATAGGATTTTCACACTACACAGAAACTGACCACTTATTTTTAAGGAGTAGCTTTATATATAAATTACCCTTCAAAATAAGTGGACAGTTCTTGGATAGGTAGTATGTAGGAACTGTCCAATTGCATAATAATAACTTAGATCAGTAATTCATCCATCTGATTATGTTAGGTTAGCATATTTCAAAACAGATGAGTGGCAGCATGAAAAACACAGGGTGCCTTTTCTATTATAGTTCTGAAAACTGAAATATGTTATTTTAATGTATCTCTCGTGTATCTTTTGCATGTATCTCAACCAAAGGTAAAGTTCTAGCATTTTAAATTTGGAGTACCACCAGAAGTGAAAACAAAGAAAATTGCATTTAAAGGTTTCAAGCATTTCAGATGTCAAGTTTAGACCATTTCATTATTACTCAACTGAAAGACGCTTATAAATTGATTGTCTAAAAGCAACTGCTAGTTATTGATTAATGATGAAATTGCTTTTAGTTTAATTTGTAATACACAAGACAAATTAGAAATTTGATAATGAGATCTATATCTACCTTCATACCAGCCTTTATTAACAGACTACAGACTTACAGTTTATTTAAAAGTCAAGCCCATTCAGCAGTCATAAGAATAAGTATGTAATTTATTTTATTTTTAAAAAAGGCAAACAACGTACATAAATGATTAGAAGCACATAATAACTGTGATGTCCATTTTAATATTTGTTTAAATATTATTCTGAGCTTCTGCCCAGCTCTACATTTGTAACCTATCATACTTATCAAAAGACTACACATTGCTGATACAGTTTCAAAGAATTAGAAATGGGAAATGTGGAAATGTGTAATCATTTTGATTATCAGCATCATCCACATGAGTCACAGAAATCTTATAAACTAAGGTAAAAGTCACTCACGGCATTTAAACAGGAAGCTCATCTGTTATGAAATAATCCTTGATTCTTTAAAAACATTCTCCCAAACCTCTGCACAAATATGATGCAGTAAATAAAGTTAGTCCCAAAATTTAGTACTTGTGTATTTACATAAGACCCCTGTAATCCTCAGTAGTTACATTTTAGATGTATGTCTAGTTTATGTGTAACTACACAGGTATTAATAATGTGGTACTTAACAGTGTTATGTGTGTGAGTGTCTCCTCTTAGCTGATGATGTATGCTGAAATCAATAGCTTTTTGAATGCCTCCATAAAATTCTCAGTTTTAATGTGCTAACAATTAGCAGCGTAGAGATAACAGAGCTGAACTAATTGTTGTTCATTTATAAGGACATGAACGAGGTGTCCAGCTTTGTGCCAGGCTCCAACAAAGGATGCGCTGATAATACGTTGAATTATCCTCCATTCACTCCAAGTAAGTCTCACACACAGCTCTCGATGTGCAATTACAAAGTTTTAGACTCAACGCTGTAAGCTTTTTTTTCGTTGATTTAATCCATTGCATTTAACTCCTCAGCTAATTACCAAAAAGTAATTCCAGTATACTTGTATAGGCTCCATCTATGGAGCGGCATTGAGTCATTGCCCCCACTTTCCAGTTGCAAACAAAAGTCACATGACACTCATTCCATAACATCTTAGCTGGTCTAGGACCCATGTTCAAGCCAGAAGCCTGTAGTATTAACATTCATTCTGACAACAATGCCGAACCTAATGACAAAAATGAGACCGAAGATTGTGGTCAAGATACCCCAAACCCTGCTAAATGAGTGAGGACTCATAAAAAGTCTTGTATAATCATCCGCCCCTCCACAAAATTTCACCAACATTGAGATCATGAATTTTCTACATTATATAGTGCTGAAAACTACATGTATTCCTGAAATTAAATTGCTTTATATATTTATTTACACATACTGTATCTAAATCACAAGTAAAGTTCTAGCATTTTAAAATCTGTTTACCCCAAAAAGTTAAAAAGTGAGACGATCACATTTAAAGATTTATAAAGATGCCCAAGCTACTACTACATTATAACCTAATCTACTTATGGAGAAGGAGAAAAAAGTACTGCTAAATTTTAAAGAATTTACAGTGAGAATGATTTTTCACTTTGATTATCAGTATCATTCACATCAGGTCTCTGTCTCATCAGCTGAGCTAAAATGTCTTTGGTCACATTTAATCATGTTGTCTCTTCACTCAACTGATCACTGATTGCGCTGTGTGGGGAAATAATCAATGATTTATTTAGTGAGTTCCGGTATGTTGGCTAAATTTCTTTTTTATTCATGTTTAATAAGTAAGTTAAACATTTTAAAACTTTCTTCGCTGTCATCTGCCCAGAGTATGTAAGCATCTTTCTCACGTTTGATGAGCATTGCAGACATTTTGACAAAGTGGGGAAAAAAAACTGGGATGCCTTCCTGAGTGCTTGTCATTTAACTCAGGGTTGAGGACATTTTCACAACTTTCTGAGAAAGAAATTCAAATTTGATGTTTGATCTGTGCAGCTATATTTCTATTTTTCTAATAACTTAGAAATTATTAAATAAATAAATAAATAAATAAAAGAGGTAACGACTCATCTTGTGATTCATCTCGTAGGTGTTTTGTTTGACATGTTATCCTCTTTATTGAAAAAAAAAGTTCTGAAAAATCAAGAGAAATTAAATTTACTTTCAGAAGTAAGACTGGTGAAAAAGTGATGAGTGTTGAGCTCTATTTGGGGCTCAATGAGAGAATGTTGTCTTTCCATTTGCGTTAAATTTATTTATTTATTTATTTTATTGTACAAATCTGGCTTTGACTAAACTGCATGATAAATATATGTTTGAATTTAGTTACACTGGTTAGAGCAGGAAAATAATAAATTGTATACTACCATTACCCTTGTGGATACTCATGAATTATTAAATGTAGGAGATATGCTCTGACGAGCTGCATGTCAATTGGATGGCATGCATTTACCATTTTACAGTCCAGTTCTCCCTCCCTCTCTCTCTTTCTCACCTGCTTAGCATCTTTCCCCAGGCCATAAATCTCATAAACTGTTTGAGAAAATCCTCATATAAAATTGAAATATGTGCAGATATCCTGCTTACAAACATGAGAGCACTTACACACACACACATTTATCTTACTTTCCTTGTGAGGACCTTCCACTGACATAATTATTAATGCAGCTTATTAAGCTATGTATACATTAAATCTAACCTTAACCTCAGTAACAGCAAGAATTTTTTTTTAATTAATAAAAAAAAATCTGTTTGAAAAAAATCAGTTTTCCTAGCCAAATGTCCCCAAAAGGTCAAAACTGTCTGATATTCTTAGCTTTTTGGTGCCCACCAAGTTATAAAGATTGTATATTCTGTTACAGAATATGATATAATCTCTCTCTCTCTCTCTCTCTCTCTCTCACTAGACATCCTTGATAATTTGATGTACAGTAAGACTTTGTGTATGGATGCAAAGCAGGCCTGGGGGAATCACTATGATGTTCACAGTCTTTACGGATATTCCATGGTGCTGGCGACAGAAGAGTAAGTCCTTCAAAGTGCCATACATTTGGGCGCAAAAGTCTAAGTCCACCACTCTTCTTATTTCATCAGTTATCAAGAACTAATATATTTCAGTAGAGAAATCCTTCTATAAATTTGAAACCTATTTAATTAGGTTTAAAAAACATCTTTACTGTTGATTAATTGTTGTGATGACATATCACTTCACTGAAGGCAAGACCATGACAATTAATATTTTCCATTTGATAATACATTTGCATACTTAGAAAAATAAATTTCTTAATAGAAAGACTAATAGAAATTTTGGATGATAATCTTTGTTTTATCAAGAAAATACCATGCTCTGATAGAAGTAATATTTAAAAATGCCAGTTATGATTTTTTTTTTTTTTTTCAGTTTTTTTCAGTTTTTTTTTTTTAATCTAGCATAAATCCAACAACATTTTGGAAAATTCCTCTGTAACACGCTTCTGATTAAAGCTGGGAATGGTCACAAGCAGACCACAACAGTTAAAAATTTGAGTTGTTGAATTTTGATATTGTATTACTGCAGTATAAGACTCAATATAGTCTAGACCTTTAGTGGTTTGCTTTACACATACCACCATAGAAGGGATTTTTTTTTCCTCGCAGGAAACTTTTTGAAACAATTCAAAAAGCATATTTACGTAGAGCTATTCAGCTCATTTTGACCCAGAAAGTAAAGAATAATCTCTTTTTCCACTCAGGAGGATTCAGATCATGGTAATGGCTTTGGTGGCTTCGTATTGTTTATTATGATAATTGAGATGAAGTGACAGGAAAAAATGTAGTTATAATAATATGAAATGACCCAGAATTAAGGTTTCACCTGCTCAAAAACACTCGTTTTTTTTCTGTGCTTCTTGTCCTCTAGGGCCGTGAGGCAAGTCTTTGGCAGCAATCGCTCATTCATTCTCACTCGCTCCTCTTTCCCTGGAGTGGGAAAGTATTCAGGCCACTGGCTGGGTGATAATGCTGCCAACTGGAATGATATTAAATGGGCAATACCTGGCATGCTGGAGTTTAACCTATTTGGAGTGCCTTATGTAAGTACAACCCTTCTACAATCAGAATCCTCTGCCATGATATGTTTTATCCCATCAGTTATAGAAGCAGTACTACAAGAATGCTAACATTTATTGTGCTGTGTCCTTCTCCACCACATTAAGTCAATACACATTCAGGAGAATTTAAAACTGCATCGCAAGCTGCATAATGTCCACTAAGTACTATGCTTAGATAGTAATGGCACCAGTGGCATACTGACAAACTATCTAGCATGCTAATATGTAGTTGGGAACAAACTTACAAAAGTATTTGCAACTCTGATGATACTGCAGTTGATGCTGTTTCCTCAGTGTTTCAGAGGCCTGTATGAGGATAAAAAAAACTTAATTGTGCACTATCAATGTGACTGTCACAGTTACTGAGTAGCAGATAATTGAGCAAACCATCTTGGTTGCTCCACTGTAATCTCACACTGTTAGACTGCAAAATGAATTTTTATCCAGGCTCTGTGTATCGCCGAGGCCAACAGGCTAGCTAGTTGGAGACTCTGTGCATTTTATTATCTAATCAGTGTATTTGGTTCTCTAGCCTGTCAAAAACATTTGTCATGAGCCCAATATTGGTAAGGCATTAACTAAAACACAACGCATAAGAATATACGCCGATCAGCCATAACATTAAAACCACTGACAGGTGACGTGACAAAACATTGATGATCTTGTTACATTGGCACCTGTCAAGGGGTGGGCGATATTAGGCAGCAAGTGGACAGTCAATTCTCAAAGTTGATGTGTTGAAAGAAGGAAAAGTTTAAGGATTTGAGTGACAAGGGCCAAATTGTGATGGCTAGATGACTGGGTCAGAGCATCTCCAAAACTGCAGGACTTATGGGGTGTTCCTAGTATGCAGTTGTTAGTACCTAGCAAAAGTGATCCAAGGATAGACAAGTGGTGAACCAGCGACAAGGTCATGGGCACCCAAGGCTCATTGTTGCACATGGCGAGTGAAGGCTAACCTGTCTGGTCCGGTCCCACAGAAGAGCTACTGTAGCATAAATTGCTGAAAACATTAATGCTAGATATGATAGAAAGGTGATCACAACACACAGTGCATCACAGCTTGTTGCATATGGGGCTGCGTAGCTGCAGACAGAGTTTAGGTCAGAGTTCAGCATCTAGAATGGGCACATGAGCATCTGAACTGGACCGTGGAGCACTGGAAGGTGGCCTGGCTGGGTGTGTGTATGTCGCTTACCTGGGGAAGATATGGCACCAGAATGCACGCTGTAAAAATTGTTCAGTCATGTTTTGAGGAACATGACAAAGAGTTCAAGGTGTTGACTTGGGCTCCAAATTCCCCAGATCTCAATCCGATCGAGCATCTGTGGGATGCGCTGGACAAACAAGTCCAATCCATGGAGGCCGCACCTTGCATTTTACAGGACTTAGAGGATCTGCTGCTAATGTCTTGGTGCTAGGCAAGCACCAAGTCCATGCCTCAACGGGTCAGAGCTGTTTTGGTGGCACAAGGGGGACCTACACAAAATTAGGCAGGTGGTTTTAATGTTATGGCTGATCAGACACAGGCAGAGGCAGAGATGAATGATGTGGTATATAATGAATGACCTGCCATTTTGGCAGGTTTAGTCATTATTGTGGGAAGCTGTTGTTATCACTGCCAAAAAATAAAAAAGTAGTTCCTGATTTCTAGTGTAGAAGCAAAACAAAGGAAGCAAAGTTTCAGAGGTGCTTATTTTAACTGCCAATAACACAATAGGCCAAGCATTAATAAGTATGAGAAACCACGATAAAACAGCAATCTCTTTAAGCTCTTAGTGTGCATGAATGTATTTGTAGCATGTTAATACAGAACTAGTCCTTCTGAAATGGTGTAACAATTCTCGCGATGCAGCATGCGGTGAAGTCGATTCCCAAGCCCTATAGGGAAATTAAGTTAAGTAACAAGCCAATGATTTTACAATAATCTTAACTTTTATGTCAGATACAATTATAGATTGATTAAGGTTGTAACTAATACAAAGGATAACATCATATAAATGCTCCCTGTGTTTTATGTGAAAGCCTGTCTGTATACTCTGTTTTTCCATTGAATATGCTTTCTTTCTCCTGTCAAAAGAAAGCATATTCAATGGAAAAACAGAAACATTAAATGAACTCTGAGAACTCTGAGCACTGTAGTGTGCTTTGGAGCATTTTTTTAGTAGGAGTAAAACTATTTGAGATCTTAAAGTGTATGGCATATTTCAACCACAAATAATTACTTGGTTGCATGCTTATCTTGCCAAGAATTTGTCATCGTCATTGTCATCTTCCTCCCTACTTGTTGTGTAATCCATGGGTCTTCTTTAGTTTTGGTCCTGTCTCCACTCCGTTCTGTTACTCATTGTGTTCACCTATTTAATGTTAGCCCTTGATTGCTTTGTCAACTTATACCCAGTCCTAGCTATTGTATCATGCATTTCTGAGCCTTGTATTCTGTGTTCTAGTTTTGGGCAGAGGTAAAGCCTTCTTCAAAGTTGCTTTACTGTAATTGGGCAAAAAACAAACAAACAAAAAAAACATTAATGCTGAGTTTTTATTAATGTAATTTAAAAGTAGATGAGTTATAGATGCAGTATACCCAAAAATCTGAAAAATCTGACCAAAATCTTAATTTCTACCAATAATGTCTTGCCCTAAATTTCTATAACCTTCTGTAGAGGTTACAGAAAACATTGTGAGCTTTTACAATCTTCAACTGGGACGAATTAGGATTGATCTGTTGTGTTGAAAAACAGAAATTGAGCAGGGATGAAAAAAAAAATTGCAGATGGCATTGACTGAATTAACACAGCCCAAAACAAGACTGTCATGTGGAGCAGGTGGATTACTGGGTGGATAATGCTAACAAATTTATGTACCATTATGATTGTTACAGAGTTTCTCAGTTGATATAACACATTTCTCCACACTAATAATTGACACACCTATCTGGATGGCTAATTGTACAGTTTACCTAAACCATGTCTTCAAAAGAATTACACTGTGTCAGAAACTCCCCCTGCTTTTGTGCTTGTTTATAATGCCATGTGCTTTGGTTTTTGTTCTGATCCTGTCTCCGATACTGTCCAATCATTGGTCTCTTACTGATAGTGTTCACCTATTCTGTGTTTGGCTATTGATCAATTTGCTTTCTTATATCCCCAATATGTCATAGTATGTTCATTGTAAAGTCCCATGGTATATTACTGAGTGTTTGTCTCCATGTAGTATACCTGTTGTACTTCTCGTTGCTTTTGACTCATGCTTGTGTACTGGAATTATGAATATGGATATACTGTATCCATCAACCCTTTCTGCCTGTGCTTGGACTCCTGCTTTTTCAACTTGCACATTTTTTTCACCTTCAAATAATGTACCCCCAGATTGAGGTCAGCTGGGTTAGCAAAGCACACAACAAAGGACCTGTCAGATTTTTTTCTATGTATATAAAACACTCTGGAGCCTTAAAAAACAATAAAGAAGAAGAGACTAGAGAGCGAATGGCACGGAGAAGAGGCATAAAGATAAGAGGAGGTAGAATAGTTGATTGAGGAAGAGAGCAAAGAGTAGAATAGGATAGAGGAAGAGTGGAGAAGGTTAAAAAAAAAAAAAAAAGATGGCAGAAGAAGGAGAGGACAGGTAAGAAGAAGAGATCGAATTGACCCACCATCCAACAAGATAAAGGGAAGACATGGATCAAGACAATCCCTGAGTCAGGGATTGTCTTCAAATGAAGACTGAAGACCTACCTCTTGACTAAGCACTTAAGAAGAGAAAATGAAAGAAAAAAAAATGCACTGTATTTGCTGCTGCACCAACTCATCTCTAACAGTTTTAGAGTATTCATAGACTCTGGCCTATTTGTGCTAGCATAAGTATATTGTCTGATTGAGAGTACAAAGCACCTCTGTAAGTCAATCTAGATAAGCTGCCAAATGTTGTAAATACAAGTCTAAGGTGATGATGAGGAAGAGATTTGAGAGGAACAGCACAAAGAAACAATCTCAAATGCGATGAAAACCTTCAACCATGATCTCTCCCAGTTAGACGCTTGACCGAGACAATACTGTCTTGGGGCCATCTAAGCAGTAAGATTCCTATTTTGTACGATTCATGAATATGAATTATTCATAAATATGAATATCAGTGACATCCTAATCAAAGGCAAGACCAGGAGTAACTGGAATTGAGGCAATTTATGGTAGTTTGGGACAATGTTCCACCATTCAGCACTGGTATGCAAGGAGATTGAAACATATCTGCATTTCCTAATGGTGTTTCTTCCACCACATTCACTATTTCTGAATCCCTTTGAATTTCTCTTCTTCTAAAGATAGAACATATATGAAAACACAGGCCGTGTAAAATTTTCCCCTGCCATTTCAGAAACTGTAAATTACTACCTTGTCCTTTTACTAAAAGCTATTTTACATACCACACTGAAGAACTTTTTTGCGTATGGAACTATAACTATATATATTTAATCAAAAGATGATTGTAGTTTTCAGATCATTTGTTCTGTATTAAAAATGTATCTGAGAAGAAAGAGAAGTATTTCCATTTGCAGTGGAAGTACACTGTTCTGCAAACTTCAAAGTAGCTTTTCATGGGAGTGTTAATTGGTTTGAAGGCATTGATTTCAGTCTGGAAAAAAATGGGTTATATCAGTTAGAAAAACTGTAATGTGTTAATTATTTGTGTGTGATGAATTGCCTATATTTACCTTCCCTCTAACTAGGAAATGATTGATGAATGTGAGTTCAATTTTTATTTTAACAGTTAAATATTTTGCTTATATTCATATTTTTACGCAGATTGGTGCAGATATCTGTGGCTTTTTTGACGACACAACCGAGGAGCTGTGCACACGCTGGATGCAAGTCGGAGCCTTTTATCCTTTTAGTCGTAACCACAACGCCCAGTACTACAAAGTAAGTATATGCACTATATAAAACATCACTGCTAACAGTAGCAATTACATTGCTGAATCAACTCTTATAATGCTCTATTAACTCATACACATACAATTTATCAGGAGCTATCAGTGGGTCCAAATCCTCACTTTCCTACTACATACTACATACTTTTTCCTAGTAGTTTTGCTGAACAATATGCTTTATGAAGAATAACTGAATTTATAGTTACATACTATGATCACATCTCTGTGTAACATGCTACACTGTACAACATAATATAAAAATAAATTTATAATGCACATGCTCATTCAGCACTAATGTGTTAAATAAGCTCTGTAGTGGTTAATCAAACAATTAAATGATATAGCTGTAAATTCAAGAGTCGAACTGTAAGAGTTAATTTAACACTAAACCAAACACTTCTATTTTGGTCATTTTACTCCATGTTAAACCACACCAATACCTGCTAAAAAATGCATGAATATTTAATTATACATTAGCATCTGTAAGAACTGAAAGAGTCACTTGGGGTTCCAATATGTGTCCTTCTTCTAACATTCTTTGTCCATGATTTATTCCCCAATCATAATTGTTAGATTAGAGAAAGAGAGAGCGACAATCACAGAATATGTTATGAGCTTATGTGTTTAAGGGGCCAAATGAGGATGAATGGAAAATGATTTCCATGGCGAAATGAGATGAATAAGGCTTGACCTTTTAGTGAGTGAGTAATCAGTCCTCCAAAGTCTCCTCTGTCAAGATTAGCTTTTGCACACGTAGATCCAAAGCCTCTCTCTCATCCCATAGCAGATCATCTCTGTTTTTTCGTTTAGCTGCAGTACATTCCAAAAGCCCACTACCAACAACAAATCCATCATTATTTATTTAACCTACCTACAATCATTGGTCATTTGATCAGACATACTCTATAGAGGAGCTATTTTAGTGTACAGTAGATCCAGAAATACTGACTGTAGCCTGCCCATTTTGCTGACCACCATTGTACTAGTACTGACCAGATGCAGTATTATTTGAGTGGTAGGCCATACACACTCACAAAAGTAATAAAGATATAAGTGGGTGTGATGCTGGTATGATTGTATCTTGCACAACATTGCTGCTGAGGTTTTAAGTCCTTCCTTCCTTCCTTCATTCATTTTCCTTCTGTTTTTCTTGGTGGTGGTCATGGTGACAGCAGGCTGAGAAAGTCAGCCCAGGCTTCTCTATCCTAAGCCACAGATACCAGCTCCTCTCCAGGCAACTGTAATATATTATCACTTCACCAAGTTCTGGGTCTCCATCCAGTATGGTGTGCCATAATACAACTCTATTTTCATCCCAGTTGCTTCACAATCAGCAGCAAAACATTTGAGTATATGTCGGAAATGCCAAGAGAACAATATAATCTGCAAATAACAGGAGTGGTACATACCAGACACCAATCCAGCCTTGGTTGTGTCTTGATATTTTGTCCATGAAAGCCAAAAACTGTAGTGGAGTTAAAGCTTTGCCCCAGATCTCCATGCAGGATTGAAGAGAGGTATTAACTACACAACAGTAATCTTGTCCAGGGCTTTCAACGTCTCCTGCTGGATCTCATCTACCACTTCAGCCTTGCCGCTATGGAGTCACATAGACGAACTCCAAAACGCCAGATGTCTGGCACTGCTTTTTGAATAGAAGGAATGTCCAGTGGTTTAAGGAGTTTCTCAAAGTGCTCCTTCTCTCACTCAATGATATCTCTAGTATGAGTTACCCCCTTGAGCACCTGATCCACCTTCTCCAAGAAGGCTAAATACTCTGAACTGCATTCATTCCCTGTTTTCTTTCCTAAGTCTTGAAATTGAGGCAATTCTATTTAATGCTATGTATAGCTTGCCTGCAGACACCACCCTAAGGGGTCAGGGTACGCAAGCCTCTTGACAAGGTCTTGAATCACGAAAAGAATAATAATAATAATAATAATAATAATAATAATAATAATAATAATAATAATAATATTTTTTCCTTTTTTAAGCCTCAGGATCCTGCAGCTTTTGGTGCCAACTCTGTGCTAGTGAGAAGTTCCAAACACTACCTGAACATCCGCTACACACTCCTGCCGTACCTATACACACTCTTCTATAGGGCTCACGTGAGTGGGGACACCGTGGTGAGACCCGTCATGCATGAGTGAGTTTACTACCAAGATATGCTTTTATTTTTAAAGTGTCACTCTACTAACCAACAGAGAGTGTTGAAGCAGTGAGAACAGTAACACACAATCTATAGAGGAGTCTATTAATTGAGCCAACATCAGGATTTAGTTTTTAATACTCTTAACTATAACAACATTATTTGTCCTGGTCTAGACTAAAATTAGACTAAGAAAACTACAAAATATTAACATAGGAACCTCATAAACAGGGACCAATATTACAAGGCTCAGAATTATAGTAACACAAGCAAGACTTCATAGTCCTGGAACAGAAACACAGAAAAAAAAGTAATAATAATAGTAAAAATAAATAAATAAATAAATAAATAAATAAATAAGACATAAGTAGAGTCTGAAGACAAAGCAGGATATAAAACAAAACAGAAATACATGGTGCTTGTTGCCATGGGAACCACAACAGACAGGACTCGGGTAGGGTAAACTCATGATGCTATTATCGATCAATTTTACTAATGCCATCAAACAGCGCCAGCAGCTTGTTCAGTGTGGTATGCGTGGCCTTACATATGCTGTGAGCATTATAACATGCAGACAGGAACATACAATGCAAAACTGTGTGTCTTGCAGCTTTGGATTAACATGTTATACCACTTGCAAAGGAAATACTTAAGATAGTTTAGAATTTATGTTTTTTTTTTTTAATTCCCTTGTAGGTTTGCAAATAGATTTTATTTAAAATCATAAATAAATAAAGTCCTTTAATCAAACAAATTCATGCAGTGGTACAACTTGTGGCATTAGTTATAAGTTTGTAAGTGAAAAGTGTGTTTGTTTTGCATTTTGTTTCAGATTCTACTCAGACCCTGCAACATGGACAGTGGATCGTCAATTCCTATGGGGAGCACATTTGCTTATTACACCTGTACTGGATGCTGTAAGACACACACACACACACACACACACACACACACTCACACACACAGAGAAATATACATATTTATTGTAATCTTTCATTTACACAGACAAGACCTTTCTGATTGATCTCTTCATTCTACACACGTCTCTGTCATACGCATACACAAACACAGAGATCTCTGTCTCTCGTACTTACTCCCATAAGCATGGCCGTGTTACTCGGCTCCTGTCTGCTCCCTCTGGGTGTGTGTGATGGTGACCTCCACTGGGACTTGCTGCAAAAAAAGAGAGGGAATTATTTCTCCTTTCCATTTCCCTCCCTCCTTTCTTCCTTTCTTCCCTTCCTAATGAGATCGCCGACCTCATTACAGTGAAATTAGAGCAACAGATAGATTGCGGTCATGTTCAAATGGGTGATTAATTGCCAATTTAACACGCTCTCACTCGTTATGAAAAATATGTGAAATAGATTTGATTCATAACAAATCCTTGGGAAAGTTTTATTTTTTTTAATGGAAAGTGCAGCACTGTAAAAGTGAAATGTGCTGAATAGTATGCTTACTAATATGCTCAAATATGAGTGAGAAAAACTTCTGAGTGCATGGTCAAGGGCTGTTTATATTCCATCATTTATCAAAAACTAATACACAATTTTAAAATATACTGTACTGTAGGTGCATTTACAACAGGAGAACTTTTTTTAGGAGCTCAGGCAATTATTCATCTCAGGGAGTTTAGGCACTTTTCCAGCAGATGAACTAATTTTAGATCCTGGGTCATGCATAGCTCCAGGAACAACTGTAGGCTTGCTATTTAAATGCAAGCTTTACAGAATGACTAACTCTAATTTTATAACAAAGTTGGTGCAGCAAAACAGAATGTTCCAGCAGCCCTTTATTTATTTATTTATTTTGTTTTGGGCTTAGCCCTCTGCATGTCATTGTGCTTTTGCAGTCTAAATAAATCTGTCTGAGTTAGTGACAACACAGAACCGTGACTAGTCGAAACACTGTGTAGTTCTTATTCAGGACAGTTCTGCAACTATTTAGTTCCTCAGAAGATTCCAGAACCAGAGACAAAACATAGACAACCTAAACAGCCCGGAGAGCGCGTTCCATAAGTAATCACAGCCGTGCCGAAAATCAGTATAACCACAAGCTTGCGAGTGCAATATTGCTTTTATACAACAGTTTTATGAACAAGAAATTAATATTGAGTAAGTGATATTTCGGACACAATATGGCCAAATGTTCTGCTTCTTTTTGATCCGCTAGCAGAAATAGATCTTGAAGAAGCCACACTCACTTTATAGCAATTCAACTAGCTTACTAGCTAGCTCACATTGAGCCTACATTCCCATTAAGGGTGTTTCTGATTAAATTAGCACCCCTTCTTCCTTTTCATCTTCAACTGATGAGCTTTCATTTAAGCTAAATGTTAGATTCCTGAACAGTACTGTTTGTCCGCTGATGATGTCACTAACATTATTGTAGCAACCATTTCGAACTAGGAGGTTGAAATTTACATGGCGAACACAGAAGAGTGGAGAGATACACAGAGTGAAACATCCCAGTGTGGGTATAGGAAAAATAGGCACTCTTGGAATGTCACTTGACCAATCAAACAAGTGGACCAGAACTAACTTTCCATAACAGCACAGCTCAAACAGTAGTAATCCCAGGATTATATTATTGTGCCCATTCTAATACATTACTGTTTCTGTAGTAACAAGTTAGACAGTTGTTTTTTGATGGACATTTTTTTTTTTTAAATTGGTAGTTGTTCCGGCAGAGAGGCACTGTGACCAAAATAGATTTTATAATGTGTAGTATAAATATATAGTGCATAATGCGTAGCCTAGAATTCAAGTCTAGTGTCCTTCTTAGACTGTCAGCCCCAAGCCTCTCTCGTAAGCCCTGAGTAACTTGAAATTTGTGTGTAAAACCACATGTAAACTGTGCGAATCCATTAACTGTGCACCTTCAATGCGCTTTCATAAACCCTAAGGTCACTTTAAGCATGGCACTGGAATATGCAAATTTGCAGAAGCCTGTTTCTGTCAGTTGAAAACAGTTTGTTTTTTTACCATTTACTACATTAAATCTGAATAATGAGTAATGAACATTCTGTGTCAGAATGATGATTTATCATTGCTGCTGTAAACTTGGTTTCATATTAGATATTCATTGCACATTTAAATGTCTATAAACAGAGACATTTTCCATTACTTCATTAACAAAATACACACTCATGTCTACATGCTTTTGTATTATGCTTATTTTGTTATTTGTAAATAAATGCAACACCCCCAATTTATCTGATCATGGATGTAAATTAGTACTCATAATTTGGGATGTCAGTAAATAAGGAAGAATAGAATCTGTTCTGAGAAATCATTTATGTGTATTACACCTAATGAAGAATAATGTAATCTTTAAACTTTATTATTATTATTATTATTGTTGTTGTTGTTGTTGTTACATTAATGTATTACATTAATTAAGTATTTTTAATGATTTGTTTTGCTGTTGCAGGGAGCGGTCACAGTGCAAGCATACATTCCTGATGCCGTGTGGTACAACTATGAGACGGTAAGAACACACACACACACACACACACACATACATGCACACACACACACACACAGAAGTCTAGAGATGTCATGAGTATTAGGACTTTTCGATATTCTTGTTCTATATTCTTGAGATGACAGCAAGATAGCAAATCACAAAAATTCAGAAGACACTCTTAGCTCCATTCATGTATCCATTCACGAAAACTTTTAATAACTTTTAATAAGCACTTTATTTTTGGCATGTCAGTAACTAGGCATGTCTGTGAGTAGTCACTGCAAGTTCTCATACAACATATTTGCAGCACCTTCTATATGATAAATATCAATATTCTGTCACAAGCACACTCGACTTCTCTGTAGATTGTACACTCGACTTCTCTGTAGATGAATTTCTGCATTAATGTAACCTGACCCTCCCATATCTCCCCTACACTATTTGAATAAGATTGAGATGTAATAAATACATTAAGATCATCAAAAAAAAGCCCAATTCATGTATAATTTAGTGCTGGTCACGACATGATTAAGACTTGAGTAGAATGTCTGTTGTCTGTAAAGTGATATATAATACTAATGATAGGATTAAAAAAAAAAAAAAAAAAAAAAAAGCTATATAACATCAGTGTTTAATGTTGCCATAATACTTAATATTGCCATAACCAGACGCCTTGTCCCATCCCACAGAACCAACCAATCATCGCAGTGTTTATGAATTCGTAGATTATTGAAGTGCAAAGTGCTATTGTTCAAGCTGTACTTTTATAGAACATCTTTTGGCCAATCAGATTTATATTTGATAAGTCAACAGCACTGTGGTTTAGGTATTAAATAAATCACAACAGGAAACTAGAAGACTGTTATAGCCGCTATAACATACTGTAAGTGATAACAAGTACCTGTTATCACTTACAGTACATTATAATGGCTTTAAATAGTCTCTCTTTTTTTCTCTCTTGAAGTTTGTTGGACAAACAAGCAACTTGTCATGTTACAGAGAAACTAAAAAGTGCAAAGTCATCTGTTCCGGAAACAGACTATTAAAAAGCGCTGACACTGGAGACAGATTCCATAAATGTTTATAAATGTGTCCTTACAGAAAGCTTCACCATATCACTAATTATGTGTTTTTCTTTGTTTTTAAGATCTGTTTATTGTTAGCTATAGATTACGTACTGTAGATCGCCACCAAACAAATCCCTGTGAATGTTGCTGTTACTATAAACCTGTCACGACAGTCAGAGCTGCTGTTATTGAAAATTAATCAACACTTTCGGACCAATCAGATATATTGTATTGAGTCTGGGTTGAAAATGTATCATTTTGTTTTCAAACAAACACAAATTTACAGGCAGGTCACAAAGGCTTGTCAATATTCTACAGGCTTTGGTATTTTGCTCCCAGCAATTCGGTAGCATTAAAACTTATACACACAGATAAAGAACAACAACAAAAAAAATGTCTACTCACATAAAAAGTGCAAAAAGTTAAATAAATTCATATTGTAATACATAACAGTTGTTTTCACATCTTATACTATGATACTGGATCTAGGAATAAAATAATTAATGAGCAAAAAACACAGGGAGAAAAATTACTGAACACTTATATATAATGTAGTTACATTCATGTTAATAAATTAGTGTAATGAGGCTGAAAATCATGTTTTTAGATGTTCTACTTGACCAAAGTGCATGTACCAACTTAATCATTGAGTTCGTTATCTCAGTAAGATATCCTTATCTTGTAGTTATATTGCTCTTTCACTCTCTCTTTCTCTCTCTCTCTCTCTCTCTCTCTCTCTCTGTTGTTTCAAACTGCATAAAGTACAGGAGGCACTAAATATGAATCCCTCAGATAAGAAGTCTCTTAGAAGTCTGTTCTTCTAGATTACTATATACATTTAAAACTTTAGGTCGTAGTATTTTATTAATAAAAACTCAAAATGAATCAAAAACCAGTATCAAATTTTGCTCACTATCTAAAGTGGTTTTGAAGAGAGGATGTTAAATGGAATAAAAAGAAAGCTTTTGCTTTGAAGTCATTTACAACCTGGTCATTTATCTTCTTGTACAGTAAAACACACCTCCTGATATAATGTGTTTATTAGGGGTAGTTTTGATGCCATAAGTATGAGGTTATTTAGAAACCAGTTGCAGGGTGAAGAGGTGAAAACAGACTGGAAGAACTGGTGCATTTTAACATGTGTTGATTAAGAACAAGAGCTACTACAGCTTCTTGTCAGAGGTTAATGAGCACTGATCATGCAAGAGATAAAACAAGCTTAATCTCAAGCCTCTTTTCATGGACAGTGTTTCTGTGTGTGTGTGTGTGTGTGTGTGTGTGTGTGTGTGTGTGTGGTACACGTTGTCAATTATGGGCTTAGTCAATTGTCATTTGGCTATTGGGTGAGGAGTGATTCCAGCTGAGATGGATGGATGAGTAGATGAGTAGTGAAGAGAAACGCTCCTCATGGAGTTGAGCAATGAAGAGTATGAGATAAGAGCTAAAACTGCTCATAAACACCATTGTGACAGTATAGACTGAGACAGAGAAAGAGATCAAGAGAGAGATAGAGAGAGAGATAGAGAGAGAGAGATGGGGGCATAAAAGAGGGCATAAAAAGCATAATAGAGAAGTGGTGTGATTATGGTCATTTTAAATTCGATATATTGATTATTTTTGGAAAGTCATTTTTCCTATAAAATAAGTCAGATTAACTTTTTTAATGGATCTTGTCATCAACATGTTTTTTTTTTATAACAGATAAGCGCTTGTTCTGTTTTAATAAAAATATTGCTTTCGATAGTCCTGCCCATAAAGCTCCACTGAAATATAATGTTTTTTTTTCTTCTACCACTTTTGCCCAATTGAGACATTAAAAAGAGATTAAAAATAAGTTTGTGCATTATTAGTCTGACAGTACACTTAGTGCTGTTCAACTGTATAGTATATACAAGATTCATGATTTAAAATCCAACTTTTTATTTTTACACCAAAGAGGAGGGATTCCTTTTTCAGTCTGGTTCATCTATAGGTTTCTTCCTCATGTTGTCTCAGGGGGATTTTCCTTGCCACTGATGCCTCTGGCTTGCTCATTAGGGATCTAAATCCACTTCTGGATTTAAAAACTGCTCTGTGACAATGTTTATTGTTAAGAATGCTGTTAAGAATAACTGAATCAGATTGAATATTGACTGTCTGATACCTGCATGTTTTAGTTTTTTTTGATGAAGATGATTAGGAAGATGATGATAGAAGTTATTAATAAAATGATGATGATGATGATGATGGGGAGGAGGATAGTGAAAATGAAAATCATGATTTTTTTTCTTTTGATTTGGCAGGAAGAGAAAATCAAGGAGCGTAAACAAAGCGTTGAACTGTCACTGCCGCTAGATAAGATGGGTCTTCATATCAGGGGAGGAGCCATTCTGCCAATCCAGAGAACTGCAGTCACTACTGTGTATAGGTAACCCTGCCCACTGCCTTCATACATGCCCACATACACACACACACACACACACACACACACACACAATAGGAGTCTTATAGTCAAAGTCATTTTCTTAACAGTTCCATAGTGCTGACCTTGATGATGATGATGATGATGATGACTTGTTATGTATCAAATGATGATGATACATGTATTAAGCATCAAACTGATAACGCAATGGTGTTCTATTAGAGTATTTAATTTGTAACAGTTAGGATATTAAGGGTGTAAAGTTTAAACATATTTTGAAAATATTGTGAAGTTTGAAAAAAATTATAGTGGTGTAACACAGTGACACTATCTGTATCTGTTCAGAGAATATGTAATTTATATGAACCCTAGCACTATGTCCTAGGAAAACATTGTTAGGTAGAAATGGCAGCACTGTCAGCATGGTGTGTGAATTCTGGCCCTGGTGGTTCCTCAACCTCAGCTACATCATTCGAGTTGATAACTGGTCTCAAGAAGAGATGAAGAGATGTGCGAGAGATTTTTGTATTCCTGCTCACACAGTTATTTTTCTTTGTACTTGCCTGCAATATTTTCTAATGAACTTAGTTTGTTCTAGTTCCCAAAATATAAACAAACTAGAATTAGCAGTTACTAAGGATGCTGTAAATGCATTGTGCAGCACTGCACAGTTGTGCTACTGAACATGATGTCTTTTTGTCTCAAGCTTCATATATAACTGAAAGTAAAAACCTCTCGCTGGCATGCTGAAATTATGACTATGTACTTCAAAGGCTCTGCTTTTCACTCCCTCTTATTTAGTTCCTTGTAAAAGTAGTGTGTGATGATGAAAGCGTGTGTGTTCCTGCAGTCGGCGTTCTCCTATGGGCCTGATCATTGCACTCGATGACAACAACCAGGCATCAGGCGAGCTGTTCTGGGATGATGGAGAGTCTCGAGGTACTAATTAAAAAAAAAAAAAAAAAAAAGTGCTGATTTTTCTCTAGTATTTTCTTATCTGTGTGTGTGGGTGTGTTTGTATATCTTCTTGTATATGTATACACCTTGTTTATGTAGTGGGTGTGTTGTATATCTTCTATGATGATTTCCTTATCAGTGTTATTGCTGTATAAAGCATATCTAAGTTGTTATCATTTGAAGAGGGATTTATTATTTTATTTCATCGTAACAGATACATGTGTCTTCCAGTGATAACAGTGTGGGTGAAACAGAGTGTGTGCAAGTGTGTTTGTAAGTGCGTGTGGGGGGGTGGTGGTTGAATGGATGGGTGTGTGTGTGTGTGGGTGAGAAAGAGGGAACAGAGATGCAGAGAAATCTAATGTAATATATTTGTGTATGAGAGAGAAAAAGGAAATTTGTGTGTGCGTGTGTGTGTGTCCTCTCATTGTGTAGTGTTTTCTAAGGAAGTGTGTGTGAGTTCTAGGTGTATTCATGAGCGAGAGTAATTTTGTAGTCAAGTGCTTCAATTTTGCAAGTTACTTAGAATTTAAAACAAACACAGAGCAAGGACAGGTATAGTGGATATAAAATAGTCGATAAAATGAAACCAAGATAAAACATGTCAGATCTTTTTCCACATTTAGTGTGATATAGCAGCCAACAAACTTCAAGTGAAAAATAGAACATTTTAGGGGGAAAAAAATTACAATAACCTGGTTGTACAAGTGTGAACTAATACTTTGTTAAAGCACCCTTTGCTTGCACTACAGCACTCAGTCATTTTTGGGTAAGAATTATATTCCACTCTCCCTTGCAAAAATACTCCAAAACCATCAAATTTTAAATCTCCTGTGCACACATTCAAGTCATTCCAAATGTTTTTGGAGGATTTAGATGTGGCTTCTAAATGGACTGTTCCAAAATGTTGACCTTCTTCTTCTGAAGCCATTCCTTTGTTGATTGGATTTGTGCTTTGGGTCATTGACATGGCTGGAATGTAACATTTTTCTTCATCTTCAGCTGTCTAAGAGAGGCCTGCAGGTTTTGTGCCAAAATATATTGGTATTTGAAGCTATCTATGATTCCTTCTATCTTGATTAGAGCCTTCGTCTCAGCTGAAGAGAAGCAGCTCCATTGCATGATGCTTCCACCACCATGCTTCACCGTGGTTACAGTGTTCTTTGGGTGGTAGGCTGTCTTGGTTTTAGATCTTAGAATTATGCCCAAAGAGTTCTACTTTGGTCTCATCAGACCAAAGCATATTTTGTCACATGGTTTGGGGTGACTTAAGTGGGCTTAATTTTTTTTTTTTTTTTTTTTTTTTTATGATAAAAGGTTTCTGTCTCGCCACCCTACCTCATAGCCCAGACATGTGAAGAAGACGAGAAATTGTTGTCACATGCAGGGAGTGGACAATACTTGGCAGATTTTCCTGCAGCTACTTAAATGTTGCCATAGGTCTCTTTTTCTTCTTTTCCTTTTGTCAATTTTGAAAGGAAGTCCTGTTCTTGGTAATACACCGTGGTGCCCCGTTTTCTTTACGTGTTGATGATTGCCTTCATGGTGTTCCATGATACACCAAATGTTTTGGAAATTCTTTTGTACCCCTCTCCTGATTAATATCTTTCAACAATGAGCATCACCAGCATCATTAAATTTGCAGATGATTCTACACTCATTGGACTTAACCCTGGGGTGATGAAACAGCATATAGAAGGGAGATCTGGTGGTGTGGTCACAGAACAACAATCTCTCCCTAAATGCCAGCAAAATGAATAAAATGATTGCTGACCTGCAGTAGAGGAGGGAGTAGCACACACCACTGCACATAAGTGAGAACGAGGTGGAGAGGGTGAACCCCTTTAAATTCACATCAGCAAGGATCTTATCTGGTCCTGGAACGCATCTTACCTAATAAGGAAGTCTCATCAATGCCTGTACTTAGTGAGGACACTAAAGATATTTTGCATGCCCCCCAAAAATTCTGCAGGGGAACCATCAGGAGCATTTTCACCAGTGGCATCAGGCTGGTTTGGAGACTGCTCTGCTCAGGACTGCAAGCCTCTTAAGTGGGTGTTTAGAATTGTTCAAACCTTCACAGGAGCATACTTCCCATTACTCGAGGACATTTTTTGTATCAGGGTCATCAGTACAGCCCACAACATCATCATGCACAGAACCCAACACAGCCTCTTTACAATTCTTCCATTAGGTAGATGCTATAAGAATGTGAAATTAAGAACCACAAGGCTAGGGAACAGCTTTTATCCACAGGCCATGAGGCTTGTCAGTGACTCTCACTTACTGGCCCTGCTACTGACACAAACAACTGCTTCTGTCTAGAACTTTATTCTTGCACCCATAATGATCTGTCACCCTTATTTTGCATTTTTTTCTGGCTGCAGCCAGGCTCACTGTTGAATTGAAACAGTCCAAAATATTGATGTGTGCTGCTTTATTCTCAGTATAACAACATTAAAATTCAGTGTGTGTAATAACAGCTCAGTAAATTGACGTGTGATGTGTATTACTGATTAAAGCACCTGTATCATCCTTTTGCCCTGTGATCTTTGTGTATCTGAACTTGGCTGAATGCTCTCTCTCTCTTTCTTTCTTAGACACTGTTTCATCTGGGGCCTACATCCTTTACCAGTTCTCCGTTGTTCAAGTAGGTATTCTAAATATCATGTTCACTATTATCAGTATTGTGTCCCATTGTCCTAGATTGTCTCTTTGTTATATAGCATTATAACTGTAACACTGCTTCTATATTAAAATATATATATATATATATATATATATATATATTTCCTGTATTCACTTCAACAGCTATACTTACATGCAGCCTAATAATCTGTTAATAATAATCTGCAGTCAATGATCTATTTAATAATCTGTTTTATGGGAAAACATGAAACTACATCACCATTACACTTGTGTACATTCTGTGGATGTGCATTTGTGTGACGACTACATTTGCAACCTAATCAAGCGTTAATCTTCCAACTAAGCTCAGTCAGAATAAAAAACGTTCATGTATACATCTCAATTGGGGCTTCCAGAGAGTGTCAGTTAATATCACTGAGTTCAAAACACCTGTGCATTTGGCTCATCTGCTGTTTTTACTATGAAAAAAGACAGCTCTTTAGGCGTATTTTGGAATATGCTTCAGCTTACTCCAATGTTAAAATGCAGCGCTCTTATGCAAAATGTGTAAAAGCTTGGCAGTTTTTTTTTTGTTTTTTTTTCTCCATCTTATCCGTGCCCCTTGCAATTCTTTCACACCCCACTGGGGGGATACCCCACAGTTTGAATACCTCTGGAGTAAACCAATTGAGGCCAATCTGAGTGAACTTTCTATTCAATTGAATGAGGTGGGTGATTCATGGTTGATTCATTTCTGTTTGAATCAGCTTGTGTTTCTGGGTCATGATGTGCTCCTTTAAAGCGCTCTAGTTGTAACACACTGTACTTCAGCTCCATACAACTGACTAGGTAACTGTACTCAAACTGACAGACAAATCAGTAATTAGTAAAGAATAACACTGAAAAACACTATCTAAGAAGTTTGCCTTACAAACTACGAAGGCCTATCCAAGCAGCATAAACGTGTTTATTTATATTATTTGCATTTTCTTAAAAAAAAAAAAAAAAACTTGAAAAAAAAAACAGTTGTTTTAACTTGTACTGAGGTACAAATCAGTGATCAAAAAAAAAAAAAGAGTAATTGGTAAATGAGAACAATCCTGAGGAAAAGCATGTAACAAAGACATTGCCTTACAAACTATGAAGGTCTATCTTAAGCAAGCAGTTTGCCTTTTGCGTGAAAGTTTCCCAATAGCCAGCTCTAAGAAAAGGCAGGTTACATTAGAAGATCTGTAAAAGCATTATACATATATCTGTTTTACTGATGGATGATGTGTGTATTATACTTTATTTAACAACCAGAGCCCTTGTTCCTGAATCTTCTCTTCTTCTCAGTGTCTATTAGGGAACAGTTCATTGGGAAACTGCCAACAGAATGAATCCATTCAGATTGGTGAAAATTTTTGCATGTAAACATAGTGGCTGAAAAGCAACATTTGAAAAAGAAATGAATTAATTTTTGAGAGGTTGAATCAGGAATGAGGGACATCTAACAACCATTTTGGAACAGAATGATGCCAAACAAATTTGAATTCTTTTCCCCTGCTTCTGTTCAATAAGGACATTTGGATGACATTTTGCTGAGACTGGCATAGTATAGAAACTGTTAAAAAACACAAACAAGTTGAATGAAGACTTGTTTAACCTGCTGAATTAATATTAAATACTTGCTACACTCACACATCCAATTGTTGTGGTAATGTTAACACTAAATGCCTCTGGACAATTGACTAGTGAATGATGTGCAAACCATGAGGAAATTAGAAATACCTCTGCAGCTAAATACAAAAGGACACAGTCATTTGTGTGTGTGTGTGTATGCTTGTACAGTATATTACAACTAGCTGGTATGATAGCTTGAAAATGTAAAAGGTTTGAATTGATTAGCAACAATAGTTTGTTGTCAAAAAAAAACAAATAAAACAAAGCGAGTTTCTCTCAAACTGGCAAACTAAATATTGCAATATTGCCTTCTATATGCAATGGAAAAGGGGTGAAAGAGGTACTTATCAGACAAGCTCTATCTTTGGCTTCCTTTTTAATTATTTTCGGCTTGGTTTAGTTTCTTCTTTCCTGTCCTGCCATGCAATGCTACATGCAACATCTGCATAATTACATACCGACCTCTGTATTCTGAAAAAGGGACTTATTTTTAGTTCAACTAGTAAACTATTGTTCTTATTCTGATTACTTGTTCATTTTCTCAGCTAGCCAAAACAACACAACTTTAGTTTGCTAACTAAACTAAGTTGTATGGTGTGCTGGATGACATGTATTTTTCGATGTAGTGATATGCAGTTATAACCTGCTGAGAGTTAGTCACCAATTATTCTTTAACTTTAGAGAATACCAATTTAGATGTTTACTGGGTAGCTTGTGTGCAACACATCCATGTCACTTGTATTCCAGACTGTTGCCAAAGCTCTTTTGGCTCACAGTGTGGCATCAGTTCTAGTTAGCTCAAATAAACACATATGAGTGTGCTTGATGTGTTATGATTAGGGCTTCATGAAGAGGAAGACAATCAAATGTAGAGCAATTTAACATCTAGAATCACCTCTTATCAACTAATGATCATAAATTTGTTTTGGATTACAGTAATGCAAATGGACTTCAATCAAGGTGAATTTGTTCGGCTTGACAAAATCCAACTTAAAATGTAAGGGATTAATAAAAATTGCGTGTTTCTTTCAGGGAGTGCTGACCATGCAGGCTCTCCACAGTGGCTACTCTGATCCAAACAATCTGGTGTTTGAGAACGTCACCGTTTTAGGACTGAGCATCCCCCCCACAGCTGTGACCATCAATGACGGTAACGTGGTCAGTGCCTTGCCGGAGTCCAGCATTAATTATGACTCAGTGAAGAAGGTAAGTGCATGTTTTCTTATACTGTGATAACCGTCCAATTCAAATGCATAGTCAACATAGTGACAACATTAACAAAACTGTTGCTGCATAAGGCTAACACACTATAAGCAATTCCATATAGGAATGTATTGATACAAAATGGTAATATTACAAGGTGTGTGTGAGTGTAAAAGTGTGTGATGGGGATCTGTTTTGTAGGTGCTATATCTGAAGAATCTCCAACTGCAACTGGGGAAAAATTACACACTCACCTGGAATTCCGTTGTTGAAGACTTACAGCGGTTTAACTGCCACCCTGAGGAAATGGCCACTGAAAATTCCTGCACAGAAAGAGGCTGCATCTGGGCGGTAAGTGTACATTGAATTAGACAGAGAAGTAAAGGAAAGGTCCAGCCTGAATGACTTGCATATACAGTTTTTATAAATAATGCGTGGTATTCAGTGGTGTCAAAGATTTATTTTATGATAAAATTCTGAGTTGACTTTATTGGTTTTAACTTATTTCATAGACATACTAGTCTGCTTTTGCTTTGGTTATCAGTTTCCTACATTACCCACAATGTCATTGCCAACTACCTGTCAATACTGGCACTAGTGGGAATTACAGCCCTTGCTTTATCTCAACTTAAAGAGACCAGAGCAACGGCGCTTTAGTCATTTAGTCTGTCCAGCTCTCTCACCCCATCATCTGAACAATCTGCTCAAACAGATACGTAGAAGCCACGGTGAAACATGATAATCTTCTAGATTACTAACTGGCCAAGTTGGTTGCAACTCACATTCTCTCCACCCCCAAACATAGCCCAACAATGTTGTATACATAGAATTAAAAGATAGAGAGGGCACACTGGTCATGTGATCATGGTCATTGAGAGCATACGCCATTAACAGCAATGGATATGTCTGCTCTTGTGAAGTGACCAGTAGCCAGATAGCTCCTGACTGCAAGACCGACACATGCCAAATTATAACCACTAAAAAGAGCTCTTCACTAGCTTTCAATTGAGACAAGGCTTGCGTCCCTGCAATCTACACTACACTGCCTGAGAAAGAGGCCTTGGAATTTGGGCATTTTAGCCATTTGGAGCTATATTTCCAGCTAAGATGCGCATGAGCATGGCTAGCAGGCCTAACCCCCGATTCCGAGGCCACCCAGGTCCAACCAATCCAGGTGGTAAATCTCTGTGACATCAGAGTGACACATAATTGATAATTTCTCATAGAAATAAACAAAAATACAACACCAACCAACAAATTAACAACAAATTGTTAAGCACATCACAAATATTTCAGGGTGGAATTTTTCTTTAAACTCATATGAACAACACACAGAATTACACAAAGCATCTCTTACCTCTCTTATTGTACATGATAAAAGAGCATTTTCTGAACAGCAAAGTGCACTGCATTTACTTAATGCAACATGTATTAAGTCATTAGCTTATAATTAATAGATATTAATCAATCAAATTCACTTTTTTTTCTCTGTGTTTGTCTATAGCCATCAAATCTGAATGGTGTGCCATGGTGTTATTTCCCCATGGATTACGGCTACATCTCTGATCCTGCAGAGGAAATGCCAAGTGGATGGAGCTTTAATATCAGGCGGAATGAAAAATACCCTGCTCCACGTGCTTTATCCAAAGACATCAACACACTGAAGGTGGAAATCACATATCTGAGTGGACACTCCCTACGGTTTAAGGTACAGACCCGTATGGCTGCCAGAGCTTGTACTGTGGCAGGGCATGAATTAGGTTGTAGGTTATAGCATTGATAATTTACAAAAGTATGAAGGAAATTAAATATAGAGAAAATTAAACAAAGAAGAGGAAATAAAAGCTATCACACAATTAAGTATAATGATATTTAAAATAAATAAATAAATAAATAAATCTTACAGACTGGCCATTGTCTGTATCCTACAGATCTTTGATCCGGCTAATAAGCGTTATGAAGTTCCTGTTCCTCTTGATTTACCATCAACACCAGAGCTACAGGAGGATAAGAGGCTGTACACAGTGAATATCACACAGCAACCATTCGGTATTCAGGTGATCAGGAAAAGCACAGGAACCGTCATGTAAGTTTATAGCTTAACAATTTTATTCCAGATAAATATGTGATTGGATCAGTGTAGTGTGATCAAAGTCTGTGACTTTGATTTTATAAAGGTTTGTGTATGTAAAATCATGCAAACTTGATAACCAGAAAAAAAAAACACTGCAAGCTAACTTAGTAACAGGATCAGGAGAAGAAGCAATGAGCAAAATCATGCTTTTCAAATAAGCAAAATAGTATCTTGCATTTTTGCTTTAATAAATATACAGTGTGGGGTATTTCAGATATAGATCAAATTCAGTGCAAACAGATTAATTTAGCATCTGCATTGTGATTTACCACTGCCTGAAAGTCACATCAAGAACGGTGATTGTATGTATAAATTATTACAACCAAAGGGCACATATTAAAGTTTTCGAAAGCCTCTAATTGAAAACTAAATAAAATATTATTTTATGAAAGCTTCTCAAAATTTTAATTCTTATCACAATAAAACCTAATAATAAATATTTGTCATATGTTCACTTCAGTGATGCCAATAGCAATTAATGCCTTTAATTGCTGCCTTTAATTGCTGCCTTTAATTGTTGACAAACATGACATAGATGTCAGCAAAAAACTCATAAAAATATTGTGCCCTACCCCAACATCATTTACATAATTATTATTGGAAATCACCTACAAAAGGCCCACAATGTAATTTATCAGATTACACCTGTGCATCTGTCAATCATTACTCTTTACTCCTTATTTGAGAAAATTAGTTACAGTACCTGATAGTGCACTCAGATTTTCAGATCCAACTGTAATCGTTTTGATTTTAGGGGTGCCACCTTTGAGAAATGAAAATAAGACATTCAACCCAATTTTTCTGCCCCCTCCACTTGATATTGTTCCCATCGCCTCAGTGTAGCTTGAAGATTTAAACTAGAAGAGGGTATTTTGTGACCTTAATATTGTAAGGTTCCATCTGGGTTGAAAATGAATGCGAGAGGAACCTTATAATACTAAGGTCATGATATCACTACTTGCACAGTGCAATGATGGCTAGCAGTCAGAGTATGACAATAACCTGTGCAAGTGGCATTTGCATGCACCATGCTACCTGATGCATAATCTTTGCATACCTATGCAAACCTACACACAGATATTGTGAAGGAGATATCTCATAAACTATTCTTTTATAACAAAATTTTAATATCTAGTCATAATTTTTGAAGAAAAGGTATCATTGTAGTTCTTAACTGTGTTATTTTCTCTTTATTACTAAACAAGGAATCAATAAGATTCCCTGGCACCTAATAAGGATCATTTTAATTCATTATGAAATTAATGCATATTATGTTAAGACAAATTAGAAACATATTTATTGTGTATTATTTCTGTTTCTGTTATTTCCTGAAGATGGAATTCGTCTCTTCCTGGCTTTATTTTCTCTGACTTGTTCATACAAATCTCAACTCTACTTCCATCACAATACATCTATGGCTTTGGAGAGTCTGAACGTCTAAGCTTTAGACACAACATGAACTGGCACACATGGGGCATGTTCTCTAAGGACCAACCTCCAGGGGTAAGTGAATTAAGCACAACTATACAGAGTTGACACACACACACTTTCCTTATAATGACCATGCTATGCCTACTCTTAAATCCAGCCCCAGCCTTAACCCCTTAAATAAAAGCTGCAGTTTTGGGGGAAAAAATCCTCCTGGAAAACTGCACATGCCCCCACAGGGTCTTTTGTATTCTCTCATTTGTATTCTTGTGGAGAGTGGTGTGTTTATAGTCCTTATAACAGTTTCATTCATTGGTCTGTATGTATTGGTCTAACCTTTAGTGAAAGTGAGTATTTTATTCCAAATGTAAGTAGAATTGAACGCTGGAGGAGTGCAAAACTAGGGGACATAGCGTGACTAAACAGGCCATGTGATTGGTTTACTACATCATTAGGCAGTCATGGCTCTGGTTAAAGTTCTGAATTAAAGATATGAAGGGTTGAAATTCAGATACAAAGACTGCTAGAGAGCCACTACATCTCTTCGCAAGTGGAAAGTCAGGAGCCTTTTCCTGGGTATTAGTAGAAGCTCTGCCTATGGTGCCTTTTCCTCTTCTTTTGCCATCTTTTATTGTTTATTAGGGTATTCATCTTACTGATGTTGTGTGATTTTTTCGGCCCTACGATTCTTTGTAAGGTTGTTTGCATCCCCGTACTTCTTCCACGCCATACCCCTCTGTCCCCATGCTGAATATAATGGTTGTCATCATCTGTAGGCTCCAGAACCATGTCCACGACTTCTACCACACAACTCTATTATAGGATTGAGGATGGTTCTGCTCTTGTCAGAGTGACTGCCTGAAGGGACAGTCTCTTTGGGGGTGTATCCGTGCCCAGTCTCTCCTCTGTCTCACAAGGTTTACAACCTGCACATGTGGTGCTTGTTGTCACTCCTTCCATTTCATCCTTGAGTGGTGAATCTTAAGTCTAGCTCATGCTTCAAGATCTTGCCACACATACACTCGGTAGTTGTTTGTCCATTGCAGAAGGTGACACCTGGGGTATGTTTCCTTCCTAACATCCACAGCTTGCTTAGGGTCCCAATTTTCAATTTCTGGATTCTTCCAGACTGCTTAAAGAGTCAGTTAACTTGGTGTATGTCAACTTTTGACCCACTGGAATTGTGATATAATGAACTAAAGCTGAAATAAATCTGTCTCTAATAGATGGTAGCATGAATTGTGTAGAGTTGTAAACAATTGAGTTTGAATGCGCTTAGCCTAGGTGTATATAAACTGTATAAATTCCAAAGGTACAAAAGATATTCCCTTGAGAGTACCACCCCAGTGACAAGCAAATGACCAGGGAAAGATGCAATGGCTAATTCTTGAGTTGAATATAATTCAGATGATATAAAAGATTTTATGAATTTGTTGCTTGATGTAGGGTAGTAGATGAAGCATTCAGTATTTGTAATGTCTTCCATAACAGAAATAATGTTTCTCATTGAACAGCATTATACTCAAATTGAACCTGCATCCTCAGAGGGTTAATTTAAATCCTAAATCACTCCTTGCTTGATAGCTGCCAATCCAGCAGAGTGACATTTGTTTCCTTCAGGACATCTAAAGCCAGATACCACAGTTTATAGACAATTTAAAGGCAAACATGAAAAACCAAGGAGTATATGTAAAGCTTAGGCTAGAAATTATTTTCAGTTGTTCCTCTTATTTTATTTGACTAATGGAGGAACTCTTAAGTCTGTCTTTACTCTTAGTAAGATGTTTATCTTTTCATTTTTGGACAGTTGAGAAAATGTGGAGATGCTGTTAACTACCTGGTGGCAGAAAAAAAAATGTTGAGAGTTTCAGTCCTTTAATTCACTTTTTTCACTCTCTTCAGTATAAGCTGAACAGTTATGGCGTGCATCCCTTCTACATGGGCCTGGAGCCGAGCGCTCATGCTCATGGAGTCCTGCTGCTCAACAGCAATGCCATGGGTGAGAGACACACACACACACACACACACACACACACACACATACACACACAATTCTGTATGGGAGTTTTTCATTTAATTTAGTGTCTGAAAATAAAACCTAGTTTATAGACTAAATTTGCATGTTGTTTAAAAATGAAAATAAAAGTAAATGTCAAATTTCCTCTCACATTTAAAGAAATTCTGATCAAAAGTACATTCAGACTCACTCACGTTGAAATATTCTTCTCTGTGACCATAATTGGTATCCAGTTTTAATACTTCTGATACTGTAAATACTTGAATGGCTTCAGACAGAATACGTTATCATATAGCAAACCACAGGAGGTGTATATAGATAGATAGATAGATAGATAGATAGATAGATCAATATAGGCAATCTTCATATTAACATAAACTTTATAAACTTGTTTTCAATAGGTAATCATTTTAAGCTTCTATATAACAACTATATACATATACAACCAGCACCATATACACACTGTAATTTAATTTGGGATTTGGCCAAAGGAAAACTTGGTATATCCTGATATACAGACATGAAAACTACGAGAAAGTAGATTATTGCCTTAACAGGTTTGCTTGAGTATGAGTAACAAGTAGGCTAACCCCATTAGAACTATTGCAAATAAATACAATATAGTAATTGTTACTGCCTACTTCTGTGGACAATATCTGAGCATAAAATTTGTTTATTGGAACAAATTAACTGAGAGTAATATTAATGTTGATATGTTTTAGATGTGACAGTTCAGCCGACGCCTGCTCTCACTTACCGCACCATTGGCGGGATCCTCGACTTCTACATGGTGATGGGACCCACTCCAGAACTGGTGGTACAAGAATACACTGCGGTAAGTGTGTGTGTGGACAGGATTGTGTTTAAACACCAACATCAAGGGGACTAAAGACTAAAAAAAACAACAACAACAACAACAAAAAACTTCATTCCCAATAGGGAATGGCATTGAAAAGTGTAAAGAAGACTGTGTAAGAGCCTGGCATTTATATCGACTTTATATTGACTTGTGTGTGTTTGTGTGTGTCTGAGACTTTGCAACATCTATAGAGGTGTTTCACTGAAGGGGAAAGGACACCGAATCTGAAAGTCACATTTGTTTTGGGTGCTGTTATTTTCACTTCACCCTGACTTTTATCTAGGTGACCTGTAAATTTGTGAACCTCAGCCTTGTGAGCCAATAGGAAAAAAAAAAAAAAAGCTATACTGTTAACCTTTTGTTAAGAAAGAAATGAGGTGCTGCTAATTATGATGTACACTGGATATTTGCCTTCTTTTATATTAGTGTAAAGACAGTTTCCATACTGTACTTAAGATCTATATATATCTGCATATAAGGAAACTGATAAGCAGTTAATATCTTTAACTGCAGTTGCATTGCAAACAGGTTATTATGATGTGCAGTATCATATGGACATGCATTCATGTTAATTAATTATTACATTAATATATTAATATAAAGTAATATAATGTAAGCAATATAATGTAATATAATAAATATAATGCAAGCAGTTAAATATCATTTTATTCATTACATGTGTAATGCTGTTTTATTTATACTGTTAACATGGAGCTGTCCTGTTCTTCAACATACGCTAGTGTTTTAGTAATACATTTCATTTTTTTTTCCAGTCAGTCTGCTAGGCTTTTCTTGTTATTAATGTTGGCACGTGTGTGATAAGCAGAAATTGAACAAAAATAAATAAATAAATAAATAAGAAGAAGAAGAAGAAGAATTGTTGTTTATTAAAGCGATAAACCTTGAGTGGGTTACTCATAACCCCCCCTTCCCATGATAAAATCATTAGAACACACTCCCTCTCATGTTTTTTTGCTTTTACTAAAAGGTGACAAAAAGATGACATGATAAAATCCTGTGTTCAGAAAATAATTTATAATTAATAATATTCCCTATAAACAATTGATTCCACAAGGCAATGTAATCTGTTAACAGTAAGTTCTGGTTGCTGAGCAACACCACATGAACAGATTAGTGTGAACTATGAACAGAACAATGGCTTAAGTGTTTTTATTGGTTTAAAACCTGCTGCATTAATGCCGAATTCAATTATTGTGACATGGTCACAGATGTGTGTATATCAAGGATTTTACAAGCATGGCTCAGCCTATCACACTGCCTGTTATATAAAATGATTTTTCTGCTCTGCTTGTGAAAGGTTTTACTTTGTGTGTGTGTGCGTGTGTGTGTGATTTACTTAATCTTTTGACTTTTGTTTTTTGACAGATGATTGGTCGCCCAGTTCTCCCAGCTTATTGGTCTCTGGGATTCCAGCTTTGTCGCTATGGCTATGTTAACGATACAGAAATCGAAGAGCTTTATGCTGATATGTTGAGCGCCAATATTCCTTATGTAAGAGATTTATAATCCCATTTTCAATATAATTCCCATTTAATTTTTCAGATCATGATAAATGTCAAATCTAGAATTCATGTATATGTGTTCAGATAGACAAGTAATACACAGATCCCCCTGGGATAAAAGTGTGCTGACTTTGACCTTTGGTCCCTGACAGGATGTGCAGTATGCAGATATCGACTACATGGAGAGGCAGCTAGACTTTGTGCTCAATAAGAACTTCGTCAACCTTCCTAAACTGGTCGAAAAAATGAGAGGGGAGGGCATGCGCTTCATCTTCATCCTGGTACTGGGCATTTATTTTCACTTGTTCTGATTTTGTCAAGTGACATGCCCCCTTTTCTCACTGAGGTCAAAGTTAAAGTTGATCAGTCATTTTAGTACTACACTAATGTTAGCTAGCGTGCTAGCAAACCAGTGTACTGGTTTTGCTAATATAATAATCTGATATGCTATGCTAGTGTTACTATCATACAATCAGTTTTGGGGATTGGCTGATCAAATTTAAGCAAAACCTAAATCCAAGCATCACCCTTGTTAATACAGTCATATCTGTCACCTGTGTTTCTTTTCTATAATGATAATTTTCTTTCTTTTCTGCAAATCGAAACAAGGCCATTAAAGCCATCCAGCTCGCACCATGTGTTACAAAGCTGTAAATGAGATTGCTTTTGAATTCATTTTTAATGAGAATGTGTGCATGACAGGTGACAGAGGCTGAAGGAACACGGTTTAGTGAGAATGGTAATTAAAAAAAATGTATTAAGGTGAACACTGTATTATAAAGTCAGATTTAAACGTCTGAGGCCACTGCTAAGGATAGATTATTTTAACAAACATAATACATTTTATCCAGCTGATATAAGAAGCAGTGGCATAGCCAGGAATTAACATCAGGGAGGGATGAGGAAATATAATAAATAACCACATGATGTGAAATGCATTTTGGGTGGATGCCAGACAGTAGTAGGTGAGATGATGACACAAATTTGTAATTTTAATCATTTCAGGCACAATCTATCGTGCCATATTAATAACTTTGCCATAATATGACAGTCCCATGGAAAATCATTAAAATAAGATGCTAGGATTTGGGGTGGAGGATGACATTATATCGTATAAACCTAGATTTGCACTTGTCTTTCTTCTTCTGCAGCAAACCTCCAGTACTTGCCTTTGACCTCATATATCCCTCAAACTAAATATTAACCCCCACCTCTGCTCAGAAGCCATAAAGTATTAGTTTCTTAGTGTAAAGACCAACAGAAATTCCAGCAATATACATTTTAATTATTAATTTTTTAATAATTAATGTGATACCAAGGATGTATACTGATAATAATATGTACAATTATTTTGTTTATATGCAGGTATGTTCACATTGTAGATGAAAGTGCCACAAAATTAAATAACCTCTGTATGTTTTTACTCAACAGAAATTACACTAAAAAATGAACAACCTGATATTATTTTAATTTTTAATATATTTAGTATTAAATTATTAGTTAGTAATACTTAGTGTGCTTTTTAAATTACTAAAATTAGGTTTAAATATTCTTTTAAAAACTGACAATATGCTGCCTCCAATTGTTATATTCATACCAGAAAACATTACTGAACATAAACCATATCTTGCCACATGCCATAAATATGTGATTATGAAAAATGTTGCACATTTCTTTCCATCTTGACCAAGTGGTGATTAGATGTCCTCCAACATAAACATGAAATAAAATTGTTTCAAAGTCATCAAATCTGGATGGGATTTTTAAGTCATGAAATTGGATCAAAATAAATAGCTGAAATTTTAAATTTTAAATACCTGGAATGATCAAAACCTAAAATTTTATGTCACTCCCAAACTGTTTTATTTGTTTTTGAGGATTGAAAACTTTGTTTCAATATCAACACTCATTGAAGATAACATTAAATATCATAATTTTACATTTTTTCCTAATGGAGCAATTCAATGAGAGACACTTATGCCCATGAGCAGAAGAGAAAGACTGCATGAGGAGAAAGATAAACAGAGGATTAACAAGGACCCAATACAAGATGATCAAATATAAAGTATATCCACTGAATGAAGGGAATGAAATGAATGAAAAAGAAAGGGAATGAAGGGAATGAAAAAGAAAGCAACAAGGAAGGATTAAGTTTCCAAATATTTGTCTAAAAAATTAATAATACAATTATTAAAATAGTTAAGACCAGAATGCAGTATACACAGTTCCTTCAGTGTTTGAATGTATATTTGATTCAGTTTAACAAAGAAAAATGAGATCAATTTTTGTAGTAGTTATATAAATTAAAGCTTAATAGGGGATAAAATGATTATGAAATGACTTGACAGCTAAAACCATCACCAAAAATAGAGATAATTTTGTTCGTTTGTCTTCTGTAACTAGATAAGTTCTATTAACAAGAATGAAATACTCTATTTTGTTCTGTTTTATGAAATATCATTAAAAAATGCATGTATGCTTAATCAGTTTATACATTTTAGTTAGTCACAAAAGTAAAGGAATTTGAATTGTGACAAAATTCTTGCACTTCGCCATCCCTGAATTTGCATTATTTGTGTAAAATAAACTTATCTAATACTTGATGAAATAAATTACTCGTAGTGGAGTCAGCCTTTTAGACCCTTGTTTATGGCCCATATTTCTGTATGATTAAATGTCTAATAGTTTGTTCCTGTTCTTAAAGTTTACCTATTTAATGTTTTTGTTCAGGATCCTGCAATTTCAGGCAATGAGACCAATTATCCTGCCTTCGAGCGTGGTGTTCAAAATGACGTGTTTATTAAATGGCCAGCTGATTTGGATGACGGCATCGTCTGGGGAAAAGTAGAGTATCCACATACAAAATCTAAATACAAAATAATAACAATCATCTGAAGTTTTGATGGAGCAGAAGTTTGATTTAACTATGGTCAATTTCTTTGTTTTCCAGGTGTGGCCTGACTATCCAAATGTCATCGTTGATACCTCTCTGGATTGGGAAACACAAGTAGAGGTACGCTTGTCCATTTTTCTCCTGTTCAATGAACAACCTGATGTTCTATATTTTATCTCACATTATCTGGTACTTTTTCCTCATATATCCTCATCATAATGGAATCATCGATACAATGTGCTGTAATTGTGAAGTTGATAGAGTGAGCAGTGATGATTTGGGATGTGTCACTCTGTCATGGATCCAATCAGAGCACAAAGGCATGATGGGAGCTCATCATAGCTGACCCATTGAAGACATAATCAACTGTCTGTGTATGTCTGTGTGTGATTTCTTTGTCTTGTTCAGCTGTACAGGGCCTATGCAGCATTCCCAGACTTTTTCCGGAACACTACAGCAGCGTGGTGGCAGACAGAAATCAATGACTTCTATACAACGATGCGTTTTGATGGCCTGTGGATTGTAAGTCCAGATATAACGCTCAGCAGTATTGAATTTTATTAACTTAAAACTATTTAAGATGTGGGCAGCCCAGTAGCATAGAGGGTATAGTAGCATTGCCAGCTCATAGCTGCAGAGTACCAGGTTCAAGTCTGAGCTCGGGTTACTACCCTCATGCCACTGTAATAGACTCTGGGTCATCCACAAACCTGACCAGGATAACAGAGATGTTAAATGTTTAAGATGTGCATACCATTAATAATATTATATATATATGCTTGAAAAAAGTGTGACCTTATTTGCAAGGAGTTGAAGAGATAGTAGTGTTTCTTCATTATTCTAATAACTTATTAGAACAAAGTAAACCTGACACTCACCATTCCCTAGACTGATATCACTCAGTCCTTACTCATGACTTTTACTGTATTAATACTATATTTTGTGTCTGAAACTAGTGAACAAATGTAACTAGCATATAAGAGCTAACTAATGAGTAAACCTAATAAGACTAGACTACTGTACCAAATCTATAATCAGGTCAGTTGAGACAAGCCGTCCTTTAGACTTTCCAATTCGGGGAAACTTTAAAAAGCACTGTGACACTGACACTGAAGACTCCTTCCATAAATGTTAAATAAACATCTTCTAACAAAAAACTTCACCACATCAACAATTATATATATACATGCTTTTTCTAAATTTGTTCATTATTAGTTTTAGATTATGTGGCATATCTGCCAAGTCCCTGTGAATGAGCTGTTGCTATAGAAACAATAAATGATTAGAATGAGTAATATAAACCTGTTGTTCATGTTACAGCTGGAACTACTGTTAGAGTCTATTTTTATACTCTGTTTTTATAAAATTAATGCATATCCTCTAACCTGTTTCAAGAATTCAACCACATTGTGGTATAAAATAATACACTGTTTCCTCTGTTGTATATACTATATGCTCTGCTCCATATCATTCAGGATTTTACTATTTTTGCAGTGATTTTTGACTTTCTGTTATCTGTTAAGGACATGAACGAGCCAGCTAGTTTTGTCGATGGCACTGTTGGAGGAAAATGTCTAGGCCCAGAAATCTATGAAAATCCACCATATATGCCACGTAAGATAAGATTTCTTTCTCTTTTTTTAGGATATAAAAGTGTATGTTCACTAGCTTCTCCTCTCTCTCTCTCTCTCTCTCTATATATATATATATATATATATATATATATATATATATATATATATATATATACTGTCTATACTGGACAATCCAAATAAAGTGTTACCAAACCACTCTGGTCTTTTGAAATGCCATTTTGATCTTAACAAAGGTGTTTGATTTATTTGCAGCACTGGAGTCTAAACAAAAAGGGCTGAACCACAAAACCCTCTGTATGAACAGTCAGCAATTTCTTGCTGATGGCACTCCGGTTAAACACTACGATGTGCACAACCTGTATGGCTGGTCTCACACCAAACCAACTTACGAGTGAGTGAGCTAGATTTATGAAGGTTACAGTCAGTACTGTTGCCTTTCAATCGATAAGAGCATACTTTTTTTGGACTGATATTAAATAAAAATAATGCCATGCTTTGTGATAAGTACCTGAGCTTGGGTTACTGTCTATGAGGAGTTTTGCATGTTCGCGTCATGTTTGCTGATAGGTGGTTTGGCTATGCAAAATTGGCCCTGTGAAGTAATTAAAGCTATAGTGCACATGATTTTATTTGGAATGATAATAATAATAATGATAATAATACAATATTCAGGAGAAAAGAGTCAGGAGATCAGGAAAAACAAATTTGAGCTGCTGTATGTTTTCCTGACAATCCTCTAATAGTTATAATAATTGACATCATAAGCCAGCTAAGATAGCTAAAATATTATCGTGCCCCAACATTAGACACCAAAGAAATCTGACTACTCAATAGCCAATCAGGAGAAAGAGAGAAGGAATAAGTACTTCAAGATGTAAACATACAAGTGTCAGATAGAGAAAGAATCTTAAGAATAATATAGTATAAGAGTGGAAAAAGGAATAAGGACTGATTTTTTTTTTTTAGTTTTATTTCTTCCTGGCCATTTATTTGTTCTCTGATTTGGTGGATATGTAGTGAATGATAGTTGTTTAGCTAGAGAATTCAGGATAGCTGAGAGATTATGTTCATTCAGCTGGTACTCTTTAAGCAAGTCTGACAGTCACATGTGTGCACAATTCTTTTTTTTTTCATATAATACTCAATGTAATACCAAAGAAATAACAGTATTTATATTCTCAGAGTCATGAACACTTGATCCGAGTCCCAAATTGCAAACCGCTATACTAAGTTGTTTGTCAGTACAGCATTGTCATTACGATTCAGAATGCTACTTAAAGCACATTATCCGGTTTGAGACTTACCCCTGACTTTTCTCTGAATGTTTACTGGCACTTGTAGCCATCAGATTCATCTGTGTGCAGTATAGCTAATGCAAAGAACATCTGATATCTTCATTTTCATTTATTTATCTATATGTGCGGGCACACCCACTTTCACAAAACTATCGGCAACTATTTTGGGAGGCTGGAGGAAACCAGAGACCTACTCCCATAATCTTTCAATAAGAAAATATGATAAAGATTTAAAACATGTCTCTGGAGGGGGTGTATTTACTGCGAGCGGGTGGTCAGCTATGAAGGTTGGGGGACAAGAGAGAGATAATACTGTACATTTCTAGTAATATGCAATAGCACTGAAAAGTGTTAAACTACAGTGAACACTAATCAGTTACCTCAGGTTTACAGTTTAAGAACACTGGAAGCGACACTGCACAAAGGGCACATTGCAGCCTCTTCACAATGCTTTCACTTTCTCCACTGGATGCTGCTCTCATGTGTCTTCATGTACTGGTTTAGTAAATATCACATGCAAATATGTGGACTGACCATCAGATTATGATAAACATCCATTGATGCTGTGATCACATAAAAGTCACTAATCCACTGAGATTTTCTCTCCTAATCTTTGCGGCAGATATAACCTTTCAGGTTTGAGAGCACCCTGTTCCCGTAATGGCTAATGGCTGAAATACTGAGCTGACATTAAATAAAGCTGACATTCAGTAAAGCTTTTGCTGTGTGTTAAGTATTTCTGTACATGATTTATCTATATCATGTCTACCAAACATATAAACATGTGCACTGAAGTTTTAATTGCAGTGCAAAATGATAATTGATTATGCCAAATTAAAACACCACATTTTCCCCCTCAAGCAGTTAAGGTAATATCTGTTTATTCCATCCAACTCTTATGGATGATTTTCATGTATTAAAATTAGGCGGAAGGCACAGCTACCTCCTACTTGTGGTTTAGACTTGATCATATACACAAGTAGCTATACACTATAATCAGTATGTTTTGTTGTTCATTAGTTGGTAATTTGTAGATACATGGTTTCTCTGTTTAAGCATGATTGTTTGTGTGTGTGTGTGTGTGTGTGTGTGTGTGTGTGTGTGTGTAGTGCCTTGCTGAAAGTAACAGGGAAGAGAGGAATCGTGGTGACTCGCTCGACATACCCGAGCAGTGGGCGATGGGCAGGGCACTGGCTAGGAGATAATACGGCTGCCTGGGACCAACTCTTCAAGTCTGTAATAGGTGTGTGAGTATGTATGTATGTACTGTATGTGTGAGTGTGTGTACGAGAGAGTGAGAGAGATATAGGGGATATGTTGTGTGTTGTGTCGTAGGTGTGTGTGTGTGGGGGGTGTTGAGATGAAAGATGAATCACTACTTTGTTCCAGTAAACATACACTTGCTCTGCTGGACAAAGACGCCTTGTTGTTTTTCACATACTGAGTCAATCTCTCTGTGCCCCTCCCTCCTCTCTCAGGAATGATGGAGTTCAGTTTGTTCGGAATCTCTTATGTAAGTAACCTACATTGTCTGACTGATTTGAGACCTGATGTTCAAGGTGTTCAGCTGAGATTAGTTCATTAAATAGCCACTATTATAAAATATAAAACACTCATTCATTTGTTATAGTTACTACTCATTTTGTAGTAAATGTTAATTCAATGTGCTCGTCTCTGTGGTACAGACCGGAGCTGATATTTGTGGGTTCTTTAACCATGCCGAGTACGAGATGTGTCTTCGCTGGATGCAGCTGGGAGCATTTTACCCATATTCCAGAAATCATAATGGCAAGGGAAGCCGGGTGAGCTTACACACTGCATAGAACATGTGGAAAACATTCACAGAAAAAAGAATGTGCAAAATGTGGATTTTAAGAGGAGAATATTACATTTCTGGAAATATTAAATATTATAAACAGTTTGTCCTTACACCATCTGGATGTGACTACATTTGTTTAAGATGTGCCTGGGGTGGGGGGGTGTTAGTACCAGTTACCTTAACCACCTATAAAAAACTATAATAAACATTAACATTTAGTGATAAGGTGATTTTTACCGAAAAAAAAAAAAGAAAAAAAAAGACAACAAAAAAGGAAACGAAAATCCGATGCATTTATCTGTTTGAAAGAAATAACTAAGATTAGAACAATAAAAAGACTAACAGTTAATTAATGAACAAACTAAAACGTTATGTAAAATCTTATGTAATTAATGTAACTATCAGTTGTCCTTTATTAATTGACCTTAAATACTAGATGTTAAAAAATAAGGCATTGATGAATATATTATCAGATATTAAGACACAAGAATGTTAACACTGTTTTAGCCATGTTATCATTTCAGCAAAGGAAAATCTAGTAGTAACCTTTAAGATTTTTAGACTCAAGTGTAGATATGTATAACTACACTATGAGATCATATGCCAAATCCTTTTTTTTCCCCATGAGTGCATTCAAGGTCACTAAAAGCTCGATATCGCACCTGCATTGCTGTGTCATAGAGAATTGGCATTGTGGGTGTTGGTGACTGATGTCAGAGGTCGATGGACCATCGTGTTGTCAGGTATTCACCATGACATTCGTTTAAAAAGTGACCTTTGAGTGCGAAAATCCAATAAACCCTGAGTGTGTGGGATCGATGCGGCGCGGCTGAATTTCCTCATCGAGCAACGCCATAGCTTTGTCGCCAACCGCGAGACACCAGTATAATTGAATTTTTTAAAGTGATCCGAGCAGCCGATCTCCCCATTTCAATCATTTAATAATGCAGTGCAAATGGATGTTTAAGCAAGAGAAAGGTTAAATCAAAAACCCACGACTGAGGTCACTTACAAACACTCAGTCCTCTATTACTGAAATGCTGAGCAGTGTTGGCTCTGAATAATGTCTATTTCATATAAAAATAATTGCCTAACCTTGTATCACAGGTTTATGATATTATCAGGATATTCCAATACATATCTTGTTGCACAGAGTCAGCTCTTCATACAGTATATCATTACTATGATCACCTAATATTTACTGAAAGTGCAAAAACTCTGAAGACTTTCCTGTGGTGGAAAACTTACTGACCATTACAAAACGCTGACACCTTAGACTCCTTTAGTAAATGTTACATAGTAGTAAATAAGTTTATTATCAGCCATAGATTATGTACAGCATAAGCCATAGGAGTCCCTGTGAATGAAATGTTACTGCATAAAAATAATGTATTAGAATGAGTACATTAATATAAACTTGTGATTTGAATTTCAGCTGGCACTACTGTCAGAATTGTGCTGTTATAGAAAATTAATCAACATGTAACAGCGAGAATTTAACAGCACTTTGATTTAAACAGTATTTTAGCTAGTAACTTATACTGCCTTGATACAGATTTGATTAAAAAACAAACAAACAAACAAAAAAAAAACTAGATTCTTAGAATAACAGGGTTTTCATGGATTGTCTTCTCTGAAAAGTATCCATGCAATTCTGACATCAAATTTCTCCTAAATAAGAGTGCTTAGAAGATACTGTCACCTGAATGAGATAGAGAAATTTTCTTGGCAGGGCAACACAGCTCCACAGCGACTCTACAAAAATACTATATAAAAAAATGCACAAGGTCAAGAAAAATGCTTGAGTCAGCACCCCTCCCACCCCCCGATTTGTTGAGTCATTTATCCTGTCTATTCCTTCTTCATACTCGCAACACACACAGACACACACCGTGAGACAGAGACAGAGAGAGAGAGAGAGAAAGAGAGCTACAAGGGTTTTGTGTGTAACAAGCCTCAATGACAGCCCTGAAAACAGAGCGTTCTCATACCCCTGTTTATATGAGTTCGTCCTCTCCATGTTGTAATTAACTCACCAACGTATCATTAGTGCTAATGTGTCTACGCTAGGAGCCCATTTACAGCCCTGAAGGAGTTGAGAAAATGGAAGGTCATCTATGTCTGGTCAAGATGGAGTTCTTCAGAGGAAGAGAGAGAAAGATAGACAGAGAGAGAGAGAGACAGAGGAAATGGAGACAAAACCCTTGATGAATGTGAAAAATCAAACTACATAAGAGTGAAGAGATATAGAAACATGCAGATAGGCATAGTCAGAAGACAAATATGAAGCCAGAGAAAAGGAAGAAAGAGAGAGAAAGAGATCACCTTGTTGACGCCTAATGTCTAGCAGAGTCATTTGCTGGTGTAAATTCACCCATCGATATGAGTGAGAGAGATGCACTACCTTCAGACAGGCCTGTTTTTCTCCTGCTGTTTTTGGTGGAAATGAGGCAGCCTGAGGCCCGTGGGTGGCCTTCCATCACATTCAGCTTGCCGCTAATGGAGTCAGAGCCGAGTACATTTGGAATAATTCAGCCTTTTGTTTGAGAAAAGCGGTTAGCCCCAACAGGGGGAGGTTGACTGCATTCAGCATGCTATAATGTGGAAATATGAGTGCCATTCCAGGGCCGTGCAAATCGTTCTTGCTGGTAGGAGCAGAGGAGAAACTATAGGCTGATAGATCGCAAGAGATATAGATCGGCCATAACTTAATAAACAACTCCAGCAAGGACAGGACATCTTGTTCCAGTCCTTCTAAATACTTTGGTGTCTTTTCCAATACACTGAGCTATTTCATATTGCACACAATAGCAGTGGTTTTAAACTTTGCTTCAGTTGCGACTGTAAAAACTTGCAGCTAATTTATTTTTCTCTAGAAGAATGTTACTTTTCCAATGAGGGCTCAATAGTTTTATTCCCCATAGGACTTAGAATTTGTTTTCTGAGTCAAGGAAACCTTGTGCCTATACACCAATCAGCCATAACATTAAAACTAGTGAGAGGTGAAGTGAATAACATTGATTATCTCATTACAATGGCACCTGTCAAGGGGTGGGGTATTAGGCAGCAAGTGAACAGTCAGTTGATGTGAGGATCTGAGCGAATTTGATTGTGATGGCTAAAAGACTAGGTCAGAGCATCTCCAAAACGGCACGTTTTGTTGGGTGTTCCCAGTATGCAGTGGTTACTACATAACAAAAGTGGTCCAAGGAAGGAGAAGCGGTGACAGGGTCATGGGCGCCCAAGGCTCATCGATGTGAGTGGGGTCGAAGGCCCCCTGGTCTGATCCCACAGAAAAGCTACTGTAGCACACATTGCTGAAAAAGTTAATGCTGGCTATGATAGAAAGGTGTCAGAACACACAGCACATCGCAGCTTCTGGGGCTGCGTTCAGAGTGCCCACGTAACCTCTGTATGATTTTCTGAGATATTTTCGTTTAATAAAATTTAAATAAAATTTAAATTTAAATTTAAAAGTATTTTTTTTAATTAAAATTTAATTTTAAAATGTAATAAAATTGAAAAATTAATACTCTGCATATTGTTTTTGTATTTGTTTAGGATTCATTATCTGTTCAATCTAAATAATGTAATTTTTCTCTAGTATGAACTATTATGCAGTAGCTATTGTTTCTGTCACTGGCACATTATTATTATTATTATTATTATTATTATTATTATTGTTGTTGTTGTTGTTGTTGTTGTTTCCTAACTACCTAAGCTCAATAACATGATTTCTAGTGCCACAATGCATCTATTATTGGTCCTGATGCTACCTAATGCTGCTTAGTTTGTCTTGAGACCATACAACCCCAGGGGTAGCTACTAGATTGTTTGTTTGTTTGTTTTTTGCTTAAAAATTGCTGAGTCATCAATTTGAGAGCACTTGGAATGCTAAAACCAACTAAGTGTGAAAACACACTCAATTAGTTCCAACATGGAGCTTCACACCTTAAACACAAAAAACCTCCACTTCGGTGCAGTGATGAAAGGTCCACAGTGTGTTTAGGTGCTAGCCTGTTAGCACTTGTTCTTATTGTCTCCGCCCCCAAAGGCGTTTAACAGTTCAAAGAGTGCATCGTGTCACACTCTACCGCATTAACACAGAGCAGTGTGAACACTTGTAAATGCAGAGGGGGGACCTATCACAGACCAGAGTTTCTAATATCACAATATTCTCCCTCTTCCAGAGTTTGTGAATTCGCAATGAAACTTTACCTAGATAATTTTGGTATAAAGTAAAATGAACTGTTACAAGAAGTTAAATTTCTTTTTCAAATTCCTGAAGATGTTTTGCCATTTTGAACATTTTATTGGTTTTACATATATATAGGGGCTTGTGGATAGAGATTGATCATGTGACTGGGATAGTCATTCAGATCTCTGATCTCACATGGTGACATTAGCATACACTATGTTCTATTAAAACTTTAATTCTGGTACTTATTTTAAATGGACCATGAAGTGTCATTTTCACCCATTGCCATGTTTTGGTTCCTGTTGTCTGTTAAAACAGGTTTGTCACTGAAATTACTGGCAAGATGTACAACACTAAAATATCCTTGCGTATGTCGCCATATACTTGAAAATCAAGTAGAATAAAACCAAACATGTTATATTACACTGCAACAAAAGCAAAAGGCTTCAGTTATTAGGTTATGCTACAAAATCTATTAAAATTAATGCTCTCAGCCTTCAGTGTATCTGAGCAACATAGAAATATCAAACTGATTTAAAACATTTTGAAAAATCATATAGTATTCTCTTTTATTAGAATATCTAATATCTTTTGTGGTATTGTTATATTTACCAATTCAGCATAAGGCTAGCAATAACTATTTCAGACTTCATTATCACAGTGTATTGTTAGACTGCAGCATCAGCTAGTCCATATATTAAAATCTTTTTTGTCTTTGTATTATGATGTGTAACAGAGACAAGATCCAGTGGCGTGGGATGATGCATTTGCTAACGCATCTCGTGACGTGCTGAACATCCGCTATACACTCCTCCCCTACCTGTACACACTCATGTTTGAGGCTAACACTAAAGGCAGCACTGTGGTCCGGCCTATGCTGCATGAGTAAGTATCTATTTCAATGCCACGCCCAATAATTTATTACTTTTAGTTCACAGTTAATGTTATCATTCCTAGAATCGTGTACACTATAAGACAATGTAGTCTGTTAAAAAGTTATTCAGAGATAATGGCAGCATGAATTAAAGTACAGTTCCCATACTCCATTTTATATGTCAGTACTGGCCAGTCACTGCAAGCACTTTTCTTACTCTCCAGTCCTGTTCGGAAGGGAACATTAACCAGACATTAGTCAATAAAGGAATTTAACAGTGTGTGTTAGGTTACAGATAGAGTCAAGTGTATGGGGTCATGACAATTATGGTGAAAAAAAAGTGTAAATAGCATATTCAGACTTCAAATAATTCAAACATGAATAAGAGCTATCAACATAATAACATTTTGGATACAATTTTGATAACTGATGGTATAAATGCAGGTGCATGACACTTGCCAGAAGTCAGGCATAAGCAAGGCATAAAACACTACAGGCAAGATGCCATCAGTAAGGCATAAAACACTACAAGAATACTGTTACAGGAAAATAATCAACGGGGCGGTGTGATGCATCCCGACACTAAGCGGAGTTACCAGTTACATAGTTTATCATTTTCCAATTATTGTTATTTTTTTATAACATTGCAATTTGCCAAATGATTGCAGTATTAATAACAAACGACAAAGTTGATAAGAGAAAAAAAGCAGGTTGTCATGTTAGAGATAGGTCTGTTCTGAAGGCTATCAGGTAGAGCATAATGTTACTGGTATAAAGAAATGGTTAAACTGAATATGAATAAAGTTTGCCTGGTGAAAGGACATGGGGAAAAAAAGAAAAGAAAACAACAATAAGGAGTTCTACTTCATTAGTGATTCTTCGGATCAAGTGCTTCTTCTGTTTGAGATCCTTGGAAATGTGAATAAATGGAAAACAAGAGGCTAAACTGTGGTTTATCCATTCTGGAAAAATAGGAACTCTACATATGCATACACAAAAAAGTGAATCATATCACATAACTGTGTCTAGACATTCTTATTATCCGTCGTCCAATGTTTATATTTACTTTATGCTGTTGAAGTCCTTGAATGCCTTCAGAGTGTAGTGACTCAGCAGAGCATGTCACTTTGTCTCTCATATTCTTCAGCCTCCATTGATTAGACTCATTTCAACTCTCTACTCATCCTTATCATAACCTTCCTGTTGCCCTCTTATTTAGTTACACACATAAACACACACACACACACACACTGATTCATATAGTATACCTAGCTGTTTGTTTGACTGTCTTTTTTCAGTCTGTTTTTATTCTCTGCTTTTATTCTCTAGGTTTGTGGATGATAAAGAGACATGGGACATTTACAAACAGTTCCTGTGGGGTCCAGCACTGCTCATCAGTCCTGCTCTGGATCAGGTTATGCACCCAACACACACACACACACATACATTTCCAATATTAGCAGAGTATCACACATTATATTTTTGTTGAGTAGCATGTCTAGTGTTAAAAAAATGAGTTAATTAGGTTAATTACAATTAATGGATTAAATTATACTGTATATAGGTTAACGTGTTGCTGTACAGCACCTGCTAGAGGGCAAAAAGTGATTATCATCTATTATTATAGTGCTATTTTATTGATGATTGAATTCTGTTTTTTTTTTTTTTTTTTATGATTTCTTTAGGGAGCAACTGAGGTTAATGGCTACATCCCTAATGCTCGCTGGTACAATTACCACACGGTATGTTTAACTGCATCACATGCATTTTTGCTTTATCACATTAATTCAGCCATGTGTATTATCACGTTATATAATAACTAAAGCAAGGACATCTATCCATTTGTGTGTGTATTGTTTCTGTTTCAACATGTACATATGTGTTATTTGAAAGTACAACAATATTAACATGATATATAAATATTAATATGAATGTTTACAAGTTAGTGGTGTCCCATTTCCTCTATCTCTTACTCCTGCCTGTGTACACACTTACATCAGTAGGAGCCTCGAAGATGAGAGGGGCTTCTGAGGCTCTCTTTCCACCAGAATAGTTTATATTAATCATCAGTAAGACAAAAGATGATTTAAAAAAAGTTGATATAAAATCTAAAGAGGGGCCGGTAAGGGGCTGGTAAGTTGTAGTGAAAACTGCAAGAAGGTTAAATCAAATCTGTGCTATATTTCTGATGTAAGTGTTTTTCATCTTTCAGGCAGAGCAGCTGAATGTAAGAGGCAAGTTTCTTACCATGCCCACTCCACTCGATCACATCAACCTACATGTGAGAGGAGGATTCATACTACCATGGCAGAAACCAGAGAACAACACAAGATACAGGTACAAAATTCTAAATGTAATATCAAGAATCATATATGTGTGTGTGTGTGTGTGTGTGTGTGCAGGTTTTCATTCCAATCAAGCGAGAGCCACACCTGATTCCACCTGTATAATCAGTTGATCTTGGCTTTCAATGAACTCAGGTGTGGCTTCCGCTTGGTTGGAATGAAACCCTTTCCGGATAAGATTGGGCACCCCTGATGTATACACACTTGTTGCACACTTTATTGTGTTGTGGATTTGATTTTGAATAGATATAATTGCCAAATATATTTTAACCATCAATCTACAATTAATCACCCATAATGATGAAGTGAAGCATATTTTGAGAGATGTATGAAAATTAATTAAAAATCAATAACTGAAATCTCTTATTTGCAAAAGTATTCAGAACCTTTGTTGTGGTACTCCAAATTGGGGTCAGGTCATCTTGTTTGCTTTGATTATTTGCATCCTGCTTGCTTTGATTATACTTGAGATGTGTCTCGAACTCAATTGGAGTCCACCTGTTGCAATTTGAATTGACTGGACATAGTTTGGAAAGGCACACACCAGGGTCTATAAGGGGTCACAGTTTACACTGCAGTGTCAGGACAAAATCCAAGCCATGAGGTCCAAAGAACTGTCTGTGGATCTCTGTGATCAAATTGTGGCAAGGTATAGATCAAGGTAAGGATATAAAACAATTTCTAAAGCTTTAAGTGTTCAGTGGCCTCAATAACTGAAGAAGTTTGGCACAACCTTGAACCTTCTTAGCATTGGCCGTCCTGCCAAATTTGGCATCCAGTGAAGAAAGGCCTTGGTCAGGGAGGTAAGAAAGAACCCAACGCTCACTCTAAAAGAGCTCCAAAAGTCCTGTAAATAAGACCTTCATGGCAGAGTGTCAAGACGGTAGCCACTGTTGAGTAAAAGGCATATGATGGCATAAAGGACTCTGGCAACATGTGGGAAAATATTCTGTGGTCGGATTAGATGAAAATTAAACTCTTTGGGCAGAACAGCAAGCACTATGTCTGGTTTAAAACTGCACATCACCTGGCCAATACCATCCCTACAGTGAAACATGTTGGTGGCAGCATCATGCTATGGGGGTGCTTCTAAGCTGCAGGGACGAGGAGACTGTTAACTTTTAGGGACAGATGAATGCAGCCAAACACAGGGACATCCTTGAAGAAAACCTCCTCCAGAGTGCAGGCAAACTCAGACAGGGGTGACAGTTCACCTCAACATGACATTGTGTCAACACGACAATGACCATAAGCATACAGCCACAACAACCACTGGACTGGCTTTAGGGCAAGTCTTAATGTCCTTAAGTAGCCCAGCCAAAGCCCAGACATAAACCTCATCGAATATCTGTAAGGAGACCTGAAGATGGCAGTTTGCTTTTTTGAAAATTTTAAAAAACATGTTTTAACTTCATCATTATGGGCAATTAAGTGTAGATTGATGGGTAAAATGGCAATTATATCCATTCAAAATCAAATCCACAACACAATAAAGTGTGCAACAAGTAAAGGGGTATGAATACTTTCTGTATATATATCAGAATCAGTTGTATTCTGTCTGAAATATCAGACAAATTCTCTCTCTCTCTCAAAAGTGGTTACTGACCACAAATAATACAATACAAACAGTGGGCTCCAATAGCATAACAACAACAATAATACCTATTAGGTTTTTATTGCAGCAAGCTAGATAATGTTAATAGTTTGGAAAAACAAAATCCTTCTATCAAATTTACATGTGAATGGAAAACTTGAGGACTGTGTTGAACTTTGAGGTAAAACATCAGAACTCAACTTTGTCTCTGATATGTGCATGTTTTGTTAGAGATAATTATCTATTGAAATTGAATTGAATTTAATTATCAAATTAAATACAATAATACAACACTAAAACAAAAAGGGCAGTGTTGGTGGTTCTCATATTATTACTGTTAACACCCCAGCTGTGACATTTGCATAGACAGTATTCTGTATATTATTCAGTTGTGTTTATAATTGTACTAGAATAATAACAAGCTAAGTGTAGACTAAAAATTAACTGGCTTATTTCTTTTACTTTCTACCTTTTTTACTTCTCCAGTCGTAAAAATCCTCTTGGACTGATTGTCGCTCTTAACGATGATGGAACAGCATCAGGTTCTCTGTTCTGGGATGATGGAGAGGGAATCGGTGGGTGTTTTCAGCTGTACACATACAACATTACACTATTTACACACAACAGACTGTGTTTGTGCTAGAGAAAGTGTTTGTCAACCTTTTACTGTAATGTTCAGTAATATAGTGTACTCTTCTGATGTTGTAAACAGTGTGAGTGTGTGTGTGGTGCCGTGTGTATGTGCTACTAATTCAGAATACACCCTGTCATACTGTAATAGGAAATTAAGCATGTGTTGGTAGGCTTTGGTGTAGAGAATATAAATTAAATGACAAAATGGTTTTCCTTTTAATGTCACCATCATTCTCTTTCTTTCTCTGTCTGATTTTTTTTTTCCATTCTCGACATTTTCTTCCAGGCACTTATGAGAAGAATGAATACCTCCTGACACACTTCAATGTGCTTAAGGTACAGTACTACATTAACAAAAAAGTATTCAGTCCCATTTCCCCTGGCCATCTCTTAAAGCAACTCTCACACCAAGTTATTTGTCTCTGGCTACCCTTTTCACATTACTATGAAGCTGTCCATGCAGTCAGATCCTATGCTGCAGCTGTTTGGTTACATCCCACAGTGAATCCTAACACACTGGTTTGTCAATGTAGTATGCCACTCTAGGTATTGATAGTGGTACACCATGGGTGGTATGGTCTTGACGTACTATTTAGTATACTAGTGTACAGTTAGGAACTGTTGATAATAGGTCTTCTGGTTTTCCAGTTTTGATTATGAATACAGATGTCTTCCTCTTTTGGTATGGAGAGGTACTTCCTATCATGTAGGCACAGCTGTATCATCTGGAGCCCGTGCACTGTGCACATTTTCAAAGAAGACAGGACGTAGGGTTCCCGAGTGGCCCAACAAAAAATTGTCCATCCTATCATCAGGAGATTGTGTATACAAATCCCTAGGATGACTTGGCCAGGAGTTCAAGAGAGCAAAATTGGCCATGCTCCCTGGGTGGGAGGGATGTAATTAACCTCTCCCCTGTCAATCAGAGTGACACTAGCCCATCACAGGCATTTGTCAGTTCATGTATGTGGAAGAGGGCAGATAACAAATTCCTCTGATTATATTCAGCTGCCCTTTCATGAAGCATGAGCAGCAGTTCTTTAAGATGCACTGGGTAGCTTCAGGTGTCTCAGAGAAAGCATGCACTAACCTCCAACCTCCTTGGTTGGTAGCTGTCACCTGATAGGGTAAAGCTAGTTAGTGGGTGTAGCAAATGATCACATTCGAAAAAAAAAAAAAAACATTAAGTGATGTGGGGTAATCATCTCAATTAACTTAAAGTATATTTAATAAAAACTGAGCCAGACATAAACATTGATAGCCACTCCACATAATCTCTTATAATCACTTATAATCTCTTATCTCTGCCTTATTGCTGTAGTCTTCACAAATAATAATATGTCTGAAAGGAGACATGTGTTAGACTTCTACCCTGCATGACCTCTTCATGCATATAGAGTCAAGCAGGAAGGCCCCAGTGGAAAAAGAATTTTGCCATCAGCATTTCACAAGATCAGAGTGATGATTGTTTTGCTAATAATATTTGATTGCTAATAGACCAGTATTCAATGTCTATATGAGAATAATTGCATAACCATTTAACAGTAATATATATATATATATATATATATATATATATATATATATATATATTAGTCAGTCAGAGCAGAGTCAGGCAGAGTTATATCCACCACATTTGTTTCAGATTTTTTTTCTCCTGGTGTGTGTGTTTCAGAACACTCTCTCGTGCTTAGTTATGCATAATGGTCTAGCTTCAGCTGATCAGCTCATACTTGGCCAAGTAAAAGTTTGGGGTGCAGGAGATCTCCCCATCACTAAGGTGACCATCAAGACAACTGGAACTGAAACACCGCTGACCACATTTTCCCATAACCAAAACACACAGGTAAGACACTGCTGTAGCACTGACAGCACCATCTTCAAATTGATGTGTGTTTGTGCGTAGTATGTGCAATTTATAATTAATTTAAGAGTACTCGGGCTACTGAAATATAATAACTAAAATTATAAATTATTATTATTCTTCTCATCCATGTAATTATCCACTCATCCAATCCTGTGTCAGCAGCGCAGTGCATACAATCATGCAAATACAGGTCAAGAGCTTTAGTTAAAGTTCACATAAAACTTCAGAATGGGGAAAAATGTTCTCTCAGTGACTTTAACCAGTATTTCAGAAACTGCTGATCTCCTGGGAATTTCTTTAGACTTTACATAGAATAGTGTAGGGGGAGGAAGAAAAGTGACCGGCAGTTCTGTGGGTGGAAATGCCTGTGTTGATGACAGAGAGCAGTGGAGACTGGCCAGACTGGTTCAAGATAACAGGAAAGCTATACCATTTCACATAATCGATGTTTACAATTGTGGTGAGCAGAAAAACATGTCAGAATGCCCAACATGTTGAACCATGAGTTTATGCATTGTGCTGCTGCCACATGATTGGCTCAGTGGATAACTGTGTGTGTGTGTTTTATCTGCATTTATGTATGTATCTATCTAATCATCCATCTGTCCTTCTATTACTACCTCCTCATTTTATGAGCTGGCTCTGCAAATTTTATTTTGAATTGATTGAAAGTTCACACCTTGATAAAGTCAAAGTGAGCAGGACTTTGAGAAATAAGAATGTAGCCGAGCTTAGTGAGAGATAATGAATAACAGGGTATGTATACTTATTTGAATATGTAGCATTCAGTCGAGTCATTTATCTTTGTTATTTTTATTTATTTTTTTTTTTACATTTCCCTAATGCAGGCCAAGTTTAATAAGGCTAGCCAGTTCCATCTGTGTGTGTACATAGAGAAAAATCATTGTATTATATTTAGACTAGCATAATCATATTATGTCTAAATGAGATTTAACACAATTGTGTCTTCTTCTGTTTTAGGAGCTGATCATCGACGTGACAAACAACTCACATGTAATAGGACAACAATTCTCAATCACTTGGAGCACAGGAATATGAAAAAGGAAAATGCAAACACAAATCAAGATCATCTCTTTACTTCCCATTATTTGAATTGTATTTATAGAGTCAAGTAGCATCAGCAATGAAAAGCAAATCTAAGTGAATTCTGTCTTATGTAAATTGTACATGGTGAGCTTATTTTCCAGAGAACATCCAAACTGTAAGAAACTAATTGTAATAAATTAAAGCTGAAAAAAAAAACGTACCACATGGGGTCTGTTCGTACAGTACAGAGTGCTTCACTGGAAAACTGTGTCTGTGCACCATGGGAAGATGATAATAATAACCCCTAATTATCAACAATCACATTTTTCGGCCGACAACCTGCCAGGCCGACTTCATGCACCATTAGGTCTCAGCTATAATAATATGATCATCAATTATTCATTTCACGATAAACATAATGATATCAATTTAGTGATGGGAATTGCAAATTGATTTCTGCTCTAATTGGCAATCAGCATGTGGTATGTGAGGTGCATGTGTTGGTTTGGAGGAGGGTGAAGGTGCCTTAGGTGGTCGCTAATGACGATTATACCGGAGACATATCCTTCCCAAGATAGTGAAGGTCCAACTGTGCATATAATTATTTGGTGTTTCATTTGGAGAGATGGTGCATTTGAAGCAACTATTCAATTAGCAGAAAACAGCAGTCCTGTTTCCCTGGTAGGAAAAACTGACATGCACATGGCAGGATGCTGAAACAAACACATACACACACACACACATACACACACACACACATACACACACACACACACCCACCTGCTTGTTAGCAAGAAAGTTTAATGAAGACTGAAGACTTTAGTTATTTATAAGTCAAGGACTGTGGTGCACACAACATAAAACATAAAACAAGTAGGATAGAAGTATGAACAATAAATCAAAATCATTTCACGATAAACATAATATACTACCCTTCAAAATAGACACTATGTACACAGGCAAACAGAAATATTAGGATCAGCTGCACTCTTAGGAGAAAAAGGATTTCTCAAGGGTTCTTTGGATACCAGGGGTTCTCTACTTTCTCCACTTAACTTCTCTCACAGAGAAATCATCTGCTACAGAGGGACAACCTGACACATGCTTTAAGGTGTAGCTAGCTAATGTGCAAAAGCTGTAATGGTGAATTATGTACATATGCAATGATGCATAAGCACAATGAGCTTTACATTCCTCACATTTAACTGTCTCCTACCAGACTGACAATACTGTGACATAGCCAGAAGCCCACCTTTTACAACACTACAAATACAACATCTAAGGTGACTGCCTCTAAAGGCTAGCTATTTTGCAGTATCAATATACATCAGTACTTTTTTGCAAAGTCATTGTTGGAAGTTACATTTTGAGATGTCTATCATAACAACTATTACGTTTTTGCTGCATCATCAGTTCCCCAAAGATACGAGGGTTCCTCTGATCGACTCGCGATTTCAAAATCCTCCATACATTTTCAATAAGATTCAAGTCAAGAAACTGCTTTTAGATGCACATATCTGTGCTACTTTTTTAGCAGAGGAGTTCTGCGTGGGGTGTAGAAGATGATTGTGTTGCTGTTCATTGCTTATTGTTCTCTGTGTAACTGTTGTTCCTGCTGCTCTCAGGTCTTTCAACACTTTATTATTTGCTTTGGCTCTGTAGCTATTTTCCATTTGAGTATTCTTTATTAATGTTCTTCCTTCATCCTGGTGATCACCTGCAAACTTCAGTCTGGCTTTTTTATCATCATAAAATAGGAGTTTCTTCCTTGCACAACATCCTTTCAGGCCATGATGATGTAGGACTCTCTTAATGGTGGATGTACATACTTTGGTGCCTCCAGCTCCTTCACCTTTCTTTGTTGTTGTCTTGGGGTTTATTTGAACCTTTCAGACAAAAGTTAATTCATTCCTAGGAGTTACTTTGTGCCTCTTTCCTGAATAATGCAGTATCTGTATGGTCCCAAGATTTTTATATTTGCATACAATTGTTTGTAGAGATGCCCATGGTACTTTCAGTTCTTTAGATTGCTCATAAGGATGATCCAGACTTATGGAGGGCCACTTTTTTCCCCCTGAGGTCTTGGCTGAGTTGCTTGGAATTTTCCATGATATTAAGAGCAAGAAGGCACTGTCTTTAAACGTAGGTCCTTTTACAGCCACAGGGGTGCTCCCAATTAACTCCTAATTATGACAATTGGCCAATAAGAATCCTGTCATCCTGACGTATGCAAACTGTTGACCCACAGGAATTATGATATAGTGAATTAAAGCTGAACTAAATTGGTCTGTAATCAATTGTTTTAAAATTACCTGTGATATCAAAAAAATAGTTGCCATAATTTATACATGGAGATGACCACAGCACTCCCACCACTAAGAGGGCCAACATTACCCTTGCAGAACCTAGAGACAGTGCATGGTGAAGTCCAAATAGCAGCAGTGTTATCTGAGTGTAAAAATGAGGGTATCATTAGCTTTTGAGTACAGGTTTACTGTACCTGTACTTTAGCCACAAGCTGCTGTGGGAATGTGACCATAGAAAAGGCAGGAGACACAGCTTGCATTATGACAGGAGATTTATTATCTCAAAATCATAGCATAAACACTGAATAAACCACCAGCTATATATGACCCTCCTCACAGAGGTGTTTCAGCCAAACAAAAAAAAAAAAAACCTCAATCAGGCAAGAGGATCCCTTTATAGCGAATGGTTTAAACCAATATACCACCCCTGGAACAATGCTGCAGCCATGAGCCCAGAGAACAAAAGGTGAGAGAATGAATCCATCAAAATGCTAAATAAAGCTAATTAAGAAAACTCTTTTGGTGTCCTGTCTCTACTCTAATGTGCACCTTGGACCAGGGAAAGTAACCAAAATATTTTCAAACCACAAACAAAATGAAAAACACAAATGTATACAAATAATATGTATTTTTTGTGGGAAGTGGTAGCTCAGTGGATAGCTCAGTGGATAAGATGTTGGACTCCTGAGGTTGAGAGTTCAAATCCCAGCACCGCCAAGCTGCCACTGCTGGGCCCTTGAGCAAGGCCCTTAACCCTCAACTGCTCAGGTGTATAAATGAGATAATTGTAAGTCGCTCTGGATAAGGGCGTCTGCCAAATGCCGTAAATGTAATATAACAAACAAACAAAACTGATTTGAGACAGCTTATGACATTGTCACAGCTGCTAAGCAGATATCTCTGTGTGGCCCAACATCTGTACAAAATGAGAAGAAGAAAGGGAAAAATGGATCTATGAAAAATACTTCATACTATGTCACTTTGGGACTTTGTTGGTATGTGTACAAATGCACACAAGAAGGCCTCCACATGTTTAAAAGGTAACCCCAGAGTCATGTGCCACTAACACTTGCAAGGCATACAGTTCTCTCACTGTTTTTACTCAAGTGATAAAACATGATATACAGTGCTTAACATTATCGCCAAACAGTACAATTTTTGTTTCATCTGCCCAGAGAACACTCCTCCAAAAGGCTAGTTCTTCATCCTGGTGATCACCTGCAAACTTTATCATCGTGAAATAGGAGCTTCCTTATACAACAGCCTTTCAGGCCATGACAGTGTAGGGTTCTCTTAATGGTGGACGTAAATACTTTGGTGCCTCCAACTCCTTCACCTTTCTTTGTTGTTGTCTTGGGATTTATGTGGCAGTTACTTTCTGCCTCTTTCCTGAATAATGCAGTGTCTGTATATAATGCAGTGACTTCGATGGCATGTGTGCAGATGCACACGAGAAGACATCCACATGTTTAAAAGGTAACCCCAGAGTCACTTGCCAGCAACACTTACAAAACAAGCTTATTGGCAAGGCATACATCTGATGCATCCTCTCATTGTTTTTGCTTAAGTGATGGCTAGTAAAAAGCAGTTCCCCTTCAGGAACTCGAGCTGCGTCACGAAACGCTATGGGAACGCCCCCGCGTGACCGCGCTCTGAATCACGTGTCTAATCCGTCCAATGGATGGGCGAGACGTCACGGGCGAGGTGACGTAGCGACCCGGAAGCATAAAAGCCCGAGCGGCGAGCCCCGCGTTAGCTTCCTGTTTTCAGCAAGCGCTCTGTGTTTATTGTCTGTCTATTTTTGTCTTTTGGTGTTTTATCGTTGGCATGCCGAAAGCCAAGGATAAGACTAAGGGCGAGAGCGGGCAGCGCTTCAGGCCGTGTGTTCCTCCCTGTCCGCGATTTATTACGGGCGGGGATACACACAGTCTGTGCATTGCCTGTTTGGGAGCGGAGCATGTTCAGTCGGCTCTCGAGGGAGCCGGCTGCGCACATTGCGAGCGTTTACCGCTGCGCACTCTCCGCTCCCGCTGGGCTCTCTTTGAGGAGGGAGCCCTCACTAGCGTGCCTCGCGGTGCCGGCCCCGCTTCTGCCGAGGCAGAGCGGCGGTTGCGCTCGTGGGGCTCGCAGATGGACCTGGCGGAGGGAATGGAGACGGGCCCGTCCCTTTCTCCTTCCTCACCCTCCAGGTCCTCTGTCCCCTCCCTGGGCTCGGAAGCACGCTCTGCGGTTTCTTCCCCCCGGGGAGCGGACTCGGCGCTCCACCTATCGTCCTCCGAGGAGGTCGATGTGGAGAGCGTCGACCCTGAGCCGCAGTCTCCTCAATACGGGGAGCTGCTCGAGGTGGTTGCACGGGCAGTCGCTAAGCTTAGCATTGACTGGCCCGCTGAGTCACGGCCTGAGCCTCAGGGCTCTAGACTGGAGGAGCGTTTTTTGCGCAGTAGGCCGCCACCTCCGCCCCGGAGCCTGCCCTTTTTTCCGGACCTCCACACTGAGGTGTGGAGGTCCTGGAATAGGCCATTTTCGGCCCGGTTGTTCAGCCCCACGTCTTCCCATTACGCTAATGTGGCGGGGCTGGACTACTCCGGTTACAGGGCGATGCCCAGGGTTGAACAGACGCTAGCCAGCTATCTGTCCCCTGCTGCTGCATCGTCCCTGAAGGCTCCGGCGTTGCCTACCAAGCCGCTGCGGACCACCTCAGCGCTGGTAGGCAAGGCGTACACGGCAGCAGGTCAGGCCGGTGCGTGTCTGCACACCATGGCGGTGTTACAGGCGTACCAGGCTGACCTGCTTACAGAGCTGGATGAGCAGGGGGAGAGTACGTCTGAGCAGGTAGCTGAGCTCAGGCGGGCCGCTGATCTGTCCCTCTGTCCCTCTGGCGGCGGAGAGGCATCTCTGGCTGACCCTGTCCGATATGAAAGAGAAGGACAGGGTCGTGCTCATGGACGCCCCGCTTACTTCCTCGGGCCTGTTTGGTGACGCGGTAGACTCCGTCGTCGAGAGATACCAGCAGGCACGTGCTCAGGCGGCGGCGTTCCAGCGGTTCCTCCCCCGTCGCTCTCTAGCTCGTGGGGCTGCCGGGCGGGGGCAGCCCCCTCCGTGTACGGCCCCCTCCTACAGGGAGGCCCAAAAGCAGAGCGTCGCCTCCCGTGCTCCCCCGAGGCGGGAGCAGGAGTCGCGACGACGCTCTGGGCCCGGCCCTTCGGGCACTAAGGCGGATCTGAGGACCGTCCTCATGTCCAGAAGGGCCGCGGCTAAGAAGCCCTGATGGTTTTGGCCCAGGGCTTCCGAGGGCGGGCCCCTCCGGGGCGACGCGGCGTACACCTCATCTTACGGTGCCCGGGTCCCCCCAGTGCCCTCAGGAGGTCGATCTGCCAACCCTGCCACCTATGGTGCTTCAGGGCGCAGCGGTCTCCGGCGAGCGCCTCTCCCAGTTCTCGCCCGGCAACGTAGCGGGTCTGGGAGGCTCGCGGCCTCTCCTGAGGCCTTCGCAGCGGTTAGCTCATTTCCCCCATGTCGGTTCGCCGCCTCAGGGCACCCAGCTAACCGCTTCTATTACACCAGAGGTCAGTCTCGAGAGACTGATTCCCTTAGTGAGCTTTCTGGCAGCATGGAAACTTCTGCCGAATGTGTCTCATTGGGTCCTGCGTACTGTAGAAAGAGGCTACCGAATTCGGTTCGGCTCGCCTCCACCTCGTTTTTCTGGGGTTCTTCCCACTGTGGTGGGTCCCGAGCAGGCTCTGGTATTGGAGCAGGAAGTACGTACTCTCCTGAGGAAGGAGGCCATCGAGGTGGTCCCTCCTCACGACAGGGAGTCAGGGTTCTACAGCCAGTACTTCATTGTTCCCAAGAAGGGGGGAGGGCTGCGTCCCATTTTGGACTTGCGGCAATTGAACCTCTCAGTCGCTCGACTGAAGTTCAGGATGCTTACGGTCACTCAGGTCGTGTCTCAGATCAGGTCCGAGGACTGGTTCGTCACGATCGACCTAAAAGATGCGTATTTCCACATCTCCATCCTTTTAGCTCATTCAGAGCAGATGGCGGCTCGGCATCGAGATGCCGTTCTCGCCCATATGAAGGAACTGGGGTTAAGACTAAACGCCGAGAAAAGCGTGCTTTCTCCAGCTCAGAGAACCGCTTATCTAGGCGTCGTGTGGGATTCGACCACGATGCAGGCACGTTTGTCTCCTGCTCGGATCGAGTCGGTCCTCACAGCGGTCGCGAGAGTGAAAGTAGGCCGGTCACTCACTGTAAAGCAGTTTCAGAGACTGCTGGGCCTATTGGCAGCTGCGTCCAACGTGATACCGTTTGGCCTGCTGCACATGAGACCCCTACAGTGGTGGCTCAAGACCAGGGGGTTTTTCCGAAACAGAGGAAACCTGCTCCGCATGATCAAGGTCACGCGACGATGCCGCCGTGCCTTAGCTGTGTGGAGAGAACCTGGGTTCTTGTCTCAGGGCCCGGTCCTGGGAGCTCCTGGTCGCCGCGTAGTGCTAGCGACGGATGCGTCCCTCACCGGATGGGGAGTGGTCATGAGTGGCCGTCCTGCCCGTGGTCTGTGGAGCGGCCGCCATCTCACTTGGCACATCAACCGCCTGGAGATGCTGGCTGTGTTTCTAGCTCTGAAACACTTTCTCCCAGACCTGAGAGGCCGCCACGTGTTGGTGCGCACCGACAACAAGACGGTGGTCTCTTACATCAACCGCCAGGGAGGTCTGCGTTCGCGCCCCCTTTACAGGCTGGCGCTCCAGATCCTTGTGTGGTCCCAAGGGAACCTCCTCTCATTGAGAGCAGCCTACATCCCTGGTCATCTCAACGTGGGAGCGGACGCCCTGTCGAGGCAGGGGCCGGTGCCCGGGGAATGGAGACTCCACCCCGAGGTGGTGGAGCTCATATGGCGTATGTTCGGCAGAGCCCAGGTGGATCTGTTTGCGACGCAGGAGACATCGCACTGCCCCCTTTGGTTCTCTCTGATTCATCCAGCTCCTCTTGGACTGGATGCCATGGTACAGCCGTGGCCGAGGCTGCGTCTGTACGCCTTTCCTCCGGTCGCTCTGCTCCCGGGAGTTCTGGAGAGAGTGCGCCGGGACGGAATTCGTCTACTGTTAGTAGCCCCGTTCTGGCCGGGCCGAGTATGGTTCTCGGACCTGATTTCCCTCCTAGACGGCTCCCCATGGGAGATTCCGATCAGGAGGGATCTCCTCTCACAGGCGGGGGGCCATCTTCACCCCCGCCCGGAGCTGTGGAAGCTGTGGGTGTGGCCTCTGAGGGGGCACAACTCCGCGCTTCCGGTCTCTCAACCGAGGTTGTGGAGACCATCCTCCAGTCCAGAGCTCCCTCTACGAGGAAACTGTACGCCCTGAAGTGGAAACTTTTCACTTCCTGGTGCGGAGACCGCCGGCTTGACCCTGTTCACTGCCCAGTTGGTACAGTGCTGGAGTTCTTGCAGGCCCGCCTCTCCGCGGGACTGACCCACTCCACCCTGAAGGTGTACGTGGCGGCTATTGCGGCCTGCCACGCCCCTCTCGATGGCCAGTCAGTGGGCAGGCACCCCTGGGGGACACGTTTCCTCCGCGGTGCGCTGAGGATCAGACCTCCAGCTCGATCTCGGGTCCCCTCGTGGGACCTGGCCGTGGTTTTAGAGGCTCTCTGCAAACCCCCCTTCGAGCCCATAGAGGAGATTTCGGACCGTCTTCTGACGTTGAAAACTGCCTTTCTCTTGGCAATTTCCTCTCTTAGGAGAGTGGGGGATCTTCAGGCCCTCTCGGTGGCCCCTTCCTATTTAGACTTTGCGCCTGGTTTGGCCAAAGCATTCTTGTACCCCTGAGCGGGGTACATACCGAAAGTCCCCTCCTCGGCACCACAGCCGGTCATGCTGCAGGCTTTCTGTCCTCCTCCCTTTAGGGAGCCCAACCATCGGAAGCTCAATTGTACGTGTCCAGTGCGAGCACTGGATGCGTACGTCCACAGAACTGCCCTGTGGAGAAAGGCGGACCAGTTGCTTGTTTGCTTTGGTCCCCCTAAGAGGGGTTTTCCTGCTTCTAAGCAGACCCTCAGCCGGTGGATTGTAGAATCCATTTCTCTGGCTTTAGAGTCCTCTGGTCTCCCCAGTCCCCTGGGGGTCAAGGCTCACTCTACCCGAGCGGTGGCGGCCTCTAAGGCCTTTCTGGCAGGTGTGTCCTTACAGGACATCTGCAACGCGGCGGGATGGTCCACGCCCCTGACCTTTGCCAGGTTTTATGACCTAGATACCCGAGCCACTCCCGGCTCCTCTGTCCTTGTGCCTTAGGCTTGCCTCCTCCTGGAGACGTTTTCAGACATACCAGTTTTAGTTTGGCATCTTGGATAGACTTTAGACACTGGCTGCACAAACACAAGTCTTGTAGAATGGCTGTTTAGGTTAAGTACACAGTATATAGTTAAAAAAAAAAAGAAAGAAAGAAATAGGGAAATCCAACTCAAAGTGAAGCCACAGGCCCACTGCTTTTTTTTTTTATTGTGCGCAATTTAATGAAACCATGATTATACTAATGAAATCATAATGTGTGTGTGTGGGATGAGGGCTATTTTATCACACTTTTAATTTCCTATTTTAAGATGTTGAATTAACAAAATAATGCCAATGTTTTTAATCCAATATGCTCTGCTGTTAAGAAAATGTCTCCTCAGTTTAGTGAATAAGCTGACAAAGCACTCATCTGCTACATGTATCTCATAATTTTATTCATAAAAAATTCAGTCCTCAAGATAAGCAGTGGCAATGATTAATATGCTGTGTCTTTCGATGTCCTCCTAGCCAAAAAAAAAAAAAAAATCTTTTTGCTGACTATTAATAATGTTATACTGTATTTATGTCTTTAAAATTGACCTATAATGGCATTCCATGTTGTGTTGAGTGTATACGCACAATTTCAACATGGCATATTGTGGTTACATCAAACTGTCAGAAAGCGGTACTGGACTTAATACTGCTCCTCTCTGGAGCTGATACTGCACGTAACTGAGAAATGTATCTGTTTTAGCTCCACCCCACACACACAATTCTCACACAACTGGATTGCACTTATGTTAGTTTCATCTGAGGTCTGAATACTGATGTCAATTGATATCAAATGATTGTATAAACGACTCATATATAGTTCATGAGTGATATGTTGTGCCACACTGTTAGTTACATTTAAACAAAAGAATTCTGTGCCCATTGGTTACACCTAACATACCATCTTCTACTTTTTATCTCTGAAGATGTGTGTGTCCACTGTGTGTGTGTGTCAGAAAGTTAGAAAACTGCTATGCCAGCAATATGTGACTTGCGGTTAGTCAAAAAAAGGACTTTTGGTCCATCTCTGAGAGCTGGTATAGCAAAAAACAAAAAACAGACTGTCTTCTACACAAGGACAAGTGGTTGTACTTTGCATAGTTGATTTTATGATTGATGAAAATAATTCCTCCACAACACACAGAAGTTTGTGATCAGTGTCTTGTACTTAAGAATAATTTACTGACTGAAAAATATTACTAAAAATTATTACTTAGAGCTGATGGATTGGCAGTTCTGTCTGCCATGTTTTAAAAAAGTTTCATATAACTTTCATTCACAGGAAACTTATTGCACCTTTAATGGTTGAAATGTCCACTATATCATTTTGATCTAAGAATAATACATAATGGCAGAGATGAAAAAAAAAATGCTGGAATAAAATTATACATATTCACCTCAGGGGCAATTTCTCAGTCCACTGCTGATTTAGAGGTGTGATTTTATGCTAATATCTCCTTTTAATCCTGAACTTACCTCGGCTTGTTTTCTTCTCAATTTCCATAACCGAACAGTCAAGCAGCAGCCTGTTACAACAGTAAGATCTGATGTTCAAACAAATCAAAGCAGACACAGGCTGCTTTTCTGATTCAACCTGCCTACCTGAAAACAAAGATTCTTTGTCTGTTCAGACAGAGAAAGAACAAAAAGAAGGCATGAAAGTGGAAGTGCTCACAGAGTCAATTCAAAGCACTGATGGGTAATTCAGATACTAGAATACATTAGCCAAAACATGGAACAGAGACAAAAGAACATGACATGACTCATGTCTTCTCTATGTGTTTTCTGTCTGCTGTATTCTTTTTATCCAAAGAGGAAAAAAAAACACTCTGAAACATTTCCTGTTGTCAATTAATAAGTGTAAACCTGCATCTGTTGGGTGGGTTTTACAGTTCTCACATTTGTTTTGGAAGCATTGTCTCCAACATTGTCCTTTTGAAATGTGAATGTTTCACTGAAGGTCATGTTACAAGATGGCTAGTCTGTATAGCACTGCTAGTCTGCAAGCCTTGTGCATTTCTTCCTGTGTTGTCTGTGTGGGTTTGGTTGTGGCTTTCTCTGTTCTTCCTGTGACTTTGACCGATCAGTGAAGATTCGGAAATGGAGCTCTCTAATCACTGTTTTGCATTAACAACTTAATTGAATTGGATTTTGCTTCACTGTAGGATGCTTTGGATAAAAAGCATGTGCCAAATTACTAAATATTATTATAAAAGGTAATAATAAACTAAGAATTAGCATGAAAATCAGAAAGAGTTGAGGGGATGGACAGCTTTCATTATGACATGATCAGAGAGAACACAGTTTTAGCTCTTTTGTTTTAGGCTCCTTTGTTAAGATATTAACCAATAAACTCATGAGCTCTTGGTTTTTTTACTAAGCCTCTGAAGATATCAGATATTGTGCCTCAGAGAGTTTAGGACTAATCGAGACTAACACAGAGTAGTTATACTACTCTTAGTGTATTGATTTGATGTCAGAAACAATGATGTTAACACTTAAACCAAATGACACGCAGCTTAAATTAGATGGACCCCATATCTTTAAATGTGCATAGGCAGGCATGATTAAGTCTGTCTAGTTTGATTCTCTTCATAAATAGCTAATGATCTCATTTCTATATTACTCTTTCAGAATAAAGTGGATGCTTTATCATGTTAACCCTTCTCTTGTGTTCACTACATAGCAATTTTTTGTCCTGTTTTACAGGCCTTCTCTTTAGCTTTTATAGCACTCATAGGTAGGTAAAGAAGACAAAAAAACATTTTTTATTTAAGTAAACTATTTCTATTGAAAAACTATTCAAGTAGCATGCTACTTTTTAGACAGGTTTAGATTTATAGTTCAGATCAAGCAATGATGATTATGAGACCAATAACATCCAAATCAAAATATGTACTGTCATGTCACAGCCAACTTACCAGCAAGCACAGTGGCATACAAATATGCCCGCCATGGACTACAATTTCTAGAACACACACACACGCTTCCCCTCTCACAATCACCCAGCTTCTAACACAGCACACCTGGTTTGAATCAGTCAGTATACTCTTTGCGAAGTATACATTCAGTTTCCAATCATGTGGCAGCAGTGCAATGCATAAAATCATGAAGATAGACCTTCAGAGTGGAGAGGGTCAACCCTGTGGAGAGTCAGGCCTGCAGGAACTCCAGCACTGTACCAACAGGGCAGTTAACTGGGTCGAGCTGGCGGTCTCCGCACCAAGAAGTGAAAAGTTTCCACTTCAAGGCATACAGTTTCCTCATTGAGGGAGCTCTGGATTGGAAAATGGTCTCAATAACCTCAGTTGCTACTAACGGGGCTACTAACCACAGATGGACCCTGTCCCTGCACACTCTCTCCAGAACTCCCAGGAGCAGAGCAATCTGGGGAAGGGCGTACAGATGAAGCCTCGGCCAAATCTGTACCATATATTTCGAGAGGAGCTGGATGAATCAGAGAGAACCAGAGGGGACAGTGCGACATCTCCTGAGTCGCAAACAGATTCACCTGAGCCTGGCCAAGCACTCTCCATATCTGCCTCACCACCTCAGGGTGAAGGCTCATTCCCCGGGCCACGGCCCCTGCCTCGACAGGATGTCCGCTCCCATATATTGAGATGTCCAGGGGTGTAAACTGCTCTCAACAGGAGGAGTTTCCCCTGGAACCACACAAGGATCTGGTGCACCAGCCCGTAAAGGGGTCGCGAACACAGACCTCCCTGGTGGTTGACGTAAGAGACCACCGCTGTGTTGTCAGTGCGCACCAACACATGGCAATCTCTTTGGTCCAGGAGAAAGTGTTTCGATGCTAGAAACACAGCCAGCATCTCCAGGCAGCTGATGTGTCACGTGAGATGGCGGCCGCTCCACAGACCAATAGTCTTGAGCCACCACTATAGGGGTCTCATGTACAGCAGGCCAAATGGTATCACGTTGGCCATCAGACCCAGCAGTCTCTGGAACTGCTTTACAGTGAGTGACCGGCCTTCTCTCACTCTCGTGACTGCTGTGAGGACCAACTCGATCCAAGCAGGAGACAGACGTGCCTGCATCGTGGTCGAATCCCCACCACGTCCAGATAAGTGGTTCTCCATACTGGAGAAAGCACACTTTTCTTGGCGCTTAGTCTTAACCCCAGCTCTTTCATGTGGGAGAAACGACATCCTGATGCCGAGCAGCCACCTGCTCCGATTGAGCTAATATCAACCAATCGTCGATATAATTCAGTATGCCGATGCCCTGGAGTAGCAGAGGAGCCAGAGCAGCATCCACATACTTCATGAGAGTGCGGGGTGAGAGTGCCAGGCCGAACTTCTTGTTCCATTACCAGAGCCTGCTTTTTTTTTTTCTTAAAGGGAAAGGACGCGGGGCATGAAAGTTGCACATTTGCATCTGCTAGCACTCTGCCTTGTGAGCCTCTGGGCCCCCCTGAGTGGGAAGAACCCCGCAGAAACGAGGCAGTGGAGAACCGGATTGGATTTGGTAGCCTCTCTCTACAGTATGCAGGACCCATTGAAACACATTTGGCAGAAGTTAGAATGTGTGAAACTCCACACAGGCAATAACCCAAGCTCAGGAATGAACCGGAGACCCTGGAGCTGTGAGACGGCAATGCTTCCCGCTTCTCTGAGTTGGATTCTATTCCCACATTGCCAAATAGTCTTCTAAGGGAATCAGTCTCTCGAGACTGACTTCTGGTGTAATGAGAGTGGCTAGCTCGGTGCCCTGAAGTGGATAACTGGCAGGGGATGGCCGAACTAGCTGCTCTGGAAGCCTCCGAAGAGGTAGCGAGTGTCCCAGTACGTCACGTTCCCGGGCGGAAGCTGCAGCGGCTTGGAGGGCAATGCTGGAGCCTTCAGGGACAATACCGTGCCAGGGGACAGATAGCTAGCCAGCGTCTGTTCAACCCGGGGCATCGCCCTGTAACCATGCTCACTCAGCCCTGCCACATTAGCATAATAGCTGGAGGCAGGACTGAAGATACGGGCTGTATAAGGCCTCCCCCATGACCTAGACACCTCGGCATGGTGGTCGGGGAAGAAAGGTAGGCTCCGGCGTGGATGTGGCGACTTACTCCGCAGAAAGCGTTCATCCAGCCTACTTGTCTGCGATTTAGCCCGTTTCTTGGTGGGCCAGTTGATCTTCAGCTGGGCCACAGCATGAGTAACCCCCTCCAAGAGCTCCTCATACTGGGGAGATTGAGGGGGCGAATCCTCATCAATGCCCTCCACGTCAACCTCCTCGGAGGAAGACAGGAGGAGCATCGAGTCCTCTCCCCGGGGGGAAGAAACCACGGTGCAGGCTTCCGAGGAACGCTGGTGAAGGCTCCCTTCTCAAAAAAGAGCCTTCCGGGAGTGGAGCACATGCAGCGGCAAACGCCCGCAATCCGGGCAGTCAGCTCCCTCGAGAGCCAACTGTGCGTGCTCTGCTCCCAAGCAGACAACGCACAGACTGTGTGTATCCCCACCCGTAATATAGCACGGGCAGGGAGCCACACACAGCCTGAAACGCTGCCTGCTCTCGCCCCTATGTTTAGTCTTCTCGCTGGCTTTCGGCATGAGGCAGCGAAAGTGAAACAAACAGTATAAAAGGATCGACACACAGAGTGCGTGCTGAATGAAAAAAGCTGCCGCTGTATCCACCGCACGCGCTTGTAAGCTTCCTGGCCGCTACGTCACCCCGCCCGTGACGTCTCGCCCATCCATTGGACTGGTTACACATGTGATTCAGAGCGTGGTCACGCTGAAGGCATTCCCATACTGCTTCCACGCAGCTCGAGTTCCTGAAGGGGAATTATATTTAAATCTACACAGGCATACAAGTGGCAGTGATTTAAAGTATAATGTTAATTTTAAGAGAAATGTTTTTTCCTAGTAAAAAATTCTGTCTATTCATGACTATGTGATTTATAGTTAAACTGAAACTTATTGAGGAGTTAACTTGCACATTTGAACACATCAGTTAGAATAGTGCAGCAGTAAATTGCAGTGGATTGAACATGCTAGGTTTAATAGGAATCAGCAATACTTGCCTCTGCTAATATCAAAACGTATTAATAATGGCTTTGTTTTAGGAATATAAAGAGATTTGTAAGAGATCTTTTATTATTATTATTACTTCTAATCTGAAATGCATTTAAATTATTTTATTTGGGATTTATTTTTAGAAAAATATATATTTTTTCTTGTTTATGAAACATTTTGGAGAGTTTTATCGAACAATGACGATACCAGGAGGTTATGGAATATATTATATTATTGCAGCCACTGGCCTGAGTTACTGGCCTGAGTTGAGAATATCAGAAGCAGTATTTGCTTTACTGATTGGTCCAGCTATCTCTGTGCTTCACATGCAGGCTTCAATGACAGGTGCCAGGAGTGCAGCGCTGATCAAAATCACAGGAAATGGACTAGTGATAAGACGATTTGTGAAAATGGGTCTCTGTCGCTTGCCACAAAATAAAATGTGAGCTGTGTGTGTGTGTATAGATATATACATTTATATATATATATATATATATATATATATATATATATATATATATATATATATATACATACATATATATATATATATATATATATATATATATATATATATATATATATATATATATATATATATGTACAGTGTTTTTAAACTAAGCTATTATTGGCTTAGTTTATTTTATATGTGGCTTTCTTTGATGTTATTATTCGTATTCGAGAGAGAGAGAGAGAGAGAGAGAGACCTGTTACCTAAAAAAAAGGTACCAAGATTAAAGGCTTGATGTCAGGGTTAGCATTTTAACCTTTTTTGGGTTAATTTGTGTAAAATACAAACAATATCACCCTTGCTTGTTCAAATTCTATCCACCATCAACCAGTTATTAATGTCAACTTAGCTTAGCCAGTTTAATTGAGACTCCAGCCATAGAGACGCAGGAAAGCATTTTACATTGGAGGTGCTGACATTTTAAGTGTCATATAGTATGTGGCATGAGCTATGGTGTCACACCAAATAATAGTCAAATAATTTTTCTTTTAACAGAGAATATGTGTTGATTACAATAATTATACTACAGCATGGCTTAATTCTCGAATCAACAAGTGTTGATTAATTTTCTATAGTAAAACAGATCTGAATAATTATGACTGTAACATAATAGTAGGCTTATAATAACATGCTCATTCTAATATGTTATTTTTTCTGTAGTAACAGTTCATTTACACGACTTGTCTGGCAGACACTTCACATAACGTGGGCTTAATTATAAACAAGTTCAAAAACATGTTGGATAAAAAAGAAAAGTATGTAATCAATGATATGGTGAAGTTTCCTGTTAGGAGACTTTTATCTAACATTTATGGAAGGAGTGCTTTTTAACCGTCAGTCAGTAAGTTTCCCAGCACTGGAGTTACTTCCTGTTATCACATATGTTATAACAGCTATATACAACCATTCCCTCACCAGGCTTTCCTTTTTCTTTCTCTGAAAGAGTCAAGTCTCAGTGATTTTCCATAACATTAAATCTAATTAACAGTAAGAAAGTGTGATGAATCTTTCATTAATAAGTTAAAAATTTTAAAAAACTATTCATAATAGTCAATTTTAAAGTTTGTTTAGCCTATTTCTTTATTTGTTTATCTATATATTATTATTTTAGCAGTTGCAGCTACATTGCAGTTAAAGATATCCTGAAAGTCAATGGACTGCAGCACCCTCAGCACCCCTACTTCCCACATCCTTGCTTAGCTGTGTCGTCAATGGTGTACCATGCATTGTCTTCTTACACTATTGTTTCTGTATTTGAGTGTGTAGCACCTGAATGTTCACTGTAGCAAATTCAATTTGAATAGATGACAGATCACCACATGATACTTCATGTAAAGAATAACACCAAAACAGAACCTGCATATTTTAACCTAACTTGTTTGTGTGTGTTGACCATTTTCAAAATCACATTGTTTCATTTCTTTATGTGTAAAAAGCAAAAAAATTTTAAAACATTTAATTTTTCACAGTTCTAGTACATCATTCAGGTATTACTAACGAAGCTTTCTGAGCTTCCCCTGTTTGAAGGGGTGTTGTTCCCTCCTCCAGTAGTTTCTTGTGTTCTGTTTTTTCACTGCTTTCAGGTCTCTGATTGGATTGTGATTTAGGAAAGGAAAGTCTGAATAGCTATTTCTGTTGTCTCTACTAGACAGCAATGAGATCAGATCGAAAGAAAAATGGTGTCTTTTGTTTAAGCTTCCTACCCACAGCCTTTTCTCCAGAGCCAAAGAATTCAGTAATATTACACATGACTCCTTTTGTGTTCCAGTCAGACAGTGTGCTCAGATTTGCATCTGATTGACAGAGCCTTCAATATGAACTGAAACATTTCTCATCTGAGACTAACAGCCTCATCAGTTCAAAAGATGTGAATTGCTGTTATAATTATTATCTGGCCTATTGTTCTGTGCTGAGCTTCCACTCGATACCACGAGCAAGTCATCGTCACTCCCACCTATTTCATGTTATGGACTAATACCGCCCCTCTTCTATGAGTGGCTTATCTTTACAAAAGGTCGTCTTTACAAAAGGACTGGAGGGTTTTCTTATCTTGAGAATAATCTGCTAACACAGAAAAAAATAAATGAACACTTGAAATCAGGTTCTTTATTGTCATGAGCAGCTGGGGCCTGCAGGTCCAACCATGCATTCTACAGAGCAACAAACCAGAGTCTTCCCTGAATCAAACCTCAGAATTCAGAATACACGGAAGGCTGCATGACAGATACTGTAGCAGCGGACAGGACAGATCTGTTGCCACCAAGATCTTGTTCCATAGCGAAATGGAAGAGTGTAAGCGCAGACAGTGTGTGTGTGTATATGATGTACAGAATCATTTTTTATTGTAGGATACAGTATTTTACAAGGATTGGGAAAAGGGGATTATGAAGTGGATAATGACCGTACATTGGAAATACATGTGAAATACTTGTTTTCCCATACAAAGGCTGAGAAAAAGAAGAATCATGTCTCCTTTTTCCAATGCCATTTTTTAAAAAATCTAGTTTCAGGTCTTCTGTGTGGTTTTCATGATGTAGTCGGGCTGGAAATTTTGCTGAAACCTGTCAACCATGGTTAATGATATTACCTCGACACAGATGAATAAAGGTTTAAAACCACTCAAAGCAAGCTGCTAGACTGTATGCTGTATGACTGTATGTTGTTGACTCCCACTCACCTATTATAGGTTCATTCTAAAAATATACTATATTTTAGCCTATAGCATAAGCCAAGTGTGAGAGCTTCTTGACTTTGTTTGAAGCTATGTTGTTATTAATGTCAACCTGTCCCACCAAAATCTATGGTCATGAGCTGCTGCAGCTACTGATTCTCAACAGCACACACCTCACCATGGCACGTGTACTGTATACTCATCACATGCATACACTTTGTCACCATTAGACAAATATGCATTTGATATATTTTTTAATGTGTTGAAGGGAAAGGACAATTATACTTTCATTTTAATGGTTATTCATAAATAAAGACATTTATCACATTTGTGTAAGTTTTATGCATAAACACGGATAGTAGATACTTTGCCAATTTTTACAAATATTGTGAATTTGCAGTTTTGTTAAATTGGACATACTTAAACATGAAATCAGACAAACAATACTGAGAACGAAGGCCATATGAGCATGGCTCCCACAGTCTTTTAATGCACCACCAGGGCAGGCAGTTTGATTTGAAATGGCTTCCTAGTTTTTTTATGAACCTGGCAGTTAAAACAGTGCTCTGTGCCAGGAGTCAGATTTCATTAATGTCTGTTCTTCTCTGTGTGAGTATATGTGTATATGTGTGATTTAATCCATATAATAACACTCCAGGCAGCATCACACACAAAAGTGCCACCAAACCAACAGCTTTCATGAACATATTTTTAGAGTGCACACAGGAAATGGAATTGCGTTGTAATTAATCGCCAGACACATCTGCCATCCACAAAAATCCATAAGGTGGGTTAGAGGTTACTCACCACAGTAATCACTATAATCATCACACCAGGTTTTTATTCCACCAAATGGATGTGTGTTATTGGGGGACGATCATTTCTAGTGGTGCAGAAACAATTTGGGTGGTACATTACACAAAAAAAAACCCAAAAAAACACCACATTCTGTCACAGAAAGGTTGCGAGTGTAAACCCCAGGACTGCCACAATAGGGCCCTTGAGCAAGATCAGCATCAGAGGGTTAACTATTGCCTGGACTGGAATGTGACTCACTTGTGGTTTTGGATTAAAGCTTTTTAGTGTTATGTATTTTGATCTAAGAATGAATAAAAAACAAAGAAGCAATATATGCCTTCATTTGTAACTGTGATTTTATGCTAATATTTGCTTTTAATCTTGCTTTGTAAATCTTACCTTGTTGCAAAACAGATGTTCATTAACAAGAAATTATGCTCAATTTTACCAATCAGTTCAGCTCTTCACAAATAAATTAAACTTATTATTATTATTATTATTTTTCTATTCTAATAGATCATTTAGTTGAAAGGAGAATTGTATCTTCCTGTGATAATGCAGTGGTTAAAGTGGAGAAAAAGACATAATTGCCTCTTTATAAATATAATTGTTCAAAGTAGATATGTTTCTTCAGTGGTTTTTCACTAGGTGTCTGAAGCTAATAGAAATGGAAGCTTTAAAAAATGCCAGTTTAGCATGGTGCAAACAACTTATATAAATTATATATATTTATTTATATATTTAATTTATTATTAGTTATAAAACCTTAATCTAAAAACCTAAAAATACACCTTATTGAAATTTGTACATGAACATGAATAAGTTCAAAATTTAATCTTCAGATCATATTATTGCCCAAATAACTTCCAGCTTCTAATTAAATTTAACCTTCAGACTTTGCCCCCCACTTTCTACCTGAGTCGCATACTTGTGTGGAGTGACATCAACTTATGTGCTGAAGAAGAGAGTGTTCTGACCTCAAAATGGCTATTGTTACTGTTTTTTTTTTTTTTTTTTTTTTTAAGCTCTGTGAAGTCTTTCTTCTCCATTTTCATAGATAACAGTGTGTAATATCATGTCAGAAACCAACATAAGCAAGTCTACTTACTGATACTGAATAACTCAGTTCAGGTTAAAGTGAGAGCATGCCATCTGCATAAATGCTGAACTGGAGAATTTAAGACTACCTTACTCATTAGATTCTTCAAACACCATGTCTACAGATTTTGTGTAAGTGGATAATTATTTTCTTTCTTTCTAAAGATACCAGATATTACACATTAATGCAGTTTATTCATGTTGTCATCACTGATCTTTACAGCTTTAAATGAGAACATAAACATGGAAATATACATTTTCTGAATCACTGTAGCAGTGATTAAACAAGCTCACACACACACACACACACTCTCTCTCTCTCTCTCTCTCTCTCTCTCTCTCTCACACACACACACACACACACACACACACACACAATCTTGTAATTATAACATTGTGGGGACAATAGTCCAAGACCTGCTTTCTGGGGACACCACTTTCCTGTGATCCTACAGGAGTGAAAATGAATTATAGATTTATAATTTAATCCTGGGAACCCAGAATTTACCTAAATAATTATGGATTTAATTGACTAGGTTTGCTTGTCTATTTTTAACATGCAATGGGGAATTAGGAACTCATTACTGGGGACCTAATTTGTATACATTGAAAATATAATATAATAGAAAATATCTATATCATAGTGGGAAATTACAAAAAAACTAATTTGCATACATAGATCAGGTAGTTTATATAACACCAAGGATACATGCATAAAACAAACAAACAAATAAACAAAAAAACAACTTCACACATTACAATACCTTCACTTTTTTAGCCACTGTCAAAAGCTCCTTCACATAAATTATACAGCTATGTATAACATGTAACTCTCAATGTTTTTGTACTTGTTTCCACTGATGCCAATTTTAGTTCCAGTGCTGTTAGTCAATTTGCTTAGTCTGAAACAGTGAGATATTGATACATTTGTTTAGTTTTAGTTTTACTTGGTTCACAAACCTTCCTTTATTTATTCATTTATTTATTTATTTAAATTACTTGAACTATTCTTTAACTCGTAATATTTTAATAATAATAATAATAATAATAATAATAATAATAATCAGCAACTGGTATTGATATGACCTCATGAAAATTAATGTCAGTATCTAATATTTTGCTTCTTGTAAATTAATTTTACATCACATTAAGCTTCAGAATATTCAGAATGCTTACATAGTCAGTCATCAAGTTATGACATTATTTTACACAGTTCAGTTGGCTGGTTAAAATGTAAGTCAAAATGTTAATATCTTTGCTACAGGAGCATCTGGGTCTGTCCACAGTCTTGTCATTGGTGGCAGGATGTCAGCAAACAGAGGACTGACAAAGACTGGCTAATAATTTTCAAAATGAGAAGAGAAACCTTTTATGAAGCCATGCAATATCTTTCAAACTAGTCTGAGTCTCCACAACACCTGATACTGGTAACCTGTCCCTGCTGAACTGTGTGTTGATGTGTGTTTCCCACTTGTTTAGAATAGGAATGTCAACAGCCTGCAAGATTAGTCAGAAAGTAGTTACAGCCATTAGTGATTATGAAACCAGTTTATATAAAGAAACCATCTCCTGCAGAGTTGAGAACTATTATGCAAGCCTACCATGATAAATGGAAGTTCCCACAGGTTGATGGGACCCATATTAGCATCCAAGCCCCATGTGGCAGGCCTGCAGACTATTGTCATAGGAAAGGGTTCTATTCACTCCTATTACAGGGTATGGTAGATCATAGAATGCTGTTCTTGTACATTAACCTTGGGTGGTTTGGCAAAACATGTGACGCCAGAGTGTTTGAATAGTGCCAGGATGGCGCTTTGTTGCAAGGATGGACAGAGCAAGGTGAGGTGGATGTTCTGATCCTTACTTTAGGTCATTCTCCTGTAGATACTGAAACTATATCAGTTGGGCAGAGGAATCACAGATGCACACATACAGTTCAACCACAAGCTAAGTCAAATACAAATGGCAGTGGAGAGAGCATTTGGCAGACTCAAGGGCAGGTGGAGATATTTGCAGAAGAGAAATAACAACCACATTATTATTATTATTTTTTTTTAACCTATGTGGCCAGGAAGGAGATGATGATGAAACAGTAAAGGCCAAACAGGGTGGCCATGAACTCACTTGCAGGGAAACCATGCTTTTAGTTTACTTAGGCAAACAGTGGAACTGTTCTGTAATGTAACTTTGCCTTTACTGAAATGCCTTTATTGAAATGTCCTTCAGTGTTTTCCATGACATTTTTTTTTTTGTTATCTACTGTGTTCATATCGTTCTATATTATGTAATATTAAATTAATCAGAACCCATTAGAGTTATTGGCATTTGTTCTTTAATAAGGCACCAGTTTCAAAACAAAATTTGCAACAGACGTATCAAATGCATGGCCATGACAAGTCTGTATTAGGACCGTAAGAAAAACATACAGTGTATCTTGTATAAATTTTTAAGTAACAAGGTGCGTCAAGCTGTAAATCATCAACAGCCATAAACACCAAAGATAACAGTAATAACAATATTAAAATTCTAACAATAGGCCTCATTTATCAAGCTGGATACAAAAAGAGTTTTCTGTAAAGTGTTTGTCTGAGCATTTACAAAAGAAATTTAGTATATATATATATATATATATATATATATATATATATATATATATATATATTCTATTCATGTTTCTGGATGTGTTTAAAGTTACACATAAGAAGACTAACTAATGCAAACCTTGACTTGATCAACTTCAAGTCATACTGTATATTTTGGATGTTGCTTATTTTTCATTACATTTACAGCGTTTAGCAGACTGCCTTATCCAGAGCAACTTAATGATGTGCTTTGTAGTCTCTATCAAAAACACATCCTCATGCTAGTTCACCAGTTAGGGACTAACTTTGTGAAAACCAGTCATTTTATATTTTTGACATTAATTAAAGAAAAATAAAAAAAAGCGAGCCAACACATAAATTAAGACAAATAAAACTCTGTTCAATTATGACACGAGAAGTCCTGCCTTATAAATGGAGGACGGGCCGATTTGTCTGCACATATCCATTAGCCATAAACAAATGCCTCAGCTGACAGAAAATGTAGTGCTCACTTATTATTGTTAATATTGTATATTATTTAATATTTATATATTATCCAATTGTTATATGTTATTAACATTGACATAGAAGTGAGTCCAATTGACAACCACTTCTATGGTATGGGCTGCTGTGGCACAGGTGAAGGAGTGGTATGTGCTGCCATAGGTGGGTTCACCGGGTGTGGTGGTGTTAAGGAAGGGGGAATAGGCTGCTCAAGAAAAGAGCAGGCTGAGGAGGCATGTGAGTTGTTGTACAGGGGGTTGAATGGGTGACCCACCACATATGGATGGTATAGGTAACCAGAGAACAGAGTGGCCATTAGCTGCATAAACATTTGTTGACTGGCCTGCTGCTGAGTCTGCATTGGAGCAAAGCACCACTCTATAATCGCTTGCTGCTCCCTAATAAAATTATAAAATTTAGCTTTTTCTTGCCTATCTTCCCTTTGTTGTTTGGTTTAGTTCAGGTCATCCCGGTGTTGTTTGGTTCCTTAAAATAATGTAGCCTTGGATTTGGTATGCTATATTGGATGTATGGGTTCTGTTATTTACTGATGGCACATTATAATCATATAATGTCTACATGACAATGTGCTACACAAACAGGTGGAAAATGACAATGACGAGAAACAACAGTGATGCTAGTAATAGTTATAACAGGTAAAATGTTAAAGAAGGCTAAAAAATAAACAGGTTTACATAGTTACATAGCATGATTCAGATAACAAGCACTTACCACCAGATGCATCCGTGTCAGCTGAGTGTCCATTATCCTCAGATGAAAGAGGTGGCGATGTGCAAAAACTGGTTGTGCAAAAAAAGGCTAGGGATAAGCTAGAAAGATTCACCGGATATCTAGTGGGTTAGCTTGGGGTCTTGTTCCTATTATTTTGACACGGTCGTCATACCAAACAAATTTGTTCTTTTCATCTGTCAGTTATCTCTCTTTGATATGTTCTTTGGCCCATATATCCAGAATACATTGTATTTCTGCAGAGCTCCAAATCTGTCCTCTGGCACTCATTTAGCCAACTGTTGTTTGCATTTAGCCAGCAGTTCGCATGTTGAGGGGGATGCTGCATATAACCCATAACACACAGCGTGCATGGTTCACTTCCTGCATTTGAGTCAGTTAGAGTCGGATCACTTTCTCAAACTACGCTAGAGTTCGATTGAAACCGACCCTAAGCAGCCTCACTCAGACTCAGTGTGATTGCTGTGTCCTAACCTGTACAAAAGAACTACAGTGAAGAGGAAAATGTACCAGGGTTCTGCATATATGAAAGCACTCATAGTCTGCATAGATATGGTCCAGAGTAGATATTTTTCCGAGGACTGTTTGGGTGCTTGCCATACTGAACCTTGCTGACTGGTCAAATGCAACCATCAGAGAATGATGCTTCCCCACCAAATATATTTAGTTAATGATTCTAGTGGCATGTCTCTAATAGCAAAAGCAAAAATGTCTTCAAGCATGAAATTGCGCTTCATGTGTGCACAGCTGGCTTAAAATATTGCAGTCATATTCAGACAACAAAGCGAAAGCAGTAAAGAAACTTATAAAGAACTTCAAACTCAACTTCAAGTATGTGAAAGACTCTTTATCAACATTATGAAGAAAATCATAGTCTCACATGAACCATGACTGAACTGAACCATGACACATCTAATCTAATCTTTATGCACCACTCTTGTATTCTGTCTGATTAAGTAAAAATGCTAACAAAAAAAATCACACTAAGGAAATATGATAATGCTTTTTGCATACATTAGATTAATTATTTCTAAATATTAAAAAATACACAAGAGATCATGTGTGATGGTCTATACATCACTGTTTAAATGTACAGTGAATTAGTTTACTCATTCTCAGCCATTATTCATCTATGATAATATGTCAAATGATAAAAGAATTTTATGAACTTGCTGAAGCAACTATTTAGCAAAAGTGAATGTTTTAATACTGTTTTGTCACACATACTTAGGAAGTCTGATTGCCAATGTAATCTGATACATATCCTCTATATTTCCTTTTTCCTATAAGTTAACATACATGTAATATCTTGTAAGTGATAACTTAGTGAACAAGAAAAATCTACAATAGGACTGTGTAATTTATGAGTGATGTTAGTGTGTAAAAATGAGTTAGTGGAAGGAAAAAAAAGAAAGAGAGAGAGACTAATGTGGTCATGCGTTAAATATTTTAAATATCACTGACAATGCTGATGTGAGATTGGTTTCTTCTCAGGTCCAATGATTTCCCCGCTTAATTAAAGGAAGAAAAGCACTGTGAAAGGAAGTGACCCACACCCAATGAAGACACACTCAAAATTAATCACTATCACTCTGTATTAAATCATCTCCACCAGTACTGCAGTTTTACATACTGTGCCAGTGATGAAAGGTTGTGAGTTTAAATCCCAACAGCCACTGCTGTGCCCATGAGCAAGATCTTTAACTGAGACCCTCAACTATGCTTGAATTGGACTCTGTCTCAATGGTAAGCTGCTTGAAATATATGAATTAATCTAAATGTAATGCATTGGTTTAAACAATACTTAGACATATGAATCCACATAAGTGCTTCTTGTGGTCAGGGATCCTCCTGATGATAGGTGTGCACATATTGTGATTATTTGAAAGGACCGGTCTCTCTGCAGTAAAAGACAATAACTCTGCAGTATACACTACCATTCAAAAGTTGGGAATCACTCAGAAATTTTTTGTTTTTGAAAAAAAATGTCTATTGTTACAATTAACATTAGCTTGATCAGAAATACAGTCTAGACAGTGTTATTGTTGTAAATGACTACTTTACCTGGAAACAGCTGCATTTTAATGGAGTATATACACTCACCACTCTAACAGGAACACCTGTACACTTGCTCATTTATGCTATTATCTAATCTAGCCAATCACGTAGCAGTAGCACAATGCATAATATCATGCCAATACAGGTCAAGTATTTCAGTTAATGTTCACATCAAACATCAGAATGGGGGAAAAAAAATGCAGACTTATCATCCACTTTATTATACACCGATCAGCCATAATATTATGATCACTGACAGGTGAAGTGAATAATATTGATTATCTCGTTACAATAGCACCTGTCAAGGCTTGAGATATATTAGGCAGCAATTGACCAGTCGGTTCTCGAAGTTGATGTGTTGGAACCAGGAAAAATGGGCAAGCGTAAGAATTAGAGAGACTTTGACAATGGCCGAATTGTGATGGCTAGACGATAGGGTCAGAGCATCTCCACAACGGCAGAGTGCCCATGCTGACCTCTGTCCACTGCCAAAAGTGCCTACAATGGACAGGTGAGCATCAGAACTGGACCACGGAGCAATGGAAGAAGGTGGCCTGGTCCGATAAATCACATTTTCTTTTACATCATGTGGAAGGCCGGGTGCGTGTACATCATTTACCTGGCGAAGAGATGGCACCAGGAGTCACTATGGGAAGAAGGCAAGCCGGAGGAGGCAGTGTGATGCTCTGGGCAATGTTCTGCTGGGAAACTTTGGGTCCTGGCATTCATGTAGATGCTATTTTGACACATACCACCTACCTAAACATTGTTGCAGACCAGGTACACCCCTTCATGGCAACGGTATTCCCTAATGCAAGTGACCTCTTTCGGCAGGATAATGCACCCTGCCACACTGTAAAAATTGTTCAGGAATGGTTCGAGGAACATGACAAAGAGTTCAAGGTGTTGACTTGGCCTCCAGATCTCAATCCAATCGAACATCTGTAGGGTGTGCTGGCCATCAAGTCCGATCCATGGAGGTCCCACCTCGCAACTTACAGGACTTAAAGGATCTGCTGTTAACGTCTTTGAGCCAGATACCACAGCACACCTTCAGGGATCTAGTGGAGTCCATGCCTCGAGGGGTCAGGGCTGTTTTGGCAGCAAAAGGGGGACCAACACAATATTAGGCAGGTGATCATAGTGTTATGGCTGATCGGTGTATCATCCACTGTACACCTGCGCATTCATGCGGTTATTTAATCAGCAAATCATGCAGCAGCAGCACAATGCAAAAAAATCAGTTAATGTTCACGTCAAACAACTGAATGGGGAAAAAGTGTATCTCTGTGACTTTCACCATGGCATGGTTGGTTTATGAATTTTTATGGTCATCATTTTTTACAAATTTAAATTGGTTCATATTGAGCAGACAAAAATTAAAGGTCAATTTCAGTGGTTTTCAGCTCTCACTCTGAGCTATTTGCATTAGTCTAAGTGCAATTTGGCCCCGATGGACAGATTGAGACCTCATAAAAATTAGTTCTTGTCTTCTGTAAATGGACTGACCAACACACACACACACACACACACACACAGAGCACAGAGCACAGGGTAAGGGTAAAACTATTATGCTTATACAGAGGAACACACATATTTAAAGACAGACAGCACTATTCATTTTTCACATTTGTTAATTTTAGGAGCACAAAATGTAATTTGTCCCATTAATATATACTTAATATGTACTCTCTTGATTTGAGAAGTTATGCTTAGGCATTTAATTTCTTCTATGGTATTTTTGAAAAATCTAATTTTGAAAAAAATTGACATTTTGAAAAATTATTGACAAAGTAATCCACCTTGATCATGTTTATTACACCCGGTATTGTGTTTCAGAAGTGCCTTCTCAGTCAATACCTATGGTGTATTATGGAGGTGTCTTAAATACATTAGTCCCACCAAGTATAGGAGGAGTTTCACTCAATGATTGTCAGGCTGTGTGAATTTACAATCTTGGCTAGAAATAAATCAAGCCTTGTATCACCACTGGTGGTGTTCTTGTCCTTGGTTCTGTAAAGGGGAAAAAAAAAAAAACCTACTTCCACCTATATGGCCTATATTTATGAACAGCAAATAAGATGTGTGGATGCCATAGATTTAACCTTGAAAGGACAGGAAATGCTAGCCTATTTATACCAACTGGCCATGCTAACAAGTAATAGATGTCTCACTCAAATTCTTTTCATAAAATGTATGATTACTCACTCTCCTGCAATAAATTCCTAAATAATGTAACAAGACAACTTTTTGTATGTAAATGATAGCCTCAATTAGTTAAAATAATGTTTAATTTTTTTTGACAATTTCACTAATACCAGAAAATTCTGCAATCACAAATTGGCTTCATAAGTTTGTAATATTTCAACTGCCAGTTAGACTTATCATCCACTTTATTATATCATCCACTGTACACCTGCGCATTCATGCAGTTATTTAATCAGCAAATCATGCAGCAGCAGCACAATGCAAAAAAATCAGTTAATGTTCACTTCAAACAACTGAATGGGGAAAAAGTGTATCTCTGTGACTTTAACCATGGCATGGTTGGTACCAGAAGGGCTGGTTTGAGTATTTCATAACCTGCTGATCGCCTGAGATTTTCACACAACCATCTCTAGAGTTTACACAGAATCGTTCAAAAAACAACAAAAAGAAACATCCTGTGAGTGGAGGGTCTGCAGGCTGAAACACCTTGTTGATGAGAGAGATCAGAGGAGAATGACCAGACTGATTTGAGCTTTATCTCTGTAGCTGAATTCTGTTATTTTAGCAATTTTTTCCCTTAGGAATATTTTATATAATCATGAGTTAGTTAATTAAAAAAATCTCTTTAGCATAAATGTGTAAATAAGAACTATCCGTAATATTTTACAAAAACATTTACTTAAAAATAAGCTTGTGTGACTTAACAATGTTGTTTGAAGAATGCATATGGAGATTCTGGGTGAAAATAGACATTCATTATTTAGCTTTGTTAGCCTCACAGATCAAAAGAGGTAAGTGGAAATGTATATAAATTAGATTTTTCATCAAACTGTTCCATTAATGCACAATTTATCATGCAGTTTATATCAGTAAACACAGCGAGACTTGGTCATAAAATACACTATTCTGCCAAAAGTTTCTGAACATCTGATAATCACATTCATATGTGCTTGTTGGACTCATTTATTCCAGATTTAGCCCCTCCTCCCCCTTATTAATTCCCCCTTATAACAACTCCCACTATTCTTGGAAGTGAAGTCTATGTGGTGTGGGGATTTTGCCCATTCAGCCACAACAGCATTAGTGAATTCAGGCACTGTTGTCGAGTAAAAAGGCCTGGCATGCAGTAAGCATTCCAGTTCATCTCAAAGGTGTTCAGTGGGGTTGAGGTTAGGGCTCTGTGTAGGCTACTCAACTTCTTCCACACTAACCTTGGCAAACTATACTGTTATAAACCTTGCTTTGTGCAATGGGACATTGTCATGCTGGTTTGGGCTTCTTAGTTGCAGTGAAGAGAAATCTTAATGTTACAGCATACAAACACATTGTAGGCAATTCTTTGCTTCCAACTTTGTGGCAACTGTTTGGGGAAGGTCCACTTATGGGTGTGAAGGTCAAGTGTCCACATATAGTGTGCATTTGTCTTACTATATACTATTTAATTAATATTATTGAAAGGGAGAGAAAGTTTCTGATTCATGTTTATTTCCTATTATGTATGATATTCTCTATTATGTGTCATCTCACATTATTATTTTGATGATTGGATGTTTGAGACACAGTGATGAGGACAGCATCAAGCTCATAGCGAGATACTGATTGAGGTCATCCAGCAAATAGACTGGACACACACTCTAATCACTGCGGCCTTATCACCATGGAAACTGCCAGAAGATTCAAACATGTTCAAAACGATATCTTATCATGGACTAACTGCGGAAAATTTGCAAAAAATTCTGAGACTGAAGAAAGGAAGCAGCATAATGATAAAAATTAACCTTTACTTTTTACTTCCTGCCCTTTACCTCCTGCCCTAGCACCACCCTGTCCACAACCCCTGATCATGGTTTGTACCTGTTCCTTGTAATAAGTCTGATTGTGTCTAGTTTGTCTTATCTGTGCCTTGTTCTCTTGTGTCTTAGGCTTTTTTGCAAATATGAAATACCACACCTAATCTGTGAACACTAGTCTGTGATATACTAACAGTTTAAGTGTGTAGTTCGTACAGTATATGGCCAACGGTTTGTGGACACCTGACCATCACAACTATGTGTGGTTCTTCCCCAAACTGTTTCCACAAAGTTGGAAGCACACAGTTGAAAAGAATGTCTTTGTATGCTGTAGCATTAAGATTTCCCTTCACTGGAACTAAAGGGGCCCAAACCTGTTCTAGCATGACTATGCCCCTGTACACAAATGAATCCTGTAAAGACATGGTTTGCCAAATTTGGTGTGGAAGAACTTGAGTTATCTGCACAGAAACCCCTGACCTCAACCCCACTGAACACCTTTGGGATGAAATGGAACCCCAGCTTTGTGCCAGGCCTTCTTGCCAGACATCAGTGCTTGACTTCTTGTGTTCTTGTGGCTGAATGAGCACAAACTCCGACAGCCACGCTCCAAAATCTAGTGAAAAGCCTTCTGAGAAGAGTAGAGGCTGTTATAGCTGCAAAGGGGGAACAACTCCACATCAATGCCCAGGGTTTTGAAATGATATGTTCACTAGTCAAGTGTCCACATACTTTTGGCCATATAGTGTATATTCGCATATTAAATTCACAGAAGCCTATTGCCATCAGTTGAAGAAAAAAATTCTATCATTTACTAAGACTGAATAATATGTAACGTTATCTAACTCATTATTATCTAACTTAGAGTCTCAAAACAGTCAGGATGTTGTTCAAAATGATGGCTTTAACAAGTTGCTTTTATATTAGACAGTCTCCACATTTTCATGCCTGCTGCCAACGGCATTTAAACAGAAGCTGTGAAAAGGGTATAATTCAACATTTACCTTATTATCAAAATGTACACTCATGTTGACATGCTATGGTTTTTACGTTCATATCATATTTTGAACCATGTCTATGATAGGTACTAAAAAAAGTAAATGTACCCTCCCTAGATTAAGATTACCAGGACCAATCCCTATAGCCAAGCCATAGGGTGGTGTCAGCTGTCTTGAGCCTGGTGACCAGACCACCCATGTAACCCCACCAGGTTCACTGTGAAAGGGGCACAGGTGCAATGCTAGTCGAATGATAGGCATGTGATGAACGGTATTAAGCAGACTAGACCATTGACTGTAACAGAGAAGGCAAAATGTCTCTGAAGCCCTCTAGTGGCTGGGTGCAGTACAATTTTTAACACCATCCATTCCCATGTTAGCAAATGGAAAACAAGCCAAATTTACATTTTAAGTTACATCTCCACAAATTATTTTTGGGAATAGTGTTCTGTTGTTTTACATGTTCAGTTGACTATGATATCTCCCCCAATATTTTTCCTTACAATAAATGCATTTTATGGGAGGCATTTTTGATGAGAATTAATGATGAGGGCATGGTTGAGATGATTGACAGTTTTGGATATGACAGTTGAGCCATACACTTTCCAACGTACACATGAAGCTCTTGACAGTTCTGTAGCAAAGCCATGTCTTGTTCTGCTGTAAACTGTTCTATAAGAACTCTCAGCAGGGAGTTCTTTGCATTTTGGCAGTATATTGCTCATTTTGATGTCTAAACAAGCTCATTGTACTGATATTATAACTAGCAAATCAACAGGAGTGAAATAATGTCATAAACCATGGAAGCTAAAACTAACAATTTATTATTGACTGTATAATCGTAGCTAACACTCAAGGTAGAGATTAGCCAGTCACTTCTTTTTAAATGTAAGATTAGCCAGTCACTTCTTTTTAAATGTACTCCACCAACAGAATGAGTGGAGCATAAAAGAGTACATTTCTTCATTCATGTGGGTAATGCACTGCAGGTGTCAGAGCTAGATGAAAATCATAAAAAGCAGCATTTTTGTCAAAAAAAAATTGTTGCGTTGAGTGTTGACCGCTGCTTATCAGTTTGTTTTCATTTGGAACCTTACATTATTTACTAATACTTAAATTACTTTTATTAACATGATGATGTGAGCTAGTTAGCAAATAGTAGTTCAGTCAGTCATAACTCAAATATATGACTACAATTTAGCATTCTGCATATTATGTTTACAGCAGAACAAGACATTTTTTAAACTTTTTTTTAAATAAAAAAAAAATTAATGTTGTTCTAATGACGGGAAATCTTAATGTTACAGCATACAAAGGCATTTCAGACAATTGTGTGCTTCCAACTTTGTGGCAAAAGTTTGGGAAAGACCTACACATGCATGTAATACTTTTGGCCATATAGTTTATTTCAACTATTCCACTCTCTCTCTCTATTTCTGCGTGTGTGTGTGTGTGTGTGTGTGTCTAAAATCGATCTTTGTGACATTTGAAGTGTTTCTAGCTAGCTAACCCTATTCTGTGATTCTGATGCTTAGGTTGATAAACACATTTCTCCCTCCTTCACTCTCTCTTTCTATTTTTTATGCAATTCAAAGGACAACCTGGCTTTCTTACCTGTAGCTTAGAGCTGTACGACACACACACACACACACACACACACATACACACACACTTTTATTACAGTGTGTTCATCCTCTTTTCCTTCTCCACAATGTCTTTCATCATCCATTCTGTCCATTCTCCATTCTCTTTATATATCAGAAGACAGGTGTTAGACAGTGAAGATTATTATCTATGAATCAAACATGGCTGTGTGGAGTAGTGAAATATTATATGAATAACAGATCCCAGACAGATCAAAAGCAATGGGGGCATTTTACAGATTATTATATAACCTTGATCACATATTATATGGCAATTTGACACTTGATGTTATATTTTAAAAATGTTTATGATGGCTTCATCAATGTCTTTTTTTTCCACCAGCACTTTGCAAATACACAACAGTTGTGAGATGAGTGCAAAATATGCAACAAATACACAGTTTAATGAATACACAGGATAGTGTCTATTACATACTAACTAGACAGGACAACACAATATTTGGATGGATTATATGGCATAGCTGACAATGCCATATCATAGCTGAGTAGATTTATACCCATAGCATCATATGGCTAGAAACCACTGCAAACATTTTCATTCATTTTCAGTAAGCACTTTATCCTGTCAGAGTCACTGTGGATCTGGAGCCTATCCCGGGAACACCGGATGCAAGGCAGATGGGTTGCCAGTCCACCACAGGGCACCCTACACACATATATCCATATACACTCATTTCCACTTAAGGGCAAGTTTGAGTAGCCAATTCACCTACCAACGTGCTTTTGGAGGCAGGAGGAAACTGGAGAACACAAAACACAGAGTATTCTGAGCTCGGGATGAAACCAGAACCCTGGAACTCTGGGTAATTTTAAAGTGCATGTTTTCTGGAGTGGATGTTAGGAAGGATCCTTAGTCCAGCTAGGTGTTGGGTGCAACAATTGGTTGAGTAGTCTGACTGTTGCAGCGTCTATCAATGGCAGCATAGATCTTTCAGTGCCTTCTGCCAAACAGCAGGAGGGGTGAGAGGGATCATCCACAAAGCTGGTGATCTTGTGGATGTAGCACTTATGGTTGTCATTGTTCTTTCGGCTACTCCTGTCAGGGGTTGCCACAGCGGATCATTGATCTGCATGTTTGAGTTTCACGGATGTCCATCCTAACACAACCCTCCCATTTTATCTGGGCTTCGGACCGGCACTGAGAGTATACTGGGCTGAGTTGGCTCTCTTAATTCCCTGCCTGGGAACTGAACCCAGGGTGTAGCAGTGAGAGCGCAGATTCCTTAGCCGCTAGATCCCACAGGGACCCTAGATGTAGCACTTATGGTAGGAGATGTAAATAGTGGGTAGAGAGACCATGGTAATCCTCTTAGCTGATTTGCTGGAGGTTCTTGTGGACTGAGACAGTGCAATTCCTATACTAGACATTGAAACAGATGGTTAAGATACTCTTTTTTTGTTTTGTGATGGTGGAAAGGTGAATGTTTGCTGTCTCCATCCTCCACAGGAACCGTCAATGATCTCTTGTCTTTCGACGTTAAGAGATTTTTCATTTCTGCACCAATCTGCTAATATGCTGATTTGCTTTTGGATTTGGTTTGAGCTGTGCTTTGCAGCAATTGTGAGCCAACAGCATAAATAGCAGTGAATGGATCACAGAACCCTGGGGAGGGCTAGTGATCAGTGTTGTGGTTCTAAAAAGGCCCAGATGGTGATCCTGACAGACTGAGGTTTGCCCATCAAAAAGTCTAGGAACCAGTTGCAGAGGGATGTTGTTCAGGCCTAGCAAGCTCAACTTTCCTATACACCCATCACAAAATTCACTTTTAAAATATACTTTAATGTTTATAATTTCTTTCTTTAAATCTTTGAATAAAGCATTTAACTGGATAAAATCCATAACACTGCTGGATGATACTTTTGGCAGCTGACTATGCTATTTGTCATGCAACGGAGTCAGAGACAGATGCAAGTGCAGGTTAGTGTTTTTTTTTTTTTTTTGTTTGTTTGTTTTTTTTAAAAGTTACTGGCAAACAGTTCCAAAACGTGATGCGCAAAAGAAAAAAAAAAAAACAGGGACAGGCAGAAAGTCAGGCGATCAGCAAACAGCACAATGTGGGCATATCCAAAATCCCAAAACATAGATACAAGATATGTTACAAGAACAGAAACCAGAATAGCAAGATACAAAACACAAGGCTTGATAAGTCAGGTTAGGGCACACTGCATGTTACTTCACAACTGGCTGAGTGTCCATAGTCTGTTTATAAAGGTGCAAGTGAGATTTAAATATTGTCAAGGTCTCGACAGAGAGTTTGTAAAAATAATGTTTATACTGTCTTTGCTTTTTTGCCTGCACACAGCTTGACAAGACATAATTCTAAGAAAATATAGCCTAATCATTGGTGCAATGCACAAATGTAGAGAAATAGTTGAAGTAATGGCATGGCCTCAAAAAGGATTTGATGATGTTCTGTCTCAATCCCAAATTGGTCTCACATTCTTGTGGAGTCCTGGTCTTGGACTTGACAATGGTGGTCTTGACTACAGCCCTAATAACCCAGTTGACCCTGAATCTGTTATCTTTAATGGTTATTATCTAACATGATTATCTATAGTGATTACTATAGAGAATGTTGTTTATATTATTATTTTTGGTGGTTATCTCTTTGATGCCAATAGTTGGCATCATCAATTGTGGTTACATCATTGGAAAGTTGTTTATGTGGTAGTTTTGATACAATCTCTAATGGTGTTTCTATGGGAGTATAAAGACGTTTATAATCTGTGGTTATTAGAATTTATTACCTTTATGATATTATCTACGCTAGCTAAGGAATCAATAATGAACATTATCTATTGTGCTCTTATACCAGTGGTGTTTATTGCATTATCCTTGGTGAGTATTATTGTGGTTTTGGTATTACCTTTGGTGTGTGTTGCCTTATGTATGATGGTTATCATTTGTTTTGGTTTTGCTATTACCCAGGGTGGTTAAAGAATAAGGTTATTATGATGGGCAAGGTGGCAATTGTTTGTCATATGGTTTTATGATGGTATCATTTATATTTATGATGATCATCTACAATTTAGAGCAGCTTATGCAGTAGTGGAATATTGTATAAATAACATTACACATTTTGAGAAGAATTTCTGAAGTAAACTGATAATCAGATAGATTACATACAAAATTCTATTTTGTAATCTTGCTTATTTTGTAATGTATAGGACTTATATGTTCAACTCAATAGAAAGAATTTCCCAAGAATGGCAAAAGAATATTTATAAAGGTAAATCTTAACTGTAAACATTTGATGTTGTTGTTGTTCCTCTTTCAGCTGCTCTCGTTAAGAGTCGCCACAGCAGATCATAGGTTTGCATATTTGATTTGGCACAGTTTTTTACACAGGAAATTTTTACACTTCCTCATGCAACCTTCCCCAATTTTTATCTGGGCTTGGGACCGGCACTGAGAGTGCACTGTTGCACGCAACATCAGTGGCTGGGGTTGGTTCCCTGGACTGGAATCGAACACGGGCTGCAGCAGTGAGGGCCTAACCACTAGTCCTCCAGGGACCCGTAACCATTTAATGTAAAATTGCTTAAAAATGTACAGGGTATACCAATGCTCACCAAATACACTAACAAACACTTGTGTTATGCATTCAACATTATAAAAGAATCCTTATCACCTAAAGAATATCAGTGTAGTTCAAACTGCGTGGACCATTTTAAAAGTGGTTAAAAAGCAAAACAGTTTTTAGTCTGCAACCATTTTTTAAATGGTTATCTTGTTTAAACATTAACAAATACACCAAGTGACGGAAGACAAAATACACTGGGAGCAGGAGGGAGATTTAGTCTGCTGTGATTTTAAGCAGTGATCAGAATGCGATGTGCTCTCTGAGCCTGTTGTTTTATTCAGCCAAGCATCCTTTAACAAACAGCAGAATATCAGTTACAGAGAAACAACAGTGTTTAAATCCTCAGCAGTTATTTACTAGTTTTTTTTTTCTCCTTCATGCAAGTGTAACTCTCTAAATGTGTTTATTTGTGTGTGAGAAAAAGAGCACAAAATGACTGATGGAAAATAATAACAAATAAAAAGACGAGAGACAATGAGAGAAGATAGAAATAGACGTAATTTATATCCTGCCTTCTATTCTCTTTTCCTCACTAATGGACTTACAAGACAAAAAAGCTCAGTCAAGCTTTTCAAATATGCTGACGACACCAGCATTACTAAGCTAATTTCAGGAAATGGTGACTTGTCATAACAACAGGAGATTGTCTAGTGCTTTATTATATTGTGGAGACAGCGATCTCCGTATTCTAAAAATGATAAACTAAAAATGATAAACTAAGCAATATCAGATTTTGATATCAGATATCTTGAAAATATCAGATTTTCCATGAGTCTTATCCCTTCCATTGAAGATGTTCAGATGACATGCAGATGGATTTGATCTAACATGGATCATCAGGTTTTACACAAACTTGTGGAGTCTGTGTCAGCTGAAGTACACACTGTCATTAAAGCAAAAATGGGATAATATCATTTGTAATGAAAACTGTTGTGTTAAATTGCAAAAGAATGCCAAACAGAAGCATTTTCACTAGTTACCTCAGTCTTTTGGACCCTACTGTACATACAGAATACATCCTGTTCTACAATACATATCTTTCTGAAGATATTATCTCTAAGTTGATCATGTTATGCCACTTGGGAGCCAACTGATTGAATTTGGTTGATTATAGCTAAGCAATACTGTAACTTCATATGGCTCTTTTTATATCATACTGGTTTTGATATATATATATATATATATATATATATATATATATATATATATATATATATATATATATATATATATATATATATATATTTTATGTACCTATGTTATAGATTATTACATACTCAAATTAAAAACATTTAGGTGTTCAATGCAACTCAATATGCTTCAGTTATTTAGAAGGAATTACTATTATATTTTATTTAAGGAACCTACAGTATTTTTTTTCTTTAAAGTATATTCCCACACCCTATTCAAAAATAATAGAGGTATATTAAAACAAGCAATAAAGGTAAATGTCAATGTACTCTAAAAGGTACACTGATGGTCAAATTATGTTGTCTAAATGACTTTTAAAAGTACACTACAACCTTTAGGTCCCCTAAATTTACAAAAGTTTAATACTTTTTTTCTGAGAAAGAAGCTAACAAACCACTATTGGGAACAGTTTGGACCTCTATTTATTGCTCTTTTCTAAAACATAAAAGTATAACTGGAATGATCCTGAAATTTCAAGTTGCTGAACAGCAAGAAACTGCATAAGGATGGATAGGTAAATTCTCTCTTTCTGCTTCTGTCAAGAAAGTCCCTAAATCCACATATTCCTTAATTTATTCTCTGAAATTTAAACATAAAACGTTTGGCACTTTAGCAAGACTGCCACAGACTACAAAGAAATAGGGAAAGTGTGAGAATGAAATATTAGTGAAAAAAACAAAGAAAGAACAACAGGAAAGGCAAGAAAAAGCTGAGAAACTTGCCAGGAAGTTGAGAAGAGGCTAGTAATTAGCTCAGTCCACAAAATTGCAGAGTAGTTGTGATGATGAGGAAGGAAAGTGAGAGAGAGAAAGAAATTGACAGTAGCCAAAAGAAGTGGCTTCATAATTTCATGTGTCAAGTGCATTTAATTACAGGGACTTAATTACTGTGCTGCTTTGGAGTAACATTTCAGGATTCATCAAGATCACTTCCATTAGCCATCCAGCTTTTTCTGCTTGGTTAATAGTGATCCATCTCTCGTCTGTGACCTCACAGCCCTCTCAAAAAGAGCTTGGTAATTACTGAACATTACTGAACATAAAGAATGCTTGCTGTGCATTTTGCCTTAATTACTCTCTCTCTCTATCTCTATCTCTCTCTCTCTCTCTCTCTCTCTCTCTCACACACACACACACACACAATTCCCTTTTCTCTGTTTCTCTCTAATATCCTGGCTAAGATTTCCCAGCAAAATTAAAAATGATAATTTACCTAGATAATGTTAGCTTAGTTAGAAGACTCTGAATTCAACTATAGGCAACTCAAACTTAAAGACTTATAAAAATACATGAGCTTTAAAAAAAATCATGTTGCAAAATGGCCTCTTATGAATTAAGCTTGCTCAAAACTGCTTAGTAATACCAACTGATAATGGCAAATGTTAGCTAGTTCACCAACTGAGTATGAGTAAGGAAAATGGCACAAAGTAAACCACTTTAGATCTACTATATTTTAATAAATATTCATATGTTCATACTTCTGTTTATAATGGGGCATTTGACTGTGCTCAGAATTAACCAATCACATTCAAAATCATGTTCAAATGTAATTATCATACACCGAACATCAGTGACGTGATTCCGAATAACCCCAAATAAAAATCAACTGTTTCTGTGGGATTTTCTGGATATCTTCTAGGTTTCAACTAACTTACAAAGCATGTATGGGATTTCACTGTCAAACATTATCGATCAGGAGAGGAGTACAAAAATTCCAAAAGACGTACAAAGGCCAGTTTACTTTAGGTGTTTTTTTTCCCCCTAAAATGTTTCTATTTGTTTTTCACTTGAATTTTGTTGCTTGCTCTTTCACATTAAGGGTCTATTTTTTAACATCACAAAAACATGAAATTTTAACAGGGGTGTGTAGTTTCCCCCCCCTACTGTAGCTATGTTACAGTACCTCTAGTTAGACATTCCTTCAGTCCGGACCACCAGTGTGGTTTCCTTTTGAAATAGTGGCATTTTCCCATTTGCTACACTAACTAACTGTGGCCTCATGTAGGCATGCTCATCCTATCTTCCATTCCATTTTTTTTTTCTAATCATGTTATTGTTTAAATCTGCACCTTCTGAGAGAGTGCACTGAGGCACCCCATAGGTGACAGTATCTCTAATATTTGAATACGACCATGATTGACTGGCATGTAGCAATACGAGTGCTGTATATGCAGAGAATTTAAACATAAAATCCATAAAGATATAGGCAAAGCAAACTGAAGATCAGTATGAAAAGCAGGAGTACAGCACAGCATTGAATGCTGTGATGAGCTCTTATCTGCATTTAAGAGCACACCGAAGCATGCAGAAAAAAAAGAGCAGGCATATTTGCTATAGTAACTGATGCAAAAACCCTAGACTTGAGATAAATGTCTCTGGTAGAGAGACCAATCTCCTTGATAGTAACACACACTGATGAAGCATTGGATGTAAAGCCTTGATGCGTACAGCCCGAATATAGAAGCTGAAGATATAATGCTGTTTTGCAAAGCATATTGTACACTGGCAAGTGTTAGTTGTATCATCAATACAGTGTCACATTAGCTACTGGCCCTGAAGGAAATAATACCTACAGCAAGAAATGCAATGGGAACCACGATCTTACAGACAGCAGTGCAAGCTGCATAAGTCAATTTGAACTTTAGACCAGTTCTACACTGGTAAAAACACATGGTGCCAGCTGCCATTGGTACCTGTACAGAGCTTTGGCACACAGGCCCAGGAAGCATTAAATGACTGTCTCTTCTGTTTGAGCTGAGAGTAAAAAAAAACTTTACACAATAGATTGCCCCTTAGAAGTTCCAGTATTGACGCTCTGCAGCAGTATATTTCCATGGAGTCTTTGGTGCCACCAGCAACCCAAAATGCAAAGGGGGTTTTGTGCCAAAACAGAGTGTGATCAAGCCACTAAATCATAATGTATCAAAACTAGCAGGGGTTGCTGGTGCCTGTTCTGAAGTCATGCAGCTGGAGGTGGGAAGGTTCTTGCATCTCAGATTTGTTTGTAACCATAGATCTGAAGGAAGCATATTTCCACATTCCAGTAGCTGGAATTATGGGCCTGGCTCCTGGGCACAACTCCAGCATAGTGGCATGTGCACAAAAAGTCAGCCACTCTTGTGCAACATCTACACATAGGCTGTATGCAGGCAAATGGAAGGTTCTTACTATGTGTGAAGCACTGGACATAAAAATCTTATCTTGCAAAGTGAACAATGTTTTGAGCTTCTGCAGATGTAGTAGTACTATCCCTTTAAGAGTAGTGTTTACGTAGCTGGGTGTGACAACAGGTCATGGGCACTTATAGGCACCTTATAGGCTCAGCTGTGCAGATTACCTGCATGCTGTTTGGCAGTGACATGCAATGTGGTATGTGGTGTTTTTCTTAGTTGGTAGGAGAAATTCAGCTCCATTTCAAAGATCCAGTATTGGACTTCAAGGAAGTCTTTCAGAAGTTCCTCTATTGAGCAAGTGGAAAGAGTCCTTAGGAATATATATGTTTCACAAATTAAAAAAAAATCTATGGTTAAAAATGATGTTGGACTGTGCATTCTTAGGTGCACATCACCTAGGTGCAAATTATTACAGTTTAGTTTAGTCAGTATTAAAATTCACCACTCACTATCATTCACCACCACTATTATTCACCACTTTGTTCAGCTGCACAGTTTGCAGCCTGATCATACAGCCATCATGGCTGATAACAGCTTGAGAAATGTAAAATAGTTAAATCAGTCATTGCTGTTTTGTGTTAATTTATAATAAATACTGTACGCATGTCTTTGTTTAGAAGAATTATTTTTCTCACCCAGGCCTATACAGGCAAGTAAAAAACTCAGACATGTACAACGTGTACTGTAAAGCGTCATGATCAAAATATGACATCACTGTTTCATACACTGACCCACTGAACAAGAGAAGAGTGAATCTCAGCTGAAAAATACACTCATTCAAACACTGACACGCTGAATGAGAGGACTGAATCTCAGTCATGACCAAAAGGTTTCACTGAGTGGGTGCGGATCAGGTTAGGCATACATGCAATTGCAAATATGACCTACACCATTCACAGATGTTTAAAAAAAATACTAACAGATAAATATTTAAGGTAATGCTTATGTAACATGCGGTGAAAAGTAGGACACAAGTGTGACTGTGACAGGGGGTATTTGTGACATAAACCCCCCCAAAGCGTGGCTCCCAAAGTGCCAAAACGGATTAAAAAATGGAGTCCTGGACCCCTGGGCAAAATGTCCAGACACGGCTGATGGACTTGAGGCTGGTGTTGCCCTCGGTGGAGCACGGAGGTGGAGCAATGTCCTCAGCAGAGGAGGGAGGTGAAGCAACACCCTTAGCAGAGTACGGTGGCAGAGCAAAGTCCTCCATGAAGCCAAAGGGAGGAGTAAAGCTGTCCGCAAAGCCAGTGTGGGAGCAATGACCTCCACGAAGCAAGAGGTGTTCTGTAGCGTGCATTAAAAGGCAGGATGCAAGTACATAAAATCAGCATGCTGATGCTTAAGTGTTAGCCATAAATCATTGCCACAGTCCATAGCAGGTCAGATAACAGGCAAGCAAAAATGGGAGGTAAGTATAAGCACTAAACCAGGGAACAAGGAAACACAGGCTTGGAAACACACATTAACAATTACAAGACTTTGCACTGAAACAAACACACAAGAGGTATAAATAGCTAAACTAATCAGGAACTGAACACAAAGATGGAGACAAAATGCACATGGCTATTTAAACAAAATCTGTCAGGAGCTCAAAACAAACTAAGGTGAAAGCCATAACTTGCACGGAGAGCTGCAGTGCATGCTGACAGGGAAAATTTGTGACAGTTACACAAAATCTCAAATAATCATGAAACTGATTATGGATATGCATGCAAATGTAGTGCTTTGTTTTGTGGCTGCATTTTAAATGCCCATCAGCAGCAACTAAATGAAAGGAATGAAAGTGCATCACAGTGACCAATACTGATTCGTTCACCTTTGTGACTCATTCAAAAAGACAGAATCATTTGTTAATGGAACATGTCGATACAAACGTCCAGGTATTAGATAGCCAAAAACAAGAATATAGTTTATATTTTGTGATTTGAGAAATAGCTGTGCACAATACTCACTATGGCAGACCCTTGATTAAGCTCAGTGTAAAGTTAGTAAGCCAAACATTTGTTAAATTTGGACGGAGATGAAGTTTTCCTCGCAGTTTGGCTTTGAAACTCATCAGATCAATCCACATTGGGATAAAAAGGGATGGTGCTGAGGGACAATCTGTGACTCAGTCTTACATTTATATTCTTGATGAGTGTGTGGAGGATTCAGGGCATATAAACACAGAATGCACATTGTCAATGAGCCAGAGAAAGAGACAGAGTGAGACACAGAACAGGTGGCCTAGCTTTGGTTCAGGCTGTTCTTAGAGCTTCATTTGCTGTCAGAAGTAAAAACTATAATTCACTTTCAGATGCCTATACCTTCTCTCCCTGTTTCTCCTCTCTTATTTCTGTCACTCTCTCATATATAATCCATATCTAAATACTTTTTAGTAGGAGAAAAATCCTTCCACCTGTAATGATGAAGGTTCAAAGGAGTCACTAAATGATTATAATTTAAAAGCTGGTATACTCTGGACTTTTCTATTTCTCAACTTTTTTTTTTTTTTTTTACCATTTTACCATTTTATCATTTTTATTCCTCCAACTCACTGAGGTCATAATTAATTTTAACCATCTTTGGGTACATAAACTAATTGCTATATCCTTTTTTTAGTGCTTTGATAATCTCTGTCACAAATTCTATCTCCCACATATCGCATAATGTACTGAAATAATAGACGTCCTAAAGTAATGGAGTCTTTTTTAGTGTCATATGCTGCTGGATGACTAGAAACAGGCCGAAAAAAATGCATAAAAAGTGACTCAGTCAATTGTTTGAAAGACATTTTTCAAAGGCGGAATTGAAAAAATGTACAGTGACTCAAAGTGTTTAGCTTTATGTCTTTAGGAATGACTTTAGAAGGAGTGACTGACTCACTTTATAAAGAGTTTCACTGAGGTTTGACATCCTAAAACAACCCGGGAAGTTCAAGAGGGTTCACAATGTACTCATGGAACTTTTTGAGAATCTGTATTGATGTGATGGGTTATCAGGTAGGATAGAACTTTTTTTTGCAGTGGAAAACATTGGATTTTTCTACTAAATTTGTCTACCAACAAAATCATGGTCAGATTTTTGGTGGTGGCATGGTAAATTATTTAAACCCTGAGTTTGTTTTTGCTGTAATTTCTCTCACATCAAGGACAGTAATAAAACTAATTTGTTATGGTGTAAAGAAGCGTGTAAAAACTGAAGGAGTAAGTGAATATTTGGGAGTTTTTTATATTCTTCTTTTTTACATTATTCTGACCTGTTAGTTCCATATATCTCTTGTGAAATCAATTATTTGTGTGGAATTTCCATAGCTTTCATAAAAACATAATGCATCATGATTTTGTGTATAACGGCATTGGTGTAGTTGACAATTTATTTCACTCAGATAAATATTGAATTGATAAAATGTCTTTGTAAATACAACAGCAAAACAAATGAATATAACACGTTAAAAATAAGGGGGTAGCAACAAAGCTAAAAAGAAAGTGAACTGAACAGTTTAACTCACGGCCACTGCCAGTGGGGAATACCATTGCCATGAAGGGGTGTTCTTGGTCTACAACAATGTTTAGGTGGATGGTGCTTGTCAAACTAACATCCACATGAGTGCCAGGACCCAAGGTTTCCCAGCAGAACATTACCCAGAGCATCACACTGCCTCTTCCGGCTTGCCTTCTTTCCATAGTGCATCCTGGTGCCCTATCTTCCTGAGGTAATGATGATGTAAAAGAAAACATGATTCATCAGACCGGGCTACCATCTTCCACTGCTCCATGGTCTAGTTCTGATGCTCACATGCCCATTGTAGGTGCTTTTGACAGAGGGCAGGACTTAGGATGGGCACTCTGAATGGTCTGTGGCTATACGCATCCCTGTATGCAGCAAACTGTGTTCTTTCTATCATAGCCAGCATTAACCTTTTCAGCAATTTGTGCTACATTAGCTCTACTGTGGGATCGGACAAGATGGGCTAAGCCTTTGCTACCCAAGCGCATCAGTGAGCCTTGGGTGCCCATGACCTTGTCACCGGTTCACCGGTTGACCTTTCTTGGACTACTTTTGGTAGGCACTAACCATAGCATACCAGGAACACCCCACAAGACTGCAGGAATTGGAGTTCAATTACTTTTGTAAGCAGTGCACCTGAAATTAGTTCACACATCATCATCATCATGATTATCAGACTGATGCTGCTAATTCTGGACTACCACAAGAAAACAGACTGCAATCTCAGTAATGTAGTAAAACAGTCATTTAATGAACTAATCTCATTATAATATAAAACTATCTTACCATGGAGATTGTGTGGAATTTACATATCATATTGATCAGTGCATTTATAAATGTATGGAATTTATCAATGTATGGGAATGCATGGTGACTGATCATTGGGCTATAAGTTGGGCCCTGTTGAAGGATATGAGCCTCCACACTGCATTATCTCAGTACCAGAGTCACTGGTCTCAGTGGAGCCATGACTGCTGTGTTATGGTCAGGAGAACTGAAAGAATCCGGACTACAGCTTCAGCTAACTTAGTACTCATAGAGTGAAAGCTTTCGATATGACAAGGGACAATGACTCAAGTATGCCAGCAGCACATGTTCCTAGGCCTGCTGGTCAGATTAGTGGCAAGGGATGTGAAATAGGACAATAAGGCAAGGAGAATGAGAGGAGACAGACAACACAGAACAAGAAAATTAGAGATAGCTAATGATAAATATGGCCATTTATAACCAAAACTATCTTTATCGTAGCCTTTATTCGTATTCTACTGACTAATAATAATAATAATAATAATAATAATTATTATTATTATTATTATTATTGTATTGTAACATTTATATATTATTATACACATACATAAAATAAATACACTTACATTTGTCGGAAGATAATCTCTAATTATTTTGGGAAGTTCAGTTGGTTAAATTTCTCATCTTTTCATTAGGTCATTCATAGCTTATACAAGTTTATCTACTGCCATTAAGAGTGTAAAAGCACTTTTGTCTGATGATGTGATAGTGCATGCATCATGGACAGATTAACAGCTCTGTTTACAAATGGAGCTGATTAGGTATGTATGTGTCCATGTTTATGGCACGTAGCTATGCAACAACCAGTTATGGCAAGTAGTTATAACTACAAGTAGGGACACTACTAGATTAACAGAATTTTTAGTAGTATGGCAGTAACTGAGCTATTTTCAAAATAATGCAGCATTCCTGGTAACAAGTTACTTTCTCACCAAGTAGCCTGTAGCATTTTGTTACCCTACACTGCAACTTTTTTCCCTTTTCACATTTTATGTTCCATTTTATTTTTCCATCAAACAAATTGAATGTCAAAAATATATCCATCATGAACAGAGTTCAATATAATTAGTGTTGAACATGCATTAGTTCACATGCCTCTTGCATGGAGCTCTCTGGGAATAACAGCACTGCGCTGTCACTACAGAAGATGGATTCTACTAGTGATTATTATTCCCAAACATAGCTAGTTAATTCAGTTATATTTTATAATTTTGTTATATTTTGATTACTGTATGTCTGAATGATAGATAGATATTTCCAAAAACAAATTGAACTAAAAGTGAGAGAGCCTTCTCTATCTATCTATCTATCTATGATGATGATGATTGTTTTACACATAGTAATGTTAATAGTAATGTTAACTGATTCTTACTCAGAGCAGTTTATAGATAGAAAAGCAAAATCTCTGTTATGTCATACCCTGTACAAAGCATACATTTTTACTTTGTGCAACTACACAAATGAAACCTCACAAGTGTCCTCAGTGTGACACAGTAGATTTCGTTAAAGAAAAGAAATGATTAAAAAATAAAAAATCCCCACACTGCTAGCTTGATCAAAACATGACATTCACTGTCCTGACTCTCACCACCCCAGAAAGTCTCTCAGTGCTCCCATCAGGGAAGCGCTACCGGATCCTCAGGACCAACACAGAGAGACTCAGGAGGAGTTTCTACCCTCAGGCAATCCAGCTACTGAATGAGGACACTTGAGAAGTCTGCATACTACTACCTCACACACAGACACACATACACAAACAGTTGCACTATGTACAAATAAAAACTCTTCACTTTTTTGCACACTACACTCCACCAAAAGCTGCTAAACATATTTTTACATATTTTTACATATAGCATCTATATTTTGTCTACTAGATTCTATTCTATTCTTCTATTTTATTCATTATTTTCCACTTTGATTATATTCGACTTTTATTATATTCTGTTTTATTATGTATCACTGTTGAACTGTGGGACGAGGCACTAAGAAAAAACAGTTCACTACATTAATACATCACATGTATGTAATGTATGTGACAAATAAAGAAACTTGAACCTGTGTGAGGAAATCACACTTAGCTGGAAAACGAGCAACGTTTTAAACATCATCTTAATGCATTATTGGGTCTTAATGCATATGCATTGCTGTTGTTAATTACACGAATAACTTATTACATGAAGTTCTGAAAATGACAGATTTTCCTGAGCAGATTTTTTAAACATATCTCAAAAGTTGGGAAGGTGAAAAGGTGAAAAGAAGATTTTCACTGCTGCATTTGTTAAACTGCCTCCTCACCTAATGTGATCTCTGCAGACAGCCAAGACATGTTAGAAAGTAAATAAATAATATTTTTTTAAAAATCCATTTTATTGTGGTGAAATATTTGTTTTCTTAAATTAGAGGTGATAATATATTTTATAAGCAAAACGAAAAATAAAAAAGAACAAGACCAGATTTTTGACATGACCAGAATTCAGTCATGGCTACATTTAACAGCTTTTCCCAGACCACCACACATATTGCAAATGATGCAAGCCTATTCACTAGCATGCTCAATAACTCAGTTAATTGCTCGCTCGTTCATTCCCTATCTCCCTCATTCAGCCTTCTAGTCAGTCAGTCACTCCTTCAATCTTTCACCTACTTCCTCTGCTACTCCTTAACTTAGTCTGTCTCTCAGTATTTCACTCACTCGTATGTTCACTTACTCCCTCACTCAACCACTTACCTGAACAGTCAATCACTTATTCCCTCACTTCCTCCATCAGTCTCCTACTCACTCATTTACTTGCTCCCTTACTTGCTCAATTACTAACCACTGTCAGCTGCTTCTTAAATATAAATTAGCATTATTCATGTATTCGTTTTGGGTAAATGTTCTGGTTAGGGTCTTAGTGGATCCATAAATTATGCAGATCTCTCTTGCTGTCTCTCTCTCTTTCTCTCTCTCTCTCTCTCTCTCTCTCTCTCACACACACACACACACACACACACACACACACACACACATTTATGTCTAGGGCCAGTTAAGAGTAGTCAATTCATTTACCAGCATATTTTTGCAAGGTGGTAGGAAACCAGAGTACCTGAAGGAAATGAAAGGAGACATGAGGAGAACATACAAGATTCCAAACAGATTCTAGCTCAGGATCAAACCCCAGACAGAGGAAATGTGAGACTGCAATGCTACCCTTTGTGTCACCCTAACAGTAAACAATTTCTTCATTAAACCTTTGTTAACATCTGACAAAATTAAAGTTCACTAAACAAAAACTGACTTCACAGTTTATTAGGTAGCATTTTTAAACTAGCAAATCTGTGTACATGGAGATAATAAATTTATAATAAATACAGAAAACCACTGATAGTGGAAATGGAAACATTACAACTTTGTTGATGACTAAATCATATCAGAGAAGAGAAGGACCAATGGATGAGGAAAAAAAAACATCCTGAAAATAGCTAGTAATGAGTATGTCAAAATTTGATAAAATATAAGAATATGACTGGAAGCTTTCTCCAAAACTATGGTTATTATGTTACTTTACCTTACGTATTAACTTGGAGACTTTCAAAAGAACAATTTTCTTCAAAAAACACAACATATAGCCTTTCATCATCTAAATACACCAGATAATATAGAGCTTTCAGTATGAATAACATACACAAACATCACAAAGATGTGCAGCAGGTCTCAGTGCTTATCTTTTTTTGAAAACTGTTCATGTGTAATAAGTAAATGCAATCATTCATATGGCATTTTACTCAGTTGACTGTTGAAAGGTACAAATGAGCCCTAACTTGAATAATTATTCAGAAAAAAATTTAGACACATGAATCGTTATGAATTTGTAAGGATAAGGTCATGTTGTTTATTTCATATATTATGAAAAACTTTTCATTTGAAATAGATTGGAAATCTGAGTTTAAAAAGTTGGGATGCCATATCGTTAGATCAATCAGTAACATGTGTACTCTTCTAACACAGTACTTAGTGATCATATCTGTCATGAGTTCCCCCTCTCTGCACATGGAACCCCAGTGCACCAAGCACTGTTCATTTTCTATTTTGATTTGTCTCCATGTGATTCCATGTGACACGTGTGTTTTGTTTTGATTTGAGTCTTGTCTCTCGTGAAGTCTCGTCATTGCTTATCTGAGTTACTATGTCATGTTTTCTCATTTTCTTGTTTTCTAGGTCTGTGTACTTCGTAGTTTAGATCCTTGTTTGTATCCCCAGTTTCTGATATCTGCCTGTGTTTTTACCCCTGCCATTAACAACACACTGATTTTGTGCCCTTCCTGAACAACATACAAGATTATAAAGTATAATTACCTATGCCATGCAAATGCCTTGTTAACTCTTTTCTGAAGTCAGGATTCATTTTTATTCACCCATTTATTTGGGTGGGTGCCATTTTTTTTAGTGTTGTCTGAATTCTTAGTGTCAAGATACACTATATTACCAAAAGTATTCGGTCACCTGCCTTGACTCACATATGAACTTAAGTGCCATCCCATTCCTAACCCATAGGGTTCAATATGATGTCGGTCCACCTTTTGCAGCTATTACAGCTTCAACTCTTCTGGGAAGGCTGTCCACAAGGTTGAGGAGTGTGTTCATAGGAATTTTTGACCATTCTTCCAAAAGCGCATTGGTGAGGTCACACACTGATGTTGGTCGAGAAGGCCTGGCTCTCAGTCTCCACTCTAATTCATCCCAAAGGTGTTCTATCGGGTTCAGGTCAGGACTCTGTGCAGGCCAGTCAAGTTCATCCACACCAGACTCTGTCATCCATGTCTTTATGGACCTTGCTTTGTGCACTGGTGCACAGTCATGTTGGAAGAGGAAGGGGCCCGCTCCAAACTGTTCCCACAAGGTTGGGAGCATGGAATTGTCCAAAATGTTTTGGTATCCTGAAGCATTCAAAGTTCCTTTCACTGGAACTAAGGGGCCAAGCCCAACTCCTGAAAAACAACCCCACACCATAATTCCTCCTCCACCAAATTTCACACTCGGCACAATGCAGTCAGGCAAGTACCGTTCTCCTGGCAACCTCCAAACCCAGACTCGTCCATCAGATTGCCAGATGGAAAAGCGTGATTCATCACTCCAGAGAACGCGTCTCCACTGCTCTAGAGTCCAGTGGCGGCGTGCTTTACACCACTGCATCCGACGCTTTGCATTGCACTTGGTGATGTGTGGCTTGGATGCAGCTGCTCGGCCATGGAAACCCATTCCATGAAGCTCTCTGCGTACTGTACTTGGGCTAATCTGAAGGTCACATAAAGTTTGGAGCTCTGTAGCAATTGACTGTGAAGAAAGTCGACGACCTCTTTGCACTATGCGCTTCAGCATCCGCTGACCCCTCTCCGTCAGTTTACGTGGCCTAACACTTCGTGGCTGAATTGCTGTTGTTCCCAAACTCTTCCATTTTGTTATGATAAAGCTGACAGTTGACTGTGGAATATTTAGGAGCGAGGAAATTTCACGACTGGATTTGTTGCACAGGTGGCATCCTATGACAGTTCCACGCTGGAATTCACTGAGCTCCTGAGAGCGGCCCATTCTTTCACAAATGTTTGTAAAAACAGTCTGCATGCCTAAATGCTTGATTTTATACACCTGTGGCCAGGCCAAGTGATTAGGACACCTGATTCTGATCATTTGGATGGGTGACCGAATACTTTTGGTAATATAGTGTATATTCCCTGGCAAGTTCACAACATACCTATAGTGCTCTGTACATCCAGTGTACAACTGATGCACACTACTTTTTTAACAATTTTATGCAATGCTAAGTCACAATGATGTGTTTCCAGTGCACCCTCAGGTAAGTCTTGTCTGGAATTCAATCCAGTGAATCCCTCATACCAATGCTATGGCACTGTAGGTCAGATGTCCCTTAGAGCATGTACTTTCACAACTCCATGCAATAAGTAAGTATTTGGCAGCACTTGCACTTACAAATGGAATGAGTTACAATATGAAAAATACATTTTACACCTTTTAAATAAAACAACATGATGGTGTATAGAAATTATACAGTACATAGTTAATTTTGATTACTATGATTATCTAATACCAGACGTTAAAGTCTTGCATGCCCATAAGCTATAAACTGCATGCAAATTGTTCATTGCTAGTGTAAATGCAGGGTAACACCTGATATTGATTCAGTAACACAATCAGTATGCTTGCATTCACTTGTCTAAAGGTACAAGGAAAATATGCATCAACAGCTAAGTCACTAGCTGTCTTTAAAAGAAGACTGAAGACCTACCTTTTCACCACTCACTTAAATGAATGAATGCAAATTCATAAAAATAAATAAATAAATAAATAAATAAATCTATCTCTGTACTTATGTGTTTTCTTGCTGGACTAATTCCTCTCTAACAAGGTTTTAGCTTGATGAAATTCTTAGTATTGTGATATATTGCTGATGGAGACTACAAAGCACTTTTGTAAGTTGCTCTGGATAAGGGTGTCTGCTGTATGGTGCAAATGTAAATGTTCATCCACAATTACTTGCTCATTCAAACTTCACACTTCACTCCTTCACTCACAGTCACTCATTCACTGGTTCACTAACTCTATTCACTTACTTTCTATATCACTCAGCCCTTCATTCAATTTCTTGCTCATTTCTTTACTAACTCATTCACTTTCGTGCCAACTTACTCATTCATTTACTACACTATATGGTCAAAGGTTTGTGCTTTTGAACATCCCATCCCATCCCATCCCACATCCCAAAACATGATTTAGTCCCCCTTTGCTGTTATAATAATCTCCACTAATCTTTCTTGGAGGCTTTTCCACTAGATTTTGGAAGGTGGTTTTGGGGTGTTATCTATTCAGCCACAAGAGCATTAATAAAGTCAGCCACTGATGTTGGGCGAGGAGGCCTGGTGCACAATCTGTGTTCTGATTCATCCCAAGGGTGTTCAGTGAGGTTGAGGTCAGGGCTCTGTGCAGGCCGCTCAATTTCTTCCACACCATGTCTTCAAAGACCTTGCTTTGTGCGCAGGGGCATTGTCATGCTGGAACAGGTTCAGGCCTGTTACAACTTTGAGGCCATACAGGGTGTCCCAAAAGTCTCCATGTATGCCAACACCATATAAGTGTGTTTCATCAGTGGATGTTCAAATCTCGTTTGGTCTGCAGCACTTCCAGTCTTTTTGAATTTTGTCAACAGAGTTATGTGTGAAGTCCATCGCAGCTTCCCAATCCAGCCATGTGAATGATATGTTCAATACATTCTTCTTTTGTCAAAGGCATTCTTAAAGGCTATCTGAAAAAAAAAAAAAAAAATATATATATATATATATATATATATATATATATATATATATATATATATATATATATATATATATATATATATATATATATATATATATCCTTTATGTATGCTTTTGGGAGACCCTCTGGTTTGGGCAAGGTGCACATATGTTTTTGATTGTCAAGTGTCCACAAACATTTGGCCATATAGTGCATCTAAGTTATACACTCTATATCTTAATCAACCACATACTCACTCTTTCACTGATTCACTCACTCACTAACTCACTCACACACATTCTTATACGGGAGTGTCAGGGATTGGAGTTGGAATATAAAACAAACACTAGATACATGAACATGAACAACAAAAACTAGATAAACGCAGGAACACAAGAACATGGCATGAGCTTGACAACTGTAAGCCAAAGAGTGCTTCCAGAGACAGAACTAAAATACCTGTGCTCATTAGATTTAAACGTAACTCAGGTGCACATGGTCTCATGAAGTACAGGGGCTGATGGGTAATGGGTAGTCCTGACAGTGGAATTGAAGAAAGTGAAGAATAATGGAATCTTCTTAAGAATAATAATTAAAAAAAAAAGATTTTAACAAAGTTCTGTACTAGACTCAGACTTCTAGGCCTGACTTGATGTAGGAGCTCAGGCCTGAGTGCGCTTTCAAGTTTTGTTGCTTCAAGATAAATGATAATTAGGCCACTGCTCCCTTGGTACTCGTGGCCTTTTTATTTTTCCCCTGCAGCCTAATAAAATGTTAAGCCTATTAATAATGACAGCATGGAGTTATGAAGCATTCATTATGGATGGTTCAGTTAATTTCACTTTTATGATGCCCATATACAAGACATCTACATTTGAGCATTGAATCCTATCAGGAATATTATTCATACTCTCTTTGTTCTGAAGTTTGCCACTGTGTTGCAATATGTTATGCTATAAAAGAGAGAGAGAGAGAGAGAGAGAGAGAGAGAAACTATGATATCATAGTTTCCTGTTTTGTTCATTTTCTTTCTGGTGATTGGTTACCTCTGTTCCTTCTGTCCTTATTTAACCCATTTGTCTTTAATGCACTTTTCATGAAGTCTTGTGTATTTTAATACCAATTCTTGTCTGTGAGACACATAACTTGTTCTCTGGTAATGTCAAATGCAAATGATGCATTTGCAGATTTGGAGCATGTTTGTGAGAAAGAAGGGCAATACTGAACACTTGGACTTAGAGCGATGGAGTAAGTGTAAGTGAGTGAGTAAATAAGATGGTCTGGTGGGTGCAAACATACACAAGGGTGGCTCTGTGGGAGGAGTCTTGCTAGCATGGTTTGGGTTTACTTGTCCACTTAAAGGAAAGGGTCTTCCAGCATGACTGGGTACTGTATAGCTTGATGAGTAGGGCAGCTGTAGCTCAGTGTTTAAGATGTTGGACTACTGATTGGAAGGTCATCAATTCAAATCCCAGCATTGCCACTGCTGGGCCCTTGAGCAGGGCCCTTGAGCAAGGCCCTTAACCCTCAACTGCTCAGGTGTATAAATGAGATAAATGTCATTATGGATAAGGATGTCTGCCAAATTGCGATATATGGAAATGATGTCAGTCATATGCTATGCCCTTTGATGTGGTCTTCTGGCATGGAAGAAGTGCTCTCCATCACCATCAATTAAATTAATATCTTTTGGAAGAATGGTGTTCATCCCTCCAGCACAGTGCCAAAGGCTTACTGAATCAATTTCAAGTTTTCTGGTTTGATGGCTTGTGGTGGGCAACATCTGACTTAGACCTGACATTTTATTTAGTTTTTCCTTGAATTTGTCACCTGTCTTTACATTCAGCAGTTCCTATGGTTATAAGTTTCCTCCCTTTCGACGGTGATGTACACAAAAGCTACTCAACAATCTCCAGCCTGCTGAACATGAGTGGTTGTGTTAAAAGGCAGATACACTATATGGCCAAAAGTTTGTGGACCCCTGACCATCACATTCATATTTGCTTGTTCCCATTCCAGATTTATTCCCCCTTTGCTGTTATAATAAGCTCCACTCTTCTGGGAAGGCTTTCCACTAGATGTTGGAGCATGGCTGTGGGGATTTGTGTTCATTCAGCTACAAGAGCATTAGTGAGTTCAGGTGCTGATGATGGGTGAGGAGGTCTGGGGTGCAGTCGGCATTCCAGTTCATCCCAAAGGTGTTCAGTGGGGTTGAGGTCATGGCTCTGTGCAGGACACTCGAGTTCTTCCACTCCAACCTTCACACACCATGTCTTCATGGAGCTCACTTTGTGCACACGGGCATTGTCATGCTGGAACAGGTTTGGGCCTCTAAAATTGTAATGCTACAGAATACAGAGACATCCTATATAATTGTGTGCTTCCAACTTTGCGGCAATAGTCTGGGGAAGACCTGCATATGGGTATGATGGTCAGGTGTCCACAAACCTTTGTATACACACACACACACACAAACACACACACACACACACACACACACATAAATCATGTAAAAAATTTGCACAAACACCCATGAGAGTGGCTGTCAAGATAAGAGCAAGTGGTTAACGTGCTGAGGAGAGATTGCTGTCTGGTACAAACCTGAAGCACAGAGAAGTTGTTTTGTGTATAGTGTGTGTGTGTGTGTGTGTGTCTTTGTCTGTCTACTGATCATTCTCAAGTAAGTGATGGACTCTCCTAAAAACTTTGTAATCAGCACTCAGGGTGCTTTCTGCTATCTGCCATTACTCATCTATTGGCTTGGGAAAGTGAGAATGGAACAGCAGATATACATCACATCTACAACAAACTGAGCTCCACCAATCAGATGAGAGAGTTCTTAAGAAAAATAGTGTTAACATTTTCCACGAGCTCTGTGTCAGAGGACCGCCATAAGCACAGCATAAAATGTCATGCCAGATTGATGGCACATTGCATCATTTCTAAACAGTATCAGGAGCATTGATTTAGGGCTTTCATTACACTTTTGATCAAGTTTTTTTGAGTGTGCATTGATATAAAAAGTGACTGACAACTGCAAGCCATTTGGTAACAAGTAATAATAAGTTTAGGTAATATGACCAAAATAGCATGGAACCTCAAAGGTTACATGTTTTTACTTTGCTGTAATATAAACCCATAATTTTATTTACAACTGGAACTATGATCTGAGCCATGCTATTAGAAAAAATTGTATCCAAAAGGACTTACTGCTTTTCTAATTTCTTGAAACAGTATTATCCAAATATCTCTTTGAATCCCCTTAACATTATCACAACTGGCTACAGCTCTATTTCAATTCTCATAGTTTTCATAGAAAATGCAAATGTTAAAGCATATTTTGCAAAACTCTAATCATAATTGTGATTATATGTTTGTTAGAACAATACTTATTTTACTTTGCTATACACGTTCCACACTTACTTAAACCATTGCAAGCAAAATTCTATGTACAGTAAGCATTGGTATAAAGTAAACTAATATATCAGTATTTCTATGATATTTTCTGTAGTTGATTTATACAGCAGTGACACACACACACACACACACACACACACACACACACAGTGATGGAGTTTTCAACTCATCAGTGCACTGTCTAAATTTTGACAGAAATACTTAGAGTTTATTGCATCAGTGTTAAGTAACGATCGAAGAGTGCTATGCATTTGGTGAGATTGCTCAAGTGATTGCTTTTGAATATTTTGACACATCTGGTTGATGTTTTGAGTGATTTAGGTTCTTTTGCACAAATAGCATCATGGTTTAAGGAATTATTTTACTTTTTTTTTTGAGTTTTGAGAATGGGGTTGGTGTTTCAAGAAACTAAAAAAAAAAAAAAAAAAAAAAAAAAAAAAAAAAAAATTGTAATAGTGAGTCATAATCCATTCCTAGCACAGAACTGCACTGGGGATGGCAGTGGCTCTCTGGCACATGATGTTAAAGCAATAATTCAACCAAAAATGAAATTTACAGATTTCCCTCCCCCTTACCTTTAATGTAGCCAATAATTATAATTCATTTATTCATCTTTAATCACTTTATTCTGGTCAGGGTCACAGTAAAGCCAGATCCTATTCGGCAAACTCTCTTTCACATGTTTTTGGGAGGTGAAAGGAAGCCAGACGAACCTGAGAAAACCACATGGATACAAGGAGAACATTCACAGACAGCAACCCAAGCTCAGGATCAAACCAGGGATCATGGAGCTGTGAGATGACCACTGCAGCACCTGTAGCCAATTGGCTAAGACATATTTAGTGTCTGAAGTTTTCTTCTTTATAACTAAAACGTATAGCTGCTTGTTTAACCTTGCTTAAAATACATTGTTTGGCATCTTTTGTCTCTGACACCACTTGGACAACTGAACAATTTCATACAATAGCAGAGTAGTATACCAACAATAAACATACTACATTATCAACCAAATCAGCTCTGGACAATTTAGCCTTAAATCTTTGGGTCACACCTCCTGCCTCATGTGTGTGTGGAGTGCCAAGTATGTAGTGAAGAAGAAAATAATCAAAACGACTGTTTGTTTTTGTTTCTGTGACATTCTTCTCTCCCAACTAACTTTAGATGCCAAACATATCTTGTCTGATTCACTTCCCTACAGAATAAAGGAAAAAATCATGTACATTTTGTGTATTTTTTTTTTTTTTAAATCCAATGCCTGGAAAAGCATTTCCATGAGGAGATTAACAGTGTGTGTGTGTTTACTTTTTCATTTCTGTATATTTGTCTTAAGCATTATTTAACTGTGTGTGTGTGAGAGAGAGAGAGTGTGTGTGTGAGTGTTGTCCCAGCTCTCATTAGCCAGCTGTCATATACACTCCAATCTGCTGTCTTTTCTCATAAGGGATTGAGAACCATGTGTATGCACTCTCCAGGAAAGGTGCAGCTCCCCCCACATCTCTCTCTCTCTCTCTCTTTCTGTCTCTTTCTCATACTTTTTCTTTCCTGTTCATCTGAATTTTATATCCTATTCCCCCCTTGCATTTCCTTCTTTCTTCTTCCCCTTTTTCTACTATCTCTTTTTTTTACTCTTACATTTTTCTTTCTTTCACAACTCTTTCCCTTTTTATTCTCTTTGCTCTTTCGCTTATTACCTCCGTATCGCCCCCAGCCCCCCTGCCCCTTCACTTTTACTTCTTTTGAGCTCTGTTCCTGGCTGTTATTTGGAAGCAGGATGATGAAATGAAATGATAGATGGCAGGTTCATTCTTTTTTTTAATCACGTTGTTTCTGTTGAAAACTTACGCACACAGTGGAACCGGTGAAACTTGAGCAGAACACTTTTGGAGCAAAACTGTATGTTCACTTGAGACAAAATTTCAGATCTGCCAAACACTTTTTTCTAAGGTTGTGAATCTCCCTGTTTCAGATGATACAATACACGTCTTGATATGTAGTATACAATAGGATACAAACGTGTTAGGGTTAAACAAATGAAGTTCAATACAATTCAATTCGCTACTGATATGATTTGGTTCAGCATTTCTTCACGGTCCTTATTTTTTCGGAGAATTCGTACTATATTAGTTATCTGTAGTACATATATTCTCTCTCCAAATCTTTGCTTTTTCATACAATGTGAGGATTCACATTCCAACATTTTCAGGGACGCTAAAGCAATGCATGTCCTTGCAAATAAAGGAACTGTTTGCTTCGGGTATTGCTTTTGGTTGGCTAGAAACCTGCGGTAGCGAGCTCTGAAAGAAACTGCTAATGCTAATCTTACCTGTTGCATCTTTAGCTGCAGCTCTCTTTCAATTAACATTTTCCCCATGCCACCTTTGTAGATGTGTAGCAAGGTTTGTGGTGTTGCAAATTTTGCATATAGCAGTGCTTTTGTTGAGATTAATGTAAGTATGTAAGTTTGTAATGTAAGTTTATTAAACTATCTAGACTTTTTTTTTAATAAAATGGGTTTAATAATCTTATATTAAGTTTTTTTTTTTTTTTTTTGGGTAATCTTATAATGAGAAATACTAGATCAATTTGACTATGTGTTTCCACAAGATCTGTTTTGCAGTGAACCAATAAGAATAGAGTATTACAATTTGTATATAAAAAGCAAAAACACTTGTAACATAACTTGTACATAAACACACTTGTAACTATATAAAAAACAGCTCAGGTGAGGTCTTTGGTATGATTTTGCAATGGCAATAGATAAAGGTTTAGACAAAAAAAACAAGGCATGGCCAAGGAAAAGAGGCACAAAAAATGTATATTATATATATATGTTCAGCAATCATTAGCCATGTCCACATTCATCGCATAACAATGAAACAAGCCACCAAGGCATTGTGGAAGCAATCAGCCCTCATGGAGCTCTCCACTACCAGGCCACCCTATAATCATAGAATGCATTTCCCTCACTGTCTGGCTGGGGAAGATACAACATGTGATGTCCTTTGTACTGAGTTGTTCTTTCCACTGTATATATGTTTATAACTTTTTGTTTGTTTATTGACTATATTTATGGATTTATGTCAAGGTCAATGTCAATTGTCAGTGTCAATGCATTTTAGCAGTTGTAGTAAACTGTGTATATACACTATATCACACACTCCCTAACTAACTCTCCCCTATCACACGACAGCTGGGGAGGGTGGGGCAAGCATCCACTTCCTCTGAGACACAGGCAGCAACCTCAGCATCTTTTTCAAATGCTGCTCATGCAGTGTCACAGTGCAGCTCTATCTGCCCTATTCTGCATGCATGAGCTCACATAAGCTCGCGATTGGCAAGTGTCACTGTGATTTGACAGGGGAGAAAGATTATGGCATCCATCTCATCCAGGGACTTGGGACTTGGCACTTTGTATATTTTTTTTAAGTTACTGTTATAAATCTGTAGTGTTAATGACAATGGCGCCAACGTTAAACCACATTTTTGGTTCGGATTTACACATTTACAATTTTATTTCACTTAATCTGACCTAATCTGACCGACTTGAAAATGACTCAGTGATATCTGATAAAACTATTACTCTTAAAAATTATTGTTTATGTTCATTACAGAAATAAATAATTGGCATTTAAGTCCACATTTAGTGAAAACTTGAAATGGGCCATTTGGAGTGGGGTGGTAATTACAAATGGCAACCAAGCCCTGCATGTCTTGATATTGGCAGAGTCTGAGGAGCAGAAGACTGAGAGTGACTAATTACCTCAGAGGCTTGGGGGCATAAATTTGGGACAGGGCCACGCTGTCTCTGTCTTTCCTGTTGTAATGGGGGGTGAACTTTGAGCTGGTCTATTATTCCACCTTGACCTGTCTGGGTTAATAAAGTGTCACAGCAACACACGTGTTTAACACACTTGGACAGTAATTAAGAGACACTTCCATGGGATATGGCCAACACAACATGGGGAATCATTTATAGTCCAAATAGCTCTACACTAGGAAGAATGGTGGTTATTGCATGAGTTATAAAGTAGAAGTGCATTTTTTTATAAGCCTTAGACAAGACTATTCTTTTCTAATATAGGTCTAACTCATTGGGCTCTGGTTAACTGAATGCAGTAGAAATGATATCACAGGAGAGTGTACTATGTCAATATCAGCTGCTATTTATTATTAAGAAATGACAACAATTAACACTAGCTGGGGTTCATTAAAGATAGCCAATAGATTGTAACTGAAAAGGAGCCTTGGCAGACTTTGTGTTTCAGATGACCTTCAGTGTAATCATAACATAATTTTAACTTTTATCACATTGTGCATATTAAATTTGTTCATTCACTATTGCTTGCTAGATTATCTGCTTCACTGAGCATGGATCTGGAACAGGAATCAGCTATTTTTCTGTTGCTGAAGACAACTGTACTAGTGTTTGATGGATAACATTTGCTAGCTTGCTAAATAGGGAGTTAGTGCCTCAGTTTGGTCACCTGCCAATTCTCACCCACCAGCCTTCTCTCCACTCTCATACTACAGCTACCAACTGGGAAGGGTGAAAGGTAACTTATGTTAAAACATGCTAACACATGAAGCCAGCCAAACACATCTTTTTGAAATGCTGCTCTTGCTGTGTCACAAGGCAGCATTACATAATCGGAGAAAAGTGCTATTTGCCCTCTTCCATATACATGAGCTGACAGACGGCCACCATTCACTAGTGTTGCTATGATTGACACCCCATGGACCAACATTTATTTATTTTTTTTTCTTTTTGCTATGTTGGCCAAATAAGTGATCCCAGAGGTGAGCTGCCTTATAACCAAATAGTTATGAATTCATATGCATACTATAACCAAATAGTTATGAATCCATATGCATATTATGGATGTACATTAACATTTAAATGAAATATTGAATATCAGAACAATATTGTCTTACATTTTTTAACAGTTGCTGACAGTTGTATTTTTAAGTACAAAATTTTAAAGTGCAAATTTTTTAAGTTATGGTTCTGGATCTGGAGCCAATCCCAGGAACACTTGGCTGCAGATGATGATACCCTATATTACATGCATGTAGTAAGGATTTAATACCAATATTGCACACATCGGTATACAGGCTTCTGACATACAATAATTACAGACTTACTCACTCTTTAGAAAGTTGCACTAGAATTGTTCATGCAGGGCAGAGTCTGGGCAAAACAGAGGTGTTTCTCAGTTACACATGCCTCTAATCTTGAACTTAAGATTTTTCTTGCCCAATATCGACTTAAGTGAGGAGCGATATTCAGTCCAAAGGACATTCAGAAGCAATATTAAATACATACATATAACTCTATTAATTAATTAATCATATCATCCCTGTAAATAATTTGTTTATCTCGAGAACTGAATTTTATTAGAAAGAAGTTAAAATTATGAACTAAGTGTGCTGTATCACTAGCACACCATCACATGCATGGTCAGCTTATCCTTTAATAATAATAATAATAATAATAATAATAATAATAATAATAATGTACACAGTGTATTTAAGCTTTAAACTTTATGCCATAAATCTAATTCATAATGGAAAAGAGAAAATTAAGACAATTTGCAGTGATTAATGTGATAATGCAACCCAGTCTTACAAAAAAAAAATAAATAAAATAAAATAAATTGCATGAAACTAATCTGTAGCACCTTCTATACACTGAATATCAACATTTGTGCACAAGCATATCAATGTATCAAACTTTCACTTGAATGTGTTGTGTCATGTTCTGCAGCAATGTATTTTAACTCTGTTAACCTCCACCGCTATACTGTTTGAATAATATTGATATGTAATAATCTTTACCTCTTTTTTAAACGTATTGAGCGTTACCCACTTCATGCACAAACTTTGTGTTTTTCAGGGCATATGATTAGACTTGCAGGGCTCATGAAACTTCTCTTCTCTTCAAACAGAAGCAGGGTTGCAAGTCACATGATAATGCGAATAACACGAATAATTATTTAGGCTATTGAGGCGGGAAAAATCTCTGTATTCTCAATTTTTTCTAACTAAATTTCAGCCTAAAAATTATACATATTTATACACATTTATACAAAATACCCATGTTCCCACACCATGTTACCATGTGACTTGCAAGCCTGATTGTGTTTGCAGCAAAGACTGTGAGAAGCTAAGTCTAATCATATGTTGTGAAAAGTACACACTTTTACGCATGCTGTGGGGAATGCTCAGTATGTCAAAAAAAGAGGTAAAACTATTTATTACATATCAATCTTATTCAAATAGTGTAGTGGTAGATGTGGGCTTTGTTAAAATACATTGTTCAGAATGTGACATACACAGCATTTGAGTGAACGTTTGATACATTGCTATGCAACATACACTCCCGAGCAAAAAAGAAAAAAAGGCCAGGCCTATCTAGTGGTTATCTACTGTAGGTTTTGTGTCTAGAAGATGTGTTAAAAAGAGATTGCTGTCTCAGAAAAACATCAAAGACAGAATTAAATTTTTGGCAGAATATGGAAAGTTTGATTCAGAGTGGTTCAGCAGAGTTGGGTGGAGGGATGAAGCACAATTTGAGTTGCATGGTGTTGCTCCAGAGAGGTGTCTTCGAAGATCTGGTGAGAAATACAATAGTGAATGCATCTGTACCACAGTTAAGCATGGAGGAAAAGGTGCTGGTAGCTTTGGAATACAGGAGAATATTGCAGAAAGGCTTGCCTCCCACATTTGGAAAGTTGTTTTCTGAAGAGGAACGATCAGATGTTATTTTTCAACAAGACAATACTCCTGCCCACTCTGCAAAGACCACCAAAAAGTTGATCAGGCTCATGGTTTGGTCTGGTCAGGGTCCAGATTTGAAACCTATAGAGAATATTTCATCGCATATTAAACACAAACTAACCAGGAAACATTTTTCACCTTCTCATTTTCTCTAGCTTTTATGATTTCAGTTAACAGCAAGGGAAAAAAAAAAAAAAAAAAAAAAAAAAAAACATGATCAGCTTCTGAGATCCAGATTTTCCATTTTCCCAATTTTTCAGGCTTAAAAGCATGTGCTTTGTTTAAAATCAGTAATCTAGATGCTATTGAAAAACTGTCCCAGCCACCTCTACTAAATTAAAATCAGACAACTTTGGAGGTGTGAAATACAAGAACATATTTTTATAATCTGAAAGGGCTGCCTGGCAAATTAAATTAACCACCTGCATAAAGCTAGTCTGAAAACAAAGAACCTCTCATGCATAAATAGTGGCATAACTTTTGAAAGTTGCGGACTTAAGCAACAAACTCTGAATATGGCCCCAAATGAATAACAGTGCTGTATATAAAATGGATTGCAGTTATAAACACAACTCTGAACTACAAACAGACACCAAAAAAATATAGTTTTTATACAGACAAAGGGAGTACAGCAATAGTCATTATTCTTGTATGGAGGTGGGCGAACATCACTATACATGCAGCAATATTAAACATCAGACTGCTATCATACTGCTAATGGTTATAAAATACAGAGGTGCCTTTTGGACCTCATAACTTTCAGTTTCAGTTTTTTATTTTATTTTTTTACATGAAATGAACTGATGTACCAAGTTGTGTGTTTGTGCAGAGAGACTGTGGGAAGAGTTTTGAAGTGTGAAGTGAATTTGGTAGTGAATAATGCCTTTAGCACTGTTTTAGCAAAGTGTTATTAAATATTAAGTATGAACTTATTTTTTAAACTCTACACTCTGAGAAAAATGTACTAAAACTGAGGTTTTAAGGTACACCATCAAGGGTATGTATTTTGCACATTAGGTAGAAAACCATGATTGTTGAGAAACATCATGGCACCTCACTAGACCAGAGCACAGTTTAAAGATATTTGTCTTATCAGGTTAGAGCTAATACTGGTGTGTGACTAAAGCACCCATCAGCTACTGCATTCCACATGTTCCCATCATGCACCAGGTCAAATGATCACGAACACCTGAACCACGTTTATGCACAATGAGCACCATTATTTGTATAGCACTCTTTGTCTAGAGTCAGTTGTAAGTTGTGTCTGTGTGTATTGTCCTATCTATGCCATGTTTATTTTGAGTCCCTGCTTGTCTAGTTTGTGTTTTAGTTACATAGCCCTTGTTCTCATGTGTTTCACTTCCCCAAACCATCCATGACAGAGGACATAATTCTATCCTCCTGACAGAATTATAACTAGGGGTATAACAATCAGACAATTATTTCTGATTGTATATTTATTATTATCACAAAAGGACAGACTAATGGTATGTAAAAAATGATATTTTTAAACTGATGTATAAATAGGCTAGCAAGGTGATTTGTCCATTACTCTGGTACTTCTTATTGGTCACATATCCATCAGAGAATAATAAGTCATATATTGTATCATAACAGATCCAGTGGCATTGTATTATTGTCTTATGAATGGAAATCATATCACATCGTAGCAGATTCAGTGGTATCATCAAATATTGAATCCTTTCATATTTTATTATATCGTAGCAGATCCAATGGTATAGTCAAATATAAAAAAAATATCAAATACAAAATCATATTGTATCCTATCATGTGGAAGCCTAAGGTTTACACCCTTTATTATTTTAATCTCGGTAACAAAAAAAAAAAAATCCTTTGAATTGATCTTGTGAATTTTTTAAAAATAAAATAAAAATAAAATATCATGTGGAAGCCTAAGGTTTACACCCTTTTATTATTTTAATCTCAGTAACAAAAAAAAAAAAAAAAAAAAAATCATCCTTTGAATTGATCTTTTGAATTTTTTAAAAATTCTTTTAACAAAAAAAAAATAATTTTTCCTCGTGGGGGACAGCCAAATGTCCCCAAAAAGGTCAAAACTGTCAGATATTCCTATCCTTGTGGGGATATAAAAACAAACACACACAAACATACACAGCTTCATGTTACAGGCTGAAGTGTGGGACTTGTCTATTGCTTGCAAACCTCAATTAGGAGCCCACCTTCATTTGCTGGAAGACCTAGTTACACACCGTCTGTGTTGGGCATCTGTCCCATGATTTAGGACCCTGTTTCATAATTCATTTTAATTGCAAGATGAGTCTTTAAGCAATTAAGCATTTTGCACCTTGTTTAAAATATTTATGGGACACTTGTCAGTGGCAGGATAGTGTCTGTAAATATGTTTAACCCATTTAATCTATCACACCAACTCTTTAAAAATAGATTGATCATGCTTGGTTAGTTGTGTACTAGCAGTGCTAATATATCATACTCAGTGCCATTTACATTAATCTGTGTGTGTTTGTGTTTGTGTGTGTGTGTGTGTGTGTGTGTGTGTGTGTGTGTGTGTGTGTGTGTGTGTGTGTGTGTGTGTGATTAATGTGTGGGCATGTTTTACATCTTGGTTGGGACCAAAAGTCCTGACAGGAGTAGGGATGTCTGACAGTTTTAACCTTGTGGGGGCATCTGACTGGTTCCCACATGGAAAATTTGTGATTTTGGAAGATTTTAATTTATTTTATTTCATTAAGGTTGGGGTTTGGTGTAGGCACAGCATTAGTTAGCTGCATTAATAATTGTGTCAGTGGAAGGTCCTCACCTCAAAGGATGGAAGGATAGTAAGACAGACATTCCGTATGTGTGTGTGTGTGTGTGTGTGTGTGTGTGTGTGTAAGCACTGTTACTTGATGGTCAATGTTACACAGGCACTATAGCCTAGAATTACAAATTAAAGTTTTGTAATTCATACCAGGAACTCACTTAGCGGAGGGGTGGGGTGTGGGGGTGGCAGAGTTGGGAGGGGTGTTAAATTGTGACACTGCTGAACATGACACACACACACACAATGTAAATATACAAGCATGATATATTAGCAAGTAAATGTTTCTGCCCTCATGTTATGGGACTGATAATAAAGTGTCTTGATGGTCTTTGAAAAGTCCTTGAACAAGTCAGACTAATAAAACCACTTTATTTCATTACACAAACAAGGCTGACCATCTTCCTATAAACTCACTTTATCAAGATGAAATGGACTTTTTCTGATAAGATGACCTCAGAAGTTATGTTTTTTTTATGACTAAAGCAGACTGTACTGAAAAAATATATCATGTGAATGTTGCTTCAGGTAGACACGCAGGGAAAGCTTTAGGTTGTAGAAAAAAGGACAGGGAAGATTAATGCAGGGTTTTATCAATATTTTTTTTGCAGATGCAAATTTATAAAGATTCCCACAAATTTTGCATAATGTGTTCACAGCTTTAATTAAAACATTATTCATATGAAACAAAAGAGCTCTATTTTCATCTAGACACACATGCATTATTTGGTTACATAATATTGGCGCACTGCTAATTTGGTTGAGTGTAGGGGAATTTTTCCTCCTTTTGCCAAGTTGTTATTTTCATGGTCAGAAACTAATGTGCTTGCGCTGACAGGGCCTTCTCATAGGGTAAGAAAAATGGGTGATTCAGCTTAAATGATGGCAAGAGAAACAGATGCTCTGCAATTGGCAAGAAAAATGCAAAAAAGCTACTGAAGACAGAAAATTTTTAGTCATTGTAGATCAAGTTACAGAGTTCTTTGGCAGCCAACTAATAAAACAATGAGGAGGGTGCTCCTTTTGCTTCACCCCAGGAGACTCTATGACAAGCAATGAGGGAGGCATGTACATTTTAAATAGAGGGGGAAATATTTTTCCCAGCAGCAATAAGAAGCAACTATAAACAAAAATATGGCAGAGCGCATGTTTCCTTTTACATCATGTGGATGGCGGAGTGTGTGTGGGAAGAGATGGCAACAGGATACACTATGTAAAGAAGGCAAGCCTGTGGAGGCAGTGTGATGCTATGGGCAATGTTCTGCTGGGAACCCTTGGGTCCTGGCATTCATGTGGATGTTACTTCGACATGTACCACCTTCCTAAACATCGTTGTAGACCAAGTACAGCCCTTCATGGCAACAGTATTCCCTATATATATATATATATATATATATATATATATAGGGAATACTGTTGCCATGTGTGTGTGTGTGTGTGTTGGTTAAGGTAGTAAACTTTAGGAACAGAAAGCTAAAGTATTGTTTAAGATAGGGACAGTTTGAGATGGAGTTTTAGGACTCAGAAACAAGCTGACAGCATTTTCGACTGTAGGGACATGATAGATCAGTGTTTTAGGATAAAGAACAAGGTGAAGCAGAGCTTTAAACTGCTACATGTTGTTGAGCTAGTGCTGTAGTGCTGAAATAAAGCAGTGGTTAAGACTGCAGCACAAGTCAAGCAAGGTTTTTAATTCTAACTTATGAGCAAGGAGGCTGGGCAGGCCATGCTTTAAAGAGGTGGTGTTATTGTGTGTATGAACCCATCTGCCTCCCACAGCTGGCAGCCTGACAGCTACAAATTGATTGTGTGGAGATTGATACTCGTGACGCAGAGTCAGCATCACACATGGGCCGGGAGGTGCATTAATCCAATTAACTTAGCCAGCAGTCCAACCAGGAGGAAGATCTAAAAAAAAATACTTATACAAAAAGAAGGTATTAAATGTCAGCACATGTGCATCACAGTAAAGGTCGTAGGTAGACTACAGTCAGACGTATGTGATTACAGTTCATTTTATTAAAGTTTTCTGCTGTGAACCAATTTCTTGTTAAAAGAATGTTGAATACTGAAGATGAATAAAAGAGAAAAAGGTAAATATTAGTATATTATTCTGTAAAGTTTGTTAGTTCAAAACTGCTAATCATAATCTGTCCAAAGCAAGGCTGGACATTTCAGCAGTGTTGGGGAGTGATGGATGATGCAACCAATTATCTGAAAGTGATTGTGTCTAGAATCTTATCTGGCAAGTATATAGGCAATTGTCTAGCTCACAGCTGTCAAACTCAGCCTGCTGCCTTGTTTCATTGGTCCATTGGAATAAAATTGAAAAGGTCCACTGTAACAATTACTCAACATTTTCATGCTAGACCAGTGATATGTATAACTCATACCAGACCTGTAACACAGAGGCCGCCTGTGTTCAGTACATCACAGTACAGTGCTGTACTGCATGAGCAAAGCTGACTGATCTGACTAACTCCAAATCCTGAAATACATTACCCAGTGTGGAGATCTGCAAATATTGTGATGATGGAGTGTGAATACAAGTGAAATGGGAGACTAAGTACATGTCTCACATGTGTGTTCTCACAGTATGGTTAAATACTCAAATCTGATTGGTCAGAAGGTGTAAATTATTTTCGTATAACAGCATGGCTTGGCAAGCAGTTCCGGCTTCAGCATATACTATAGGGTAATATTAATGCACTCGTTCTAATTCATTAATGTTTCTATAGTAATAGTTCATACACAGGGACTTGTAGGGCAAACACGCTACATAATCTAAGATTAACAATAAATGGATTTAAAAACATGTTTAACAAAGTAAACTATAATCACTGATGGGATGATATTTTTTGTTAAGGGACATTTATGGAAGAAGTCTCAGTTGTAAGATCTTTGTAACAGTCATGGTGCTTTAGGAAGTTTATCATCACAGCAAAGTCTTCAGGACAGGGGATTTTACACTTTCTAATTTCTCAGTAAAATGATTGGACAGAGAGAGAGAGAGAGAGAGAGAGATTTGATCAAGAGAGAGAAAAAGGTGTAGAGGAAATGGCTGTTTATCATGGCTATAACATATAACAAATGAGATTAGGAACCATCTTGTCTCTGAGACATTCCACAACATTAAATCTAAGTAAAATTAAAACATTTCACAAAATATACCATTGTTATTATTATTGTACCATTATTTATTATTGTCCATTATGTTCATATAATATCATGGTCTGTTATATTTTATTCCTTAATTAATAACATATAGACATATATAAAAAAAACTGTAATCAGTTTGATAAATGTTATCACCTAACAGTGCATACAGCTGAATAGTTTCTGTTAGCCCTTCTTTTTCTAGAAATTTCCTATTCTACTTAAAGAGCCTGGGCTATTTGCATTATGTATCTTGATCAATAGAATAGATAATAGTACATTAAAAACGAATAGAAAATTACTAGAATGCTTATTTGATATATTTGATTATATAGATACAAATTCTGATACTTTGAGCACAATTCCAGAATCCTTCCTAAAAGACTTCTTTATAGCCATATATACAAGTTTATTCACAAATCATTATTAACCTTATCTTGTTATGCATAAAACACTGCCATTCAATTCACAACACTCCAGTCACCACAATGAAACTCAACATGGTAAGCACATGGTTTCAGAACATCAAAATTAATTGTTGTCACTTAGTTCTGTAGCATTGATCACACAGATACAAAGGTAGTCAGACCAGCTCTTTGGTTCATTTAGTGAATTTTTTTGGTGTATTTGGTGAAAAAAATGAGCAAAAGGGTCACAGGTAAAAGTAGAGGAAGAGAGAATGTGGTTAAAGAAGAGGAGGAAGAAGTACAAGACTTAGTTTTCATTCAGGGCATGTCAGACAAAGGGGCCAGCCAAACCTGAGCCACTTCTAACTTGCAAGACATGAAGAAGACTCTATTTCTGTGTTTTGTTTGCTCTTGTAAATTTCAGTATGTTGTTGAATTGGTGCAGGTGGGAAGAGAAAATATTTGAATACTTTGTAAACATAGTCAAAGGCTGAATTCAAAGGCAGCTGGTTGATTATGTGTCAGGCAGGCAGGCACAAATGCAAGTGCAGGTGTACAAGGCTTTATTAAACATAGCAATCACAACAAAGACGTAATCCAGGAACAGAGTCAAGGTGCAGGCAATGTTCAGGCTATCAACAAACAACATAGACTAGGGCAGGCAAGAGCAAGTTGAGAAAACCAGAAACAAGATCAAGAACCAGAATAGCAATCAATAAAAGAATGCTTGGTAATGACTGGAACAACACAGAGTGTCTACTTCTCAAAGTGAAGGTGCAGTGAAAGTCCTTATATGCTGTGTTTGTGGTTGAGTCCAGGTGAGTGCATTCATTAGTCAGGTGAACGTGAACGTGAGAGTGTCCATGATGGCTGTGAGCTGTAGTCCTTTGTGGCCATGTTTGCAGGAGTGGGATTCTTCCTAGACCTTCCACCACTCTTCCTTCCACCTGGACTTGGAACTTGGACTTGGGAAGTTGGAGTTGTGTGCATGGAATTCCTGACACAGTAGCCAGTCAAGCATGTCATGGGCAAGGACCCAACAAGTCTCCTCAGGTCCGTAGTATCGATGAGAAACTGCAGTTTACCTTCTCTGTGTCATGTGTCTAGTATCTCTTTGATGTATGTGGGCTCACTTTCAATGTCCAGAGGTATTGGGGGGTAGGGGGAAAGCTGTAGGTAGGCTGGGGACAGGTACCAGGCAGAAGGATTTGGAAAACTGATCTGATAACCACCATGATGACTGTATTGGACTGAGAAGGGGAAGATCTGTTGTGAAATCAATGGCAATATGTGACCATGGTCTTTGGGGCATGGGTAGTGGCAGAGGTTTGCAGAAGTTTGCCCACCGGCAGCATGCAGGGTACCTTAGACTGGGTGTATACTCAGGAGGATGACACAAAACTGTGGATGTCCTGTACCATGTTAAGCCACCAGTATTTGCCTTGTAGTAGCTGCTGTGTCTTGTGAGTGCCGGGGTGGCCTGTGGCAGGAGAGGTATGGGCCCACGTGATGAATTTGTCTCAGAGGGCTGAGGTCACAAACTTTTTCCTTATTGGGCACTGTCTGGAGGTTCCCACCTATTCCTCCTTGGCCTGTCAATCTTTCTGTCTAGGTCCCAAGTCAAGGCCCCCACAAAGTGGGACTTGGGTAGGATACACTCCTCAGAGACTTCACAGGGGGGAGGTGTGTATACTCGGGACAGGGAATCAGCTGGGGTGTTAAGACAGGGTGAAATCAAAGTGCATGGAATATAGTGCCCAGCACGCTTGATGGGAGTTCAACCTTTTGGCAGTCTTGATGTACTTCAGGTTTTTATGATTTGTATAGATGGTGAACAGGTGTCAGTCCCCCTCCAACTAGTGTTGTCATTCGTCTAGGGCCAGCTTGACAGCAAGGAGCTCTCGGTTACCAATGTTCTAATTATGCTTGGCAGGGATCAGCTTCCTCTCAAAGAATGCCACCGGATGGAGCATGGGCTTATCTCCGAATCATTAGGAGAGCACAGCCCTGACACCCGTTGCTGAGGCATCTACCTCTACAGTGAAAGGCTTTGATGGATCAGGATGCTTATTGGAGCTGACATGAATGTTTCCTTAAGGTTGGTGGAGGCTTGTTCAGTGGCTGGAGTCCACTGCAATTGTTTTCTTCCTTTCTTCAGCAAGGCAGTTAACAGGGTGCTATGATTCTAAATCCTCTGATGAATCATCGATAAAAATTGGCAAAGCCCAGACAGTGTTGCAGATCCTTCACTGTGGTGGGGACTGGCCAGTGAGTGACTACCGAGACTTTGTCCTGGTCCATGAGCACCCCCTCTGGCCTAAAGATGTAGCCCAGAAATGTCACTTTATGCACATGGAATTTGCACTTCTCACCCTTGACATAAAGATGGTGAGCAGCCAGGATAAAACCTTTGACATGTAGAATGTGTGCCACGTGGTCATGGGAGTATATAAGAATGTCGTCAATATATGCAATGACAAACTTTCCCAGCATAATGCCCAAGACATCATTAAAAAGGCATTGAAACCCCACTGGTGCTGAAGATAGGCCATATGGCATCATGCAATATTCGAAGTGGCCAGAGGTGGTGCTATAGGCAGTTTTCCACTCATCTCACTCCCGGATATGGACCAGGTTGTACGTGCTGCGTAGTTTGAACTTTGTGAAAATTTTAGCCTCATGTAGCTGCTCAAGATCTGCTGGCAACAAAGTACTTCACTGTGACTTGATTAAGACCACGGTAGTCGATGCACAGTTGGAGGCCGCCTCCTTTCTTTTATGAAGAAGAAGCCGATGGAAACTGGAGATGTGGAATGGTGTATGTACCCCTGTTTGAGGGGTTCCTCAGTGTATTCCTCCTTGGCCTGGGACTCTTTGGCTGAGAGAGAGTATACATAGTTGTGAGGGGGCATGGCTCCTGACAGCAGCTCGAGGGCACAGTCATATGCACGATGTGGTGGGAGTTCACTGGCTTTCAATTTACTGAATACCTTGCTGGAATCATGGTACTCTGGAGGAATTTCCTCATGGACTTGAGAATCTGGGCTCTTTATGGTGGTTGAGGTGATATTGAAGGTTGGGTCATGGAGACAACGGGCATGACAGTGAGTCGACCAGTGCACAATCTCTTGTTCCTTACAGGAAGCCCAGTACCACTGGAAACTTGGTGGTGATGGTAACAAGGAGGGAGATGCTCTCCTGGTGCATGCTGCTGACATGGAGGGTAATGGGCTTGGTGGAATGTGTGACTGATCCCCCTCTGACAGGTCCTCCGTCCAGGACAAGGAGTTTTGCAGGGGTTGCAATGGCAGCTGTTTTTCGGCAAGGGTGTGATCAATGAAATTTCCAGTGTCACCGGAGTCAATCAGTGCTGAAACCCATCAAGGGTGCTCACTCTGAGGTGGGCTGTGGGACTCTGAAGGAGGACTGTGATGGGCACTGTGCCACTTGGGACTAGCGCAGTAGAAACAAAACCCCTCTCGATGTCACTTCTGTCTTGCCAACTTGTTCAACCTCATTTGGCCCATGGGCTCAGAGGTCTGGGGCTCAGGAGGGATGTTCATGTGTGTGGTCCTTGGTGTCTGAAGAGGGCATCTAGGTGAATGGACGTGTTGATCAACGCATCGAGAGACTCCTGGTCATCACAGCATGTGAGCTCAGTGAGAATGTCAGGGGTGACCCTTTGATGGAATGCGGCCTTAAGCGCTGGCTCGTTCCAGCTGCTGCCTGCTGCTAACGTGTGGAAGCTCAGTGCAAATTCTGCTCTGCTTTGGGTCCCTTGCTTCAGAGCGAGTCTTTCTCCAATCTCCTTGACCTTGGAAGAATGGTAAAACACCCTCTGAAAGAGTTGCAAGAAACTCTCAGGTGGTCATCTGCTCACACCACTGTATACTGCATCACACTTATACTGTATACTGTGTGTGTGATTGAGTCCAGGTGAGTGCAGTCAGTAGTCAGGCTAACATAAGAGTGTCTTCGATGGCCGTGAGTTATAGTCCTTGGTGGCTGTGTTTGTAGGCCACGCTGTTTTCTGGGAGTTGGAGCTTGAAGCTGGTTCCGGCGTTGACATAACGTTATGCCATAGACAGGTACATGTCCACTTTTATTTTGTCTAGTTTGTATTTGTTTCTATAATAAAATTTCTGTAGAACAAAATCTCATTTTTTCCTTTTAATGTTTTTTTTAAATTGATTTCAATTTTTGATTCAGATTTGTGTGTAAATGGGATTTAATATCAAAAATTTGCTTTAAAGCAGTTGTAAACAAATCTGTAATTGAATGCCCCTAAATCAAATATATATTAAACAGACTTGGAAATAGGAAGTAGCTAGAAAGCTAGACAATTAGCCAGTGTTGGCAGGCTTGTTACAGCTTAACTACTTTTAATTTGGCTTTGCTATAACTTCCTATACCTAATTCCTCTGCTGACTTAAACTTGTGACCTCCTGAAATTAGCGTCAACCTTTATATAATTGTGTAACTCAGGAGCAACTTCTGGATATACTTAAGAACCTAGAAATAAATCCTGAAAATATGCCCTTAGTCAAAATGTTATGAGACTTATTAGCCCTGTAACAGGCATGATTAGCCATGCATTCCTGTATCTCCCAATACACACAACCCAATTACTCAGCTCATCACACATGAATGCAGAACACTGGAACACAAAAAAAAGACAAAACCAGCAGACTAAATTAGAACACTCTCAAACCTAAACAGAGAAGATGGATTGGCAACGTGTCTTCTCACTGTCAGATAGAAAATCAGAGAGAGATCCTGACCAAGTACAAGCTCAGGGTCCACAGTCTTGCCAAAAATGGAAAGGTTTAGAGAGAGAGAGAGAGAGAGAGAGAGAGAGAGAGAGAGATGAGCTTGATTCAAAGACACACTTTCTCATTTACTTTGAAATTTTGCCCAGACAAGATGTTTTCACCTTTAAATTCTAAATATAATCCCAAGGCATAAAGTTTGGAGCAAGGTGTGAGAAACAGATTTTCTGCATGAAGAGGGCAATGCTCAATATGTTAAAAAAGAGGCAAAATGATTTATTACATATTGATCTTATTCAAATAGCATAGTGGTAAAGGTTAGCTTGGTTGTGACAACTTGTCCTACCATCAAGAGGTAACACAAGCCATGACATGGTGTGAGGACAATGACCTCATTCTCAACACCTCAAAAAAAAACAAGGAACTGATCATAGATTTCCAGAAATCCCCAAATCTCAAAGATCCTTTTAGAATTGGCAATCAACCAATATTAATAACAGACTCATTTAAATTCCTGGGCACACAAATCAGCAGCTACAGATCATAGAGCTTATAAAGCAGCTGCTGATACAGTTCTATTCAGCAATTATTCAAAGTACAACTGACATCCTCCATTACTGTCTGGTAGAGAAACACGGACTCACACACCATGAAGAAACTTTGTGCGTAAGGTCTCCAAAATATTTGGACATGACTTACCATCTCTGACCCCTTTCACCCAGCCCATGTCATATTTCAGCCCCTTCCATCAGGCAAAAGAGATAGACTACTGATGTCAAATACATCAGTAGCCACTTCAGAAAAATCTTCTTTCCCTCTGCCTTCAGAAAATTTAACTCTTCTCTCCGCTAATATGTCCCTGCCTCTCTCAGTCTGTAGTGCCATAATGTTTTTTTTTTCCTCCCACAACCTGTACCGTACTAGTATGTTATATATGCACTCGTAGTGATTACTGCTACACTTCAACTCCCACCAATACTCCAGCTACTGGTTGCCATAAACACTACTGCAACTTTTTTGCACATCAATTTGTAGGCCGATTTTTGCACTGAATAAACATTAATTGCACACCTCATTCATGCACATTTTTATTTTGTTGTCCTGTCTTGCACTTTGTTTAGTGTACTATCTATTGTTTATTGTTTATGGATGATTGTTGAAATCAATTTTCCATAAACACTGTTGTGTGGCAATACACTGAACATTAGCAGAACATCTCATACAGAGGATTTCAGTAAAAGATTAATATGTTGCTATACAACGTATGCTTGTGCCAGAACATTGATATTCACTGTATAAAAGGTGCTGCAAATAGGTTGCATGCGAACTTTTTTTTAATGAGTCTGGGTTGAGAATACACACTCCTACGCTTGTGTATCCCCTTTATTGTTGTTATTGTTGTTGTCATTTTTGATGGTGGTGGTGATGTTATTTTTATAAGTGTCATCTTGGTTATTTTGTCAAGCTCTGGTGACATTGTGTTGCACACGTTCAACAACAGACAATTTTCATGCTGAAAGCTTCACTTTCAGCATGAAAGGACAGAGATTGAGAGAGAGAGACAGAGAGAGAGAGACAGTCAGACAGACAGAGTCTTGGCTTGGCCAGTGGAGCCTGTCGATGCTGAATCAGCTGTTCTTCACTAAACCATGGAGACAGAAAGTCTGACCAACATATACACACACACACACACACACACACACACACACACGTCAGACACTTAATGCACTTAAACTTCTTCTTCTTCTAGATGACAGGAAAGCCATCAGCTGGTATCAGCTGGGGATGGAGAAAGTGTTTGGAATAAATGATGACATAGCAAATGTGTGTTCCAGTCTCTCCATAATGGCATACGTTTTTCTGGTGCTCTGTTCATGATGACGCCTCTGATGACGACAGCTTTTGATTTAATCGCTTTTTGAAAATGTATCATTTCTTACATTACTGCTCTATGGGGAGTGTGTGTGCGTGCACATGAGTGTGTGCGTGTGTGTGTGTGAGCACTCAACATGGCAGGAGTAAAGGTCAACAAAAGCAGGCATCTAAAATCTCTGCCTGTCATCTTCACGAAGACAAAAAAACCAATTGGAGATTTAAAAAAAATAAATAAAATAAACCATCTTCGGGTCTTGACAGGAGCAGCCTGGTACTCACTTTTGTTCTCTCTCTCTCTCTCTCTCTCTCTCTCTCTCTCTCTTTTAAATAGGTTTCAGTGTGTAACAAATACTCTAAGTACCAAAAAATTCCTTAGTTATTTCTTTTTAAGTATTTAAAAAGTACATAGAATATTAAGAATGCATTTGCTTTAAAGTATACTTTTTTAAATAAGTAAATGTTCCAAAAAGTACATGAAATTCAAAAGGAATTTTATTAGTCTTTACATACTTGAAGAAGACACACACACATACACACACACACACACACACACACACATACACACACTAATCAGGTACTTAATGCACTTAAACTTGTTCATCTTCTAGATGTCAGGAAAGCCATCAGCTGTGATTATGGTTTAGTGTGCAGGAGATGCACAGTGATGTGTCTGGGGATGGAGACAGTGTTTGGAATAAATGATGGCATAGCAAATGCGTGTTCCAGTCCCTCCATGACTGTGCACGTTTTCCTGGTATTCTGTTCACGACCTTATCTCTGGTGAACTTCAGCTGTTAGTGTAAGCACCTTTTAAAAAAATACCTATTCTTACATTATGAAAGAGAGAGAGAGAGAGAGAGAGAGAGCAAGACAGAGGGTATGGGTGTGGGTGTGGATGTGTGTGTCAGCACTCAATATGGCAGGAGTAAAGGTCAAAAAAATTAGGCAGTCTCTGCCTGTTATCTTCAAGAAGAAAGCTTAATATATGATACTTAATTAGATACTTATAGCATACTGAATTGGAATTTAAGGTACTACTTTAAAAATATGTTTTGAAAAATACAGAAAAGGTATATTTAATATTCTTTGCACATTTGAAGTGCACTGTTTATGCACTTAAGTATGCTTCATTTTCACAAGGGAGGATAAAAGTGTTTCTTAGAGGAAATATTACACATCTTGATAAATGATCAACAATCAGAGTTGTTTTGATGCAATAGGAAGTGGTGTAATGTGATTTAGCTTTGCTCAAGCAGGTTGGTTTTAATCAATAAAAATGTCTTCCACTGGGACTGACAGGAACAAAGGCCACATATCCTTCACCTTGACTGACAGGCACAGAGTTCTCCACCTCCTTCACTGGGACTGACTGACACAGAGGCAACACTTCCTTCACTGAGACTGACACAGAATGATATAGTGGCCATATGATTTAGTATGACATTTATTAATACTGCATACAAAAAAGAGCAGAAAGATCATTTCCTTTACAGACACACACACACACACACACACACACACACACACAGCAATGCAACAAAATCATGCAGATATGGGCCAGCAATGTCGGGTAATGTTCACATCAACCATCAGAATGGGTAAATATGTGACCTCAGTGATTTTGACCGTGGCATGATTGTCGGTGCCAGACATGCTTATTTGAGTATTTCTATATCTGCTGATCTCCTGGAATTTTTATGCATAACAGTATCTACTCAGAATGGTGCAATAAAGAAAAAACATGCAGTGAGCGGCAGTTCTGTGGATAGAAATGCGTTGATGAGAGAGATCAATGGCTAGACTGGTTCGAGCTTACAGAAAGACTACAGTAACTCAGATAACCACTCTATATAACTGTGGTGAGCAGAACAGCATCTCAGAATGCACAATACAATGTGAGCACTGTGAGGCGGATGGCCTACAACAGCAGAAGACCATGTCGGGTTCCACTTCTGTCAGCCAAGAACAGAAAGTTGAGGCTGCAGTGGGCACAGGCTCATCAAAACTGAACAGTTGAAGACTGGAACACAGATGGTAGGGTCAGACTTTGGCACCAGCACCGTGAATCCTTGGATCCAACCTGCCTTGTGTTAACAGTCTAGGCTGGTGGAGGTGGTGTAATGGTGTGGAGAATGTTGTCATGGCACACTTTGGGCTCATTAATACCAGTCAATCATCACTTCAATGCCACAGCCTATTTGAGTATTGTTGCTGACCATGTGCATCCCTTCATGGCCACAATTTACCCATTTTCTAATGCCAACTTCCAGCTTGATGTCACAAAGCAAAAGTTGTTTCAAACTGGTTTCATGAATGTGACAATGTGTTCAATGTTCTTCAGTGGCCTTCCCAGTCACCGGATCTGAATCCAATAGAACACCTTTGGGATGTGTTAGAATGGGAGATTCATAGCATGAAAGTGAACCTGAAAAATCTACAGGGATTGTGTGATGCAATCACGTCAACATGGACCAGAATCTCAAAGGAAGGTTTCCAACATTTTATGGAATCCAATGCCAAGTCAAGCCGTCCATGCCATATCAAAAACATATGTGTATCCATTCTTCAATGTGCTATAAAATAGAATGCACATGAACTAAATTTGCAGTTAGGACTAGGGATGAGATTGTAGTCTTTAATGATTGACTCAAGAGCTATAAGCTGGACCATCAAAAGAAAGTGAAAGAGAAAGCCTGAGGGACAATCTGAGTGTGTATAGAGTATCTACTAAACAGCAACAACCATAAACAGTCAACCTGTTTTTTTTTTTTTTTATTTTTTTTTTTATTTTTAGAATTAGGTTCATTACAGTCACCTTACAGGTTGTTAACAGTCTATAGACAGTTCATTGTCTATTTATATTAGTGGGCTAACTGAATAAAGTGTTACCCAAAACTTTTTAGTTTCTTGTTTGCCTTTACCAACAGACATAAAGGGAATGTGGTGTGTATTTGTCTCTCCACTTTGCCCGAGTCTTCTGAACTTTCTCATTTAGGGAATCGATTGTGTGCTGTAGTCAGTGTGTAATGAATAGTCACTGCTTATTTCCTTGTCTCCTGCTCTTTCACTTGCCACACACACACACACACACACACACACACACACACACACACACACACACACACACACACACCTCAGTGCCACAGATCATTAGATCCATTCAACATGTAAACACATCCATTTAGTGTCTATAGGTATGTTAACATTTTACAAATATTAAGTGGATTTTGAAAAGAATATGTAAATTGCTGTGAGTATCCATTAGCTAAAAAAAGATGTCATCAAAATTTTTATTTTATTTATTTATTTTTTACACACTGCTGCTTGATGCATATCTGGGGGGGGGGGTAATAATACACTGGCCAGCTTGATTCTTTATTTATTATATACTGTATATAATCTTTATACTCTATCCTCTGTATATAATCTTTATACTCTACTCTGCTACTCCTTATGTTTACATTTACAACAACTTACATTGTTACTCTTTTGCACTACTGTCATCTGATTCACTTTCTACTAGAACTGTGCACTAGTCAGCACTACACTGTAACTTACTGTAAATATATGTAGTCTCCTGTAGTTCTGTGTTTGTTTTATGTAGCACCTTGGTCCTGGAGGAACGTTGTTTCGTTTCACTGTGTACTAATTAGCTGTATATGGTTGAAATGACAATAAAGTCACTTGACTTGACTTGCTATCATGTGATCATAATTTTCTTTTTTTCATTAATATTAATAATACATTTATTAATATTTGCATTGCTATTTTGGCAGATAGGTTGATTGACTTGTTTAATATTTTCATGTCAGAAATAAAAGTGTAAAGGCCATTTTTTATGCACTGTATTACTGCCCAGACCTAGAAATGTATAGCAATATATCAGTTGATTAACAGTAAATGTCTTTAACTATCTTTTGCTAATTTAGTTACAATCGCAAAAAGTAAGCTTATATACTCAACTGGTTACTTATAAATTCAAACAATTCAGCAGATTATGGTCAAATATCTATTCAAACAAAACATTGTGTTTTCATTTCTGTCCTGACATACAGTAAGGTTTTTGTTGTAAAATTCAAGGTTTTTTTCTTTGCCTACTAGGCTTTTCTTGTAAGCAAAATTGGCCCTTCTCTGTTACAGTTTGTATCAAAAGAGGAGTGCTTATATTCTGCATTTTGGTAATTATTATTAGGCTAGTAGTTAAGTTGGTATTTTTACTTGTTTGAGTTTTACCATTTGCTAAGAGCTAAGCGTAGGGGAAAAGCCCCAACCCCTGTTGAAAACAGCAGCAAGGCTCTTTGGAACAACACATGACTGGCATATGACGGTGGACCTGGGGAAGTAGCTCTGATTCCCAGGAAACATCACAGTGACCACACTAAGACCAGACATAGCGCTGGTTTCAGAAACATCTAAGCAAGTGGTCATGCTGGAGTTTACTGTGCCCTGGGAGGAGAGGATAGAGGAGGCCAAAGAAAGGAAGCAAGCCAAATATGCATATTTGGTGGAAGAGTGCGGCAGATGGGGTGGTGAGCATGGTGCAAGCACATAGAGGTGGGTTGTAGAGCCATTGCAGATAGGGGTGCACAAGAGGAAGGCCATCAGATCTACTACAGAGGCAGCAGAGAAGGTCTCCAGATGGCTATGGATAAACAGGAACAATAATTTGCATGCTACTTAGATAGGAGTGAGATGTGTGCTGGTGTCATGCACTAATGCATGTATGTTTCTGGTTGTGTCAGGTAGACATAGTTTTGTGGCAAATCCATATTGAACCAGTGGCACTGAGCATGCATTAATAGTGCAACTGGAGCTAGTCATGTGCTGTGATGTGTTAGCCATGTCAGCAAGGCAAGGCTGAAGGATGAGCAGGGTAATCCATAGAAAATAAGCTACTTGGACAAAAGCCAGGTCTTGATCACCCCAGACTTGGCCACCTGGGCGAAGGTGTCTGATATTTGAAGGACACGCTATCTGTTGTACAAACGACCCACCTAGTGACCCCAGGAAAATATTGATGTACTTTTTGGACTTACGTCATATTTGCTTGCTGCTACCAGGGTTAATATCTAACTAACGGGATAACACAAAACATTTCATCGTGAAACATTCATTCAGAAGGTGTAGTCATCTTTATACAACATAATTCCAGCAAATCAATTTAACACTTTTAATAAAAAAAGTGTTAAAGTTCTAAAAGGTTTTGGTAGCTTTAGATGGATTTTCATGTGGAAGATGTATTATACCTTTTAAACTCATTGAAGGTACATTAAGAAACACTACATAGTATGAAGTATACTTGCATATAGCTTGAGGGAACAAAATGTATCTATGAAGTGCCTTTTTGACAGGTTAAATTTTTTAAATGTTAAGTGATTTATTGCTTTTGTTTCTCTTGTTAAACCCATTATTATTTGCTTCATTGAAAAGGACATTGCAATGCTTAATAGTGGCTCAATCCTTCTGGTCTCCAAGGGCTAAACCAACATGAGCTAATAAAGTATAAGATGGAATGTAACTGGAACAAAACTAAGGGGACAATTACGAGAGGAAGTCAATAAGCCCAAAACAGGTAGAAATGTTGATGTGACAAGGTCACAAACTTCCAGAGACAGGAATATGCACTTTCTACATCCTCATTAATAAAGTCGGCTTCAATACAGCACATAGAAGAATGGAGATATCTGTAATACATAGATGACAAAATGCATAAAAACTCTTTCCTTTTCGATCTTCTACTCACAATCACCATGACAGGAGAAGAGAATGAAGAGATGTTTGTTTTTGTACTCATGGGTAGTTTCCCTGGCAACACCCAGATTTTAGTCTCTCTCCCTCTCTCTCTCCCTCTCTCTCTCCCTCTCTCTCTCCCTCCCTCTCTCCCTCCCTCTCTCCCTCCCTCTCTCCCTCTCTCTCTCCCTCTCTCTCTCCCTTCCTCCCTCCCTCCCTCTCTCCCTCCCTCCCTCCCTCCCTCTCTCCCTCCCTCCCTCTCTCTCTCCCTCCCTCCCTCTCTCTCTCTCTCTCTCTGACTTCAGAGACTGTCAGGTAAGAGATGCAAATTTCCTGACAGGCAGATGCAAGTGGAGGGAGTCGTAGGGGTGACAGATAGGAAATGGATTTGTTCAGAGGCTTTACACACAGCAGGCTGATTGATTTTTTTGACGAGATGACCAGGTCTCCTGCACTCGGGAACAAAATGCCCCCAATCCATTTCCAAGAAGACATCTGTCCCCTTCACAACTTGGATGAATTGAACATTAGGGTACTGCAATGAGAAGTCAGGCTTCAGAGTTTTGCTTACTTTATTCTGATAAAATGTTTAAAGAGAAAGAAATAAAATAACCCTTAAAAGCACACACACACAAACATCTATACATCTATATATCTATATCTATATCTATCTATATATATATATATATACACACACACCTATATAAGTCTCCATGCAAAGGGAAAATTAACAATTTTAGCAAAATGTCTTCCAAAATTTTTCATACTTAGTTTATATTATATATTTTTTGCAGTAGGCTTTTAAGAATGCCTTTGACAAAATCTCATAGCTGGACTGGGAAGCTGTCGCAAGGTTGCGATGGACTTTAACAAGAAACATGGCAAGCACATCACACACAACACTGTTGCCAAACTTATTATTAAATTGAAAAAAAAAAAACTGCAGACCAACCGAGAAGTGGATGTCCATGAACATCCAATGACAAAGACACAACCGACATGGTCCCTTATAGTCCCCTATACATGGAGACTTACATATATAATGTTCCAAAAGCAGCATGCCTCTTGGTTTCATAAAAAGTAACATGCAAGGCCTTTTCTATGAATCATGCCTGCTATTGTTAGCAATGATCAATACATGCAATTTCATTACAGGATTTGCAACACTACAACAAGCCTGAACCTATGAGAAATTCAGACAACTTCGAATAGGTGAGGGCAGTCAGGATGACTTTCATTCTTTTTCATTCAGTGTCATAAAAAAGTTTGAAAATTAGCCCAGACCCTAAAATTGCTAAATTTTCATAAAAGTGATTCAGGGGAATTGAATTAATTTTTTTTTTATTGCAGATGTGAGACAATGTTGCTACAGGAATTCAGTTTTCTTGCAAAGCAGTCTAATTACAAGACACAGGAAGTGAACATACTGTAGTTTTATTGCAGGACATCAATACACAATAACCAGAACTACAGGCCATATGCACAATTTCCACACAGCTCTGCAGTCACATACCACTACTAAAGGTTGCCAAATAGTTTATTGAACATGACTGTGTCTCAAATCTAGTCCCTGTGGAATTCCCTCTAATTCTGGCACATTGCAAAAGCCTTCAATCCACCTCCATCTCTCTTTTTCTTTCTCTCTGGGGCTCTAGGCGTCCCCACCTCCACACATATTATCTGGAATCCCAGATCACTAGAAATGCAAATGTGACCCAAATGAAACAACAAAGCAAGAAATGAATAAGTAAACACACTAGTGACATTTTAATCATTCAGCTAACTCTAAAATCAAAATTAAAAATGAGAATTGCCGACCAAGGTGGTTCACAAGAGATTATGCAGACTGATTCACTAGAGACGCTAAATAGACTATAACTAAAAAGAGAGGGAGAAACTACATCTCTGTACATCAGAGAAAACCAATGCAAAATCCAAAAAATAAATGAAGCAAATAAAAACTTTAATAATCAATATGGTTGCAAAACACAGATAAGCTTCAATTGACCAACTTAAGTAGTCTAACTAGCTACTCAGTCATCTCAAAAAGCACCAATTTTCCCTACAAGAATGTATGAATGTAATCTGCATGTAAGCAGAAATATGAAGACATGAAGCAATATGATTTTTTTTATGTATATATATAAAATATCATGAAAAAGTAGTTGTAACATTTGTAGTAATGTGACACCAGTGTCCAAAATAAGAAATTAATGTACCCAAATATGGTCTATTTTTAAAATAAACATCTATTTCTATTTGTTTAAAGGCAATATATACTGTCATTACTATTTGTATGTCTCATAGTACTCTATTTATATCTACAGAGAGAGCTACAGAGTCAATGGCAAAATAAGTACACAAGAAAAGAGGACTCAACAAATTACAGCAATGTGAACAGTAATAAATCCTGATAATGCAATGGAATTAAATCTGGCAAGAACTTGCAAGAAAATAGCATACTGTGAATTATTGTCTTACACTTTACACTATATATTTAAGTATGTAGTAACAGGGTGTTTGTGGAGAAATGACATCTCAAATCAAAAGCCAGCACTCTGTCCACAGGAATAACAACCAGATGGCTACCCTAAACCTACTGTACTTAACTGTTTTAATTTTATAGGTTTTGAAAAAAATAAGTGTCTCACATTCAAATGTAAAACATTTCATTCCCATTGAAAATAATAGGGATGATAACACATAAAGAAGTATATGAACTAAGCCAGTATGAGTGTTATATGTTAAGAGAACAACCATTAGCACTTTGTTAGTAGCTACATGGATTACAGCTTGAATAAAATATATAGTGCCACTACAATCTAAATAAAGTGAAGTAAGAGGATAGATTTAAATTTTAGAGGAGCATTTCTCATACAACTAACAATGGGTTTGCCTAATAGTTAAAAAAATTATATATATATGATATATATATATATATGATCTTTGTCTTAAATAAATATAAATGCAATTTAGGAAGTTGTGCAAAACATAGAATGTGTTGATGAAAATATAATAATTTAGCACCTTCAGCATGATTTACTAAGCTTAAAGGTCCTTCTGGAATGGTACTTAATATGACGGAAGGGCAGGTATTAAATTAGTCCGTTTCCTCCATTTAAAGACATTTGTCCCATCCAGTTAGAGGTAAGATTATGCCTTAAAAAAAAAATCCTAAGTCAATATCCTTAATATTACTCAATATATTATTTCATATTACAGTAGTAAAGTTGGTTTTATATTAGAAAGTGGCTGTACATTTGCAAGTGTGAAAAATGGTTTAATTTAACACGGAAAAAAAAAAAAAAAAAAAAAAAAACAGACCATGTGGTTATAAAAAGTAAGACATGCAGGCATGCACTATTTTCATATGACCACAGTCTAGAGTAAGTCATTCCCCTTATACCAGACAGACAATTACAATGTTTAAATTTAGTAATGAATAACATTTCACATATTTTTATGGTCTATAGTTCTATTTAATGTTATGAAATGTTTGAGAGACTATTTAGTCCCTGTTCACATTTAGGTTATAGAAAACTTTGCAAAGAACCATGATTGTTGCAAAGCGCTTAAAACTGAGACTTGTTCCATAAACGTTACATAAATGTCTCCTGAAAAAAGACATCACACCAACAATTATGTGTTACTTTGTTAAACAACACCACAATCTGATGTGGTACATCTGCAGTACAAGTCCTTGTGTATAAGCTGTTATAGAACTGCACTATAATGTATTAGAATAAGCACATTAATAGTAACCTCTAATTTTTACAGCCTGTGCTGTTACACAGAAATAATGCCTACCTTCTGACCAATCAGATTTGACAATTCAACCATGCCGCGGTATAAATGTCCTACACATATCATGGTGGGAGGCCCACCCACCAGCTCAGAAGAAACAACCAGAGCCACACCATCACAAATGGTGCTGTCCAGGGTGCTGGAACACTGTCTGCCATCCTGATTCGGCTACTGTTTTTCTCCTTTTTAAATTCAAGGAGGATTCCAGCTAGGGGGATGCACCACTGGATCAACTAAAAGGATCCCTGCCATGGCCCAAACAACCATCCAGAGCAAGCACACCCAGCTTTGATTCTTCTCTCTCTTTTATATATATATATATATATATATATATATATATATATATATATATATATATATATATATATTTTTATTTTGTCTTCTTCCTCACTATTAATTTTGGACCTCTTTTGTTGTTGTTATTGTTTTTTTCCTCTCTAACCTCTCTACCTACTTTCGCTTCTCATAAATTCTTTAAAATAAAAAAAGAGTGCTGGTGTTCAGCTATGTGAGGTTTCAATATATCTTCTCAACAGAACAAATAGCCATATTTATACACTTTTATTTTCCTTTCAAATTGTATTTTAAACAGTTTTTGATCTATCTGGCCAGTTTTAATCAGCATTGTGTTCTTTGTAAATCTCCCACAACACACCCACTAACTACACGCACAATGTATATCTATTTGGGATCCTAGCAAATGAGAACCCCTAACTTTTGATCTTTTGTGATAAATTGACTCAGAGTTCAGTGAGTCACTGATCAATAGAAAAAACTCAAAGTGCTTACTGGAACTTACCAACACTTTCAAAATTAAAGACACAGTGCTATGTGGCATCCAGCACTTATGAAGCCGATGCTCCTAAATTTACATCACAAAAGATTTCACTAGAGCAGAGCTTAATGCAGAGTGGCATTTAAATTGTAAAAAACTAAAATGAGTTTTAAACATGTATTCTTATTAGTGACTGCAACAAAGTTTGATTTGTTTAGATAGCTGTGACATGCAACAAACAAACTATTTACTTATAAGCTTATAACAGTGAAAAGAACAGTGTAACTACAAGGTATCAAATAAAATAAAGAGTATAAAGAGTAGTCACTACATATCTACTGTGGAAATACATTGAACTGCATTCAGGTGCATGCAAGAGTACCAATTTTTACAATACAATTACAGTAGAAAAAATATATAAAAAATAAATTGCATTCTCCTGGGACTGGGTAATATATCTGATATTTTCTATTGTAAGTCCTGCTTTAACTTTTTTTTTTTAATCACTTATGTTACTTCCCTCACTACTTTTCACTCTTTACTAGTTTACACATCACGACTGTCTTGGACTCAACTGGAATTTTGAATCATCTGACTTTTAGTAACACCCACAACCAAGGAAAGTGTGTGACACCAACCAACCCAAAATGATGGGCTGGGCTATCATTTGCCTTCATTCATATGTAATTGAATCACATCACCCTCATTTCCTTGAATTTGTATGAATTTTTCATGAGATCAGGTATGGATTCAGACATGTGGGTTTAAATTTTAACAATGGATCTCTTCGGTGTGTGACTAATGCAAAAGCCTTTAATACCTCTGGGATTTTCAGTTCTGATGCCTCTGGTTCATAATTTAATATTAACATGACTCATGTTCAAAAACTAACATACTTCCCATAACAAGTCACATTCTTTAAACACATTGAATTATAGCTATTTATATTGGTACAATTTAATTAATCCATCCCCCTATTCCAGAAAGTGCCGGTTGCATGTTAATTTCTCTTTAACTGGGTGATTTTTCCTAAAATCAAAGCACAAAAAAATAATACATAATATGGTTACTTCATTAATTAATAAATATAATTCCAATATTACTTTTGCCAGGCTTAAGTAATTAATACTAAGGATCAATGAAACACCATAAGTTCTCTATCAAATTTTTGATTGAGATACCTCCTGTTTCACTCAGTAATAAGTTTAAATAAAACTAGGACCTTGAAATGTCTGTCTGTAAAGTCAGCAATTAGTACCTCAACAGATGTACATCATCTGTGCACCATCTGATGTCTCCTTTTCACAGTCACAGCAACATCATTATTAACTTATAATGAAATAGTTTAATTCAACCACAACTGCATGTCAAATAATCCTTATATATTTTGCGATTACCATGTAGCCATATTGATCTCATAAAGATCCATATTAATTAAAAAGTGCAGGTCACATTTGGATTTCATACAATTTCATTTGAGTGAGGGGTGAACGGGTGGTGAATGGGCAGTGAGGTCTGGGCCAGATGTCTCACTCACTTAGGAAAGTGATGCATCTCATATAGCCTTTCACTTTCCAGATATAATGATCACAGCAGAACCAGTACTGTCTGATTTACCAGGTATAAGGCCACGAGCATATTGCTTCTCCTACATTACTGTGCCCATAGCAACACCTTCCCATGATGCCTCTGTTTTCAGAGTTTGCCTTCCATTGACTGCTGCAGCCGCACTGGTACCAAATGTATTGGCTCATCCTTTCCCTTGGATTCTACCAGCAAGGCCAATCTTGACATTTGGGCAGCCCAAGATCTCCATACTGCCCACCAAGGCATCTAGTGCTCTGGAGAGGTCACCGCAGCAACATTGCACAACAACGGCACTGACTGAACAGGTTATCTCCACTGTTTCAGGATGATCCTCCAGATACCATAGCAGTACAGAGTGACCAACCCAGAAGTCCTACAGCATGCAGGCATCCCCAGCATCTATAGCATTCTCAGCTAGAAGCGGCTCAGGTGGCTAGGCAATGTCAGATGCGTGAACCTCAGTCGGATCCCAAAAGCCTTGCTTTATGGTGAGCTTGCCAAGGGTGCAAGACCAGTAGGCTGACCACACATCCACTTCAAAGATGTCTCCAAGAAAGACATGAAGCTTTATGGGCTTTTTTCCCCAGACTCCTGGGAAAGTGTGGCTGACGACAGGCATGCCTGGAGGCAGGCCATACAGGAAGGGGCCTAGGCATCAGAGAACAACAGCTTATTTCCAACAGCTGTAATAAAGACTGTCACTCTAAAGTGGGTCTCATCAGCCACTCTTAGAAGTGATCCAGTCTGCTACATCATCTTGTCTTGAGATCAGTGGACATCTACTCTTATAAATGAAGTCATAAGACAAGGCACTAAAAGTGTCCCTAATCTTGGTCAAATTATCATGGATTTGCAACTGTGAGTCCATATTGAAGTATTTCAAATGTTCAGCTACATTGTAGATGTAGACAGAGGTAGAGGTGTTCAGTGTTTCCACATTGTCTTCTATTCTGTTATGAGCACTGCACATGAGATGCAATTATGTACATAGAACTGTGTACTTACATATTAATTACACAGGGAACTATAATGTAACTACTGAAGCTGTTACAGATTAAGTACATTAGTACATTTTATATCAGTATACATGCCTTAATTCCTTTTTTTGTCGTTTTCCTTTATCTTGACATTTTAAAGTCTAACTTATATTAGTATTTTACAACAAAACTATGGTACACTTTACACTTTTATTAGTTAAATGTATAAAGTGTACCATTGTTTTGTTGTAAAATACTACACTGCAAAAACACTTAGCAAGTGAACATATCTTGAATATAGTCAAATTAATCTAGTATTTCCAATTATAAGATAAACCATAAATCAAATATAAGATTATTAAATGTATTTAAAACATTTTTACTAATTTCAGGTTTTAAATTTTCTTATTCTATTCAAAGATAATTTAGTTTCTTTTTTAGAAATAAATGCTTTAAATTAGTAAAATAGAACAACTATTTCAAGCTTGGAATTATTAATAAATGTCTAGAAATATGTTTAATTATCTTATAGTTGGTTTATTGTAACCTTATAATAGAAAATACTAGATAGATTCGACTATATTCAAGATATTTTTACTTTATAAGGTGTCATTTTTGCAGTGTAACCCAACAGAACCAGACAGATTAAAAATCAACCTGTAATTTGACAGTTCCTTCATACTACACTGCAATTATTCACTTACTTTAAAGCTTAAATGTTTCTGTGGAGTTAATCTGTATATACAGTAACAATCAGAAAGAAAATCATATTGGAAAATCAGCAGTTTATATAAAGTTAGTTGCCCTTGCCCTGTTACAACTGAAAGACAGTTATTAGAGACACTATATAAAATGGACCAGGGAATAATTTTTGCATAGAAAATATAATTTGTCATTTCGGAAGGGGACGAGAGTTGAAGCGTCAGGGTCTTGAGAAAATGGTTCCCCAATTGAATATCTGTAAGAATATTTAGAAGCTAGCTGATATGTGAATAGTTAGTGTTAATGTTAATGTGAAGGGTCAGTGCTCAGACCAATACAGCCCCATTTGATAATTTTTCCTTAAGTACTATGGGCCGTAAATCCAGTTTTAAGCACCCATAATGAGGAGTTAAACCCGCAACTGCACACTTTAAGACATCAGAGGACCATCCTGTATATATACATATGGCATAATTACTTAATTGTACGAATCATCCCCATAGAGGTCATGATTTCTTTTTTTTTTTTTTTTTTATTTGGTTGACACAGAGATTGGAGGGGAAGGTATCTTAATCATAGACAGTACTTATAATATATATATACACACACACACACACACACACACACACACACACACACACATTATATATATATATAGATTTAAACATCTTTTTTTAGATGTCTGCTTGGTCAGCTTGTCCATTTTAGAGTGGTTTATGTAAATAAACCAAAACCTAGGCACAATTCATTAACTCTCAAACTTAAAAAAAAAAAAAAAAAAAAAACACACAATGAAACATAAAAAAAAGTACATCTTATGATTTCATGACCTCAGTTATGCATCTCATTGTCACTTCTCTCTGAAGAAAACATTAATCCAATTTACTACATCAGCAAACAAAAATAATAATTATTTTCATGACTGATTTTCATTCCTGCCTACATATTTAAGCAGCTTTGAGTGTTGAAGCAAATATTTAACTACATCAGTAACTACTGTCCCCAAATTTAGGGCTCATATACACCAGAAGGAAAGTCAGGCTACATCTGTCTCTTATTTGTACCTGCGTTGTGAGTGCATTTCACTCTTTCAGTGTAGGTTTAATTGGCTGCCATGCACATAAAATGCCATGTCGTAGAAGTTGAAAACAAAAAATTGTGTAGTGAAGATCATAGTCATTTATTTTCCATTTCGACATCTTGCTCTCGGTAAAGGCGTTCGGCATTGTTCAGTCCCTGTTTATTTGCCGTGTCAATCAGTGTGTAATTATGCAGAAAGATCCTCTTGTCAAGCGTTCCAGCAGAGAGAAAGACAGCATAATTAACATCATTATCATGTAATGACAGATTTCATTCTTCTTCAAATATCATTCTTTTTTGTTCTTTCTCTCTCTTCCTTATCTCTTTTACACATGTTCAATTTATACTTTAAAAAAAAATAACAGTACTGATTCTAAAAAATATTGGTAATTAACTCTATTTAGTTATTTTATTTTCTTTGTCTCTGTTTGTGCTTCATAGAAATATATATATTTTTTTTATTTCTAATCATTCACATTAATGAAATCTGCAGCAGTTGTAGATGAATGTAATAAAATGACCATTGATCTTTGCAAATATCTAAAAAAATTCAAAAACTCTCTTCAACAACAAATAGCTAATAGTTTTATATTTAAAAAGCTGCATTTAAAAAAAAATATATATAGAACAGACTGTAAATGATCAGAGGCTGTAGAAGAAACCTTGATTTGGAGCCCTGCAACACCTAATGTTTTCACTCTATACTTGCTGAAAATCAAAAAGCAGCATATGTCTAATTTTACATTGTTATCAGCAACATTACTAAAATACATACTTGCAAAGTAGCAAACTAATAAACATCTTTTTTTAGGTGTGTTTTTTCAACCTTCTTAACCTTTTGTGTTTGAGAGCAGGATGACAAGCTGTTTATTCTGCTAGGCTCTGAGAGAGTTGGATGATGGCCATGATTTGACATGCCTTCCCCTTGGGCAACACTAAGAATAGTGTTACTTTCAGACATTGGTTAAGCGACAACATGGAGTTCATCGTCCACCATTGTTATATTTTACAGATTGAATGTTGCTTTTTCACACCACATGTACTCTGTGGTCACTTAAAATATAGATAATTAGATAGACTCAGGGTGATTATTCATCAGAGTGATTTTTCCAGTCATCATCTGTAAATGGCCTTAGAAAATTATGACTCTTTTTGGTGATCTGGAGCAATGAGGCCCCAGGGCAGTGTTAAGGCTCTGAACAATGGCTTATTCTGCCTATAACTGGGCCTTGTCCTGGGTTTATAAGTTGAAAGTTTTGCAGATTGATTATATAGATTACATACATGTGGGAAAGCTGAGTGGATGAAAAGAGACATACAGAGACAGTAGCACCTATCCACCTTATTTTCAGAAGTCCTATGGACTCGGTCTATTTGAATGTTTTTGTGTAAGACTTCCGGTTAGCCATTTTCAGTTATTTCAGCTGACTAGTTTGTATTCAAATTTCTATTGATACTGCTATTAACGTCTCATAGATAATGTTAATAGTTATGGATTCACAGTAAACTGTTATTGTTTATGCAGTTAGGGGTTGCCTAAATAACTAGCACAAACAAAAATCTTTCTTAGAGCAGGGATGTTTTGACCATAAACCATGCACCAGAGTTGAATGTGGATGTGAGGCACCATAGGATCTCCACCTGCCTCCTAAAAATTAAGAAGCTCTTTGGAACCACTGAAGTGACTGTACATTTACTCTTTTCATTTTGACCTACAGGGGAGCATACATATCCAGTGTTTGGGCTCCAAGGCTCGGGTGGAGACTGAGGCGGCATCTTGTCAGGAGGATATCAACACATAAATGTAAGTTAAACTGTGTTTGAAAGAAGTTTCTATATAACTAAGATTAGCTATTGGTTTAAAGCCTGATGTTGTCCAGTGTCCCTAAACAGAAGCTGGTGCAGAATATGATGCAGAAATTTATTTCAGGAGTTGTTTGTTCTTTGATATAACCATGAGACTGGCTAGCTAGCAAGCTAACTAGCTATGGATATTCATAACAGTAGGTTGCAGAGTCAAATAGTTATACTCATAGTTCAGAATTAGCAGCCAATAAAATGAAAAAAAAAAAAATCTTTTATCTGAATAAAAGTAGAGGTTTTCTATTTCTACTTCATTAAAATACAAAAATACTTGGAAATGTACTTAGATATCGAAAAATGAAAGTATTGTGAGTTATTGCAGTTAATGAACAATTTTATTAAGGAAACCTCAGTGACTGCAGCCTGGAGTTAGCCGTTTATGTCTTCCTCTACACAGGTCTCCTTATCAGAAAATAAATAAAAATAAAATGATAATAATAATGGTATCATCATAAGAAATAACAGGTTTAAATGGAAGTCTCATACAAAAAGAGGAAATATGCACTATTACTTAGTTCTGCTTGGAAAAATAAGGGTGATAGATGAGGATGGCAAATTAAAGGAAAAAAAACAACATATCTTAGTAAGTTGTTGGGCCATTACAAGCAGGCCATAGCATGTAATTTATAATTTAATAACTGCTATATCTATCAAGTCATTCAGTGACCCCTCATGCTCTGTGGATGTAGGCATTGCCATCCTGGAAGAGACCACTTCCATCACTAGAGAAATGCTTCATTATAGGATAAAGGTGATGAGTGAGAATAACTTTTTTTATAATTAATTTACAGTGACCCATCCTTCTAAGGGGACCCAGACTAGCCAGCAAAATGGCCCACCACAGGATAACAGAGCCTCCAAATGCCCTTATTGAACTGGTCAAGCCTTCAGGCCTTTCCCATTTCTTCTTACATTTTTTACAGAACACTTTGTATTTATTGTGTGCTTTTCATTCTGTTATCTGTGGCTGTCCTCCTTCTCTCTAGGGGGAGCTATCTTAATGATGGACTATGTATGCAATGAGTGGGACACTTCCTGAAATTGGAGTATAAAAGAGAAGAAAGGACCATGGCAGGCTCCACATTCCCCCTGTGATGTTAAACATAAATCTATACCTGCATAGTTGTTACATTGGGGTGAATAGTGTGTTTAAGAGTCAAGAGAATGTTAGATAATCGTGTTAATTTTTAACTATTGGCTGTGCATTGATAACAGTAGCTTTGTTTAGGGATTTAGTGTTATTGTCTGATATATTTTTCAAAGAGCTGACAGTAAGCTAATAACTTTTCTGAAACTTTAATCTTTATAAAATCTAAAATCTAACTTGTTTAAATGGTCACTCTCCTATACAATATATTACCCTAGCATGTAACAAACTTTATCTTGGTGTAAACCACACATGCACTCAACCACTTTTCAAAAATATAGTAAAGGTTGATTTATCTGACCATATCAGGTTTTTCGAGGGCCTATGGCTTTTGCACTTTTGCAGCACTGAGCTTTCAAATAACTCTCTCAAATTAATAGACCACTCCCATGAGGTTAATGATTTATTAAAGTATCTTTATTAATTCTTGCGCATGTCTGAATGCACAGCTGTATTACCTTCTCTAACCCTTTGACAATGACAGTGATATTGCTCTCACTTCACATGAAAGGATCAGGGACAGGTTGAAATCACACAGCCAGCAGGGTGGCAATAGAAATGTCAGTTAGATGATCAGCATTTGCTGTGATATGAGCAGACCAGAAAATTGGCAGCATGCCATCTGATGGACATTGAGACAACACTTTCCTCCTCCTGTTTGTAGGATAATTGCACCTTTTGTTTGATGAAGGGAGGCAGGTGGCACAGCCATCTGGAGCCAGCAGGTACGAGAGGCTTTCTCAATCATAACGCCCCACTGAACAGCAGGAGAGAGGGAGTGGTGGAGTGAAAGGTGTGTATGTGAGTGGTATAATGTGTTACGCTTTACTAAGGTGAAGAGGATTTTACTTTTCTGCAGTTAACTGTCTGAACACTCACTAAAACTACTCAAACAAAGCTGGAAATGCCCAATAAAAATGGATGTTTAGAAGATATGCCAGTTCAATATGAGTCAAAGACACAAAAAGGGTCTTAAATAAATATTTTAATTCCTTTTTCTTTCAATATTTTTTTTTTAAAAAGTATAAAAAAAAATAAATAGCATTAATACAAATTCTGCTCTGCCACGTTGATCTTCCTTAAAAGCAGGTGGTATGTTTGTGATAGAACCTTTACTGCTCTTACTTTTTAATTGATTGAAAACACTTAAGTGGTTTTGTTAAATTACTTTTTCCTAATAATACAGGAACACTAAAAAACACTGCTTACTGATTTTTACCAGATTTTCTCCCCAAATTGGTTATTGTCCAACCCACTAGCTAGTTCTCCCCTATCGCATGACAGGGGAGGGCGAGGACTAACATTGTTTGAGGCTGCCACTGCATCATTTTGAGCAAACTTATAAATAGCTTACTGAGCTCACAGATGGCCACAATTGGCTAGTATTATTCTGATCAATAGGAGATCCTACCCCATCAGACAGCAGGGCCAATTAGGATCTCTTGGACTCCCAGCTAAGATAAACTGGCTATCTTCCAACAAGGTAAAAACTTTTCTGTTGTAAAACTCAGTAGCCCAAAAAATTTTGTTCTTATTGATAAGCCATAGGGATTGTAAGGGCTTGTTCGAGGAAAACACTGCACCTGAAGCACCAGTACCATTGATCCCAATGACAGGCTTGACAGTTCCCCAAACAAAATATTATAGACCTGATTTTTAAATCTACTTCTTTGTTAATGAGTGTCAGCTCCATAGCCTGAACGCATAATATTGGGATTATAATGCATGATCCTATTAATGGAGTTAGGTGTTAATCATTAAGTAGTCTTACAAGAGAGATGTCCCTGGGACTCTACCATAAAGGTGTACAAGCTCATTCAGGATTCCAATCCCAATGCACACCTAAATTCTATGACTTTCACATAAAGGGGCCATTTTACTGATGGTGCAAATGAGAACACAGCCTGTTTCTTTTTTTTTTTTTTTTTTTTTTTTTTTTTGCAATTATGAAAATACTATAACCAAAACATAATTGGAAACAGGGGGTTTAGTCTCAGAATCCAGACTTCTTGAGCATGTTAAGCCTAGTACCCCATGAGCCTCACAAACATGACACTGGGATTTTTTTTTTTTTTCATCCCACTTCATGTCCTTTCATCTGCCTTAGCTCCTCCCTTTGGGGACATAAGGAAGGGATGCAAGGAGAGAGGAATGAATGCCAAAGGATAGCCAGATAAGACTTGCTCAGTCAAGTATCACTGTAAAGCAATGTCATATATTAATGACTCATGTGGTCTAATAGACCTGTGAATAAAAAAAATAAGACACATGATGTAATCACATCAATATTACTGTATGTGTACTATCATATATAGTATATTACTATAGTATGTATCATATACTTGAATTGATGGTATTCTAGTCTATACAAAGCTTTCTTCTAACATCACAAGGAAAAGGCAATTTTTGCATACATTAATCAACTTTGATCCAGATGTTCATCTATATCCAGTTATGGTTTTTTTTCAGTATATTATTACTTTTTTCTAATTGTTCTTATAATATCATTTCAAAAGTTAATAAAGATGCATAATGTATAACGTCGACTAACCTAATGCTCTCCAAAAAAACAAATAAATAAAACAAAGAATTTGGTGTTGAAGCACTCTGGAAGTCTCCTTGCTCATTGGCTCCTCTGAGGACATTTAAAGAATTGGTATGTCCTCAATTATTGAAGCTTCTGATCGATATCTGGGCAATGGGCTGAAGGATGTAGGATTGCAAAGGCATCAGTTAAGAGGCAGAGTATTTAGAAGTACTCTAAATCTGAGGTGATGACATTGTGATGCTTTGAGGGCCGATTAGCATTAAGCTCCCATGCGTTTTGCAAATAATTTTATCTGGCTCACCCACATAACACTGTAAAAATCTTGCTATATGTTGTATAGTTAAGATATTGGAGACAGTTACATCTTGTTAAGAATAGTCAAATGCCTTTTCCTCTTCAAATTTGCTAGATGCTATTGAATGCAAAGTGCAGAAGAAAGACAGTAAACTTGGTTTTCTATTGCAGAAAGCTGATAACATCGAGAAACAAACCAGATGAGAGAATATCACGATAAGGGGACTCAAAGAGGAGACCAAAGGACAAAATCCTGGCTCCCAAAACAACTGGGTTAGGATACAAAGAGAGGCACAATAAAACGTGACTGAAGCACACAGAGTACTGGGCCCAGTGTAGGAAGGACACAGCAGACTGGTACTGAGCTGCGGTGACAATGAATTTTGGGAACTTTGAAGTACAAAAGACTTAAAGATACACACTCTGCATCTGTGAAGGAGAAACAGTGCCGTTTTAATGAGGTAAGCAAGCAGCTGATCACAAGACATTCAATTTATGAAGTGCTTCCCAGTGACTCATTTTAAAACATGATGCAAAGAAAATACTCCTTCAAAACAGCACAAGATGCAGAAGCTATCCTAAATGCACTGGCTTAGAAGTTGTGGTTCCAACAGTGTTTTGGCTAACTATGATAAATAAAAGCAGACGTTTGTCATCTCCAAAGATAAGTTGGCAGGCTAGCGCTGGGCTAATTATCTATGTGGTCTAGTGCATTTGAATTTGGTCATAATCACGAGTTAAAGTGAAATTCAGAAAGTGAAGGAACTCTGACAGTGATCGGAGGGGAGGTTGCATAGAAAAAAAAAAAAAAAAAAGAAATGAAAAAAAGTGTATATTTCAAAATGAAAAATCTCACATCAACACACCAGCCTGGTGTCCGTGTCCAGCCCAGTGCTATCTATTTAAAATAATTGTGACGTTGGAATCGCATCAAACTAACATTTTGAGGCAGATGTGGGAAATGCTGCAAAACTTCATAATGGTCATAAACTCTATTTCTTGCTGTCAGATCAACTGTTACACTTGAATGGGTTTGTACTGAGACAGAAATAACTTAAAAGACCAATTTAAATCTTCTTTAAAGAAGATGAATGCAGTTTTATTGTTATCTCTGGATTCCTGTGTGGTGAGCACTGTAATTCATAACTTTAGCATTATAAGTTTCTATCTGGGTGAAAAGCTGTTTTGAGATAAAGATTAGACTTTCCTGTTAGCAAAACTCTAAAATAGTACAATTACTTCAAATTTACATTGTCACTTTGTCTCAATTCTGACACAATTTGTGGCCAAACACAGACAGAACCTTATTATTCTGTAAGACCAAACATCGTTTGGTTTTATAAGGTTCTATCTGACTGTTTCTTAACATCTCTTTAATTCATTAATTCATTCAGTTCATTAACAATGTAGCACTTTTAACAATTGATAGTCACAGAGCAGCTTTGGAAAAATTTGGATACACTAAAACATTGAGAATAATCAATTTTTGTGGAAAGTAATTACTTCAAAATATTTTAAGTTAAGGAACTTTTTTTTTTTTTTATTAGTTTACTCAAGAACAGAAAAAAAAGGAAAAACATTTGGCAAAGGCAGAGTTTGATAGATACCAATACTACTGCTTTTTGTAGTACTTACATTACATGACCACTACCTACTGCTACTAGTACTTTAACATTACTCCTGCTACAAGTGATAGCTGCTTGTTGTTTTTTTCCCCCCAGACACTGCAGCATTACATCCATCTTCCCTAACCAGAGTGATGCACAAAACAATCAGGGTTTCCACGCTTTCATTAACAAAATTTCAAAACTTTACTAAGGTGTCTTCTTGGCCAACACTGAAATTTTCATAACCAGATGTGAACATGTTACAGATAGATAAAAGGGGACCATAAATCCCACTAGCCAAAACCAAAGAATGGGACACGGCCAATCTTGTCTTGGTGTATGAATCAATCCCTAGCCAACTAATGATCCACTGGGGCTCCAATTAAAATTCCATTCTACTTTTTCCAAAATCTGAACTTTGGAATTCATTAGCTTTTCCAGGTGTTTCAGGAGAGTGGGAAACTTGCACTATGATTTCTATCTCTCTTTTTTTTCCCCATCCAAAAGGTCACTTTATGGCCAAGAGTGCAAAAAATAAATAAATAAATAAATAAAAAATATTATCAGGTTTCAGACCAGAGGTGGGGTGTTATTTGGCTTTTGCTTTGATATGATGAAATCAGTCTTTGCCTCCAGTCTCCCTATAATTTTAAAACTTATTTCAAAGGTAAAGCTACTGAAAAAAATGCTCCAAATAAATGAAATTTAAAAAAAAAAAAAAAAAAAACAGCCCAAGTTAACGATTAAGTTACCTTGATTCTTGCTCACTGCTCAGCATCCACTTCAGCTTACAAGGAAAAGAAAGTTTGTAGAGATTTAATACAAGTTTGCAGATTTCATTAGCTAACTTAATAACCAATATCTTGCTAACTTCATGTCCGTGTATTAGCCTTAACTTAATCATGGATAAGAGTTACAGCTAGCCATTGGTTGATTCAGGTGCATGTAATAACACCACATTTACCAGATCAGGGCACTTAACATAAACAGCAACACACTGAGAAACAGTAGAACTGGCATTGACTGAAAAGAGTTACCAGCCAACGTTAACATTACACTATCAGGCAGTGACGCTAACAGCATTCAAAAATGTGCGCATAACACTGGGGAACTGCCACCATTTGCATGATACCCTGAATGTAAAAACAGTGCAGCCTAACGATAAATCATTTTTTTCATAATGATATCCTTACAAGATTCAAAAAGCAAAAGAATTTTGACAAGTTTTTTGGTTTACTTACAAGTTGCTCTATGTGACTTGTCACTTGCGAGTGACAGCCATATTGGATCAGTTTTTCTGGTAAAGTCGGTCAGAGAAGAGCTGCAACATCATGATGTAGATGTCGGTGTACATCACTCAGTACACTTAAAAATAATCATTGAAGTAGAGGTGTTTATGGAGAAATGATGAGCCACATAAAATTCAAATCAACTATGTAACAGATTTTAATTGTAATGTTCTCAGACTTTATAAAATAGTAGTACTGTTTCGGTTTACAGTGTAAAAGTTTAAATTTATCCCTTATTAGCACGCCAGAGGTGATGGTGGCAAGAAAAAACTCCCTGAGATGACAAGAGGAAGAAACCTTGAGAGGGTCCGGTCTCAAAAGGGAACCCATCCTCTTCTGGGTGACACTGGATAGTGCGATTATAAGTAATCTCTCCTCTATAACTGTATACTATATAGTCAAAAGTGCTAAGTGTACATCTCCAGTAAACGCTTTATCCTAATCAGGTTCACAGTGCCAATAAATAAATTGTAAAACACTGCAGAGAATGACATTCATTTAGACATTTAGCCAGTATGTGTTTCAATAAGATTTATTTCTCTGAATGTATTATTTAGGAAAATGTATTACTATTTTACTTTTTAAAATTTGAGGTTTTTCTTTTCCTTTTTCCTATATCATTATATTTTCCATTGAAATTGTAAAAATTAAAAAAAATAAATCTCAATATTAACATATATCAGAACAAACATGTTTCTGTGCAGCCAAGTCTGCTAGCTGGCCTTCACTGGAAAGTTCAGTTTATTAAGCACATTGAATGTAGCTAACAGTCATATTTAATGTTAGCCACAATATTAGCTTTCTGCCCCATTCAGGATTTTTCAATGTGCCAGAAAGTATACATATTGCAAAACAGTATAGTAGACTGTTTTTATACTTTTTAAACTATATGTAAAACATCTAGAGCTTAAATTTACTTTCATCTCGGCATGTTATACTGAGCCTTCAAGTCTGTTATTTTCTGTCAGCATGTAAATAGCATTTGGATGCTGATTGGTCAAGGCTGTATTGGATGATTGGCTGACAGACCCTTTAAAAAAATGTGGTTAACTCATTTTGAACCAAAATGGCAGATAAAACCTTATAACCCAATAATCATAACCAAGGTCACAAATTGGCTGTGTATACAAACCTGCTATAAAACTCTCTTTTCCCCCCTCAATTATTGTTAATAATCTCCTCAATCTTAACCTCTTATAATGGATGGCATTATTTGAAGTCATTATGTTGCTCCATTTCAGGATATTCTGGACAGGAGTGGAAAGAAAATCACACAAGAAATTTATACACACTATAGGACTGTTTAGATGGAAAAGCTTCAGAGAAACAAAGAGAAACAGAAAGAGAGAGACTACAGTAGGAGGCGTATTGGTGTTATTGCATGTCAGAGTGTCTTACTGTGAGTTTCTCCTCTTTAATTTTGGGTTGAATGTCTATGTCTGCTTTTGGCTGCAGGGGCTACATGTTTGTGCATATGAGTGTGTGGGGCTGTGAAGCACAAAGCTTGGCTTTAGCTGCATCATATGGAGAGTGGAATTAAAGGTTTTGTGCAGAGCTGAGAGAGTGTGTCAAGGATCACATTAAGCTGGCACCACCTTCTGAGCAAGGTGAGGTGTGAGACCAGCTTTGTACTCCAGCTCTCACTACACACCCAGATCTTGCTGAGAGCTCTGTCTGCTATCCCAGATGTCTTTGGTAGAACACATCTTCCCTAGTTGGCCTTTGCCATATGGGTCACTTATATACAACTACTTACTGTAGGCCATCTTGCTAGAGACCTAGTCAATCATGTTCATTGTACTGTTGGACTACCACTCATCTGTTATTATTTCTTATTTTCAATACAACAATGACACTGACATTATAATTGTATGATAGCATGTGTTGTGCTAGTATGAATGTAGCAGGTCCAGCAGTGTTTAAATATTTCAGTGTCACTAGAGGGATAAGAAAATTGTTTATTAAGACGAAAGGGTATCAATAAGTGAGTAAATATCTAAACATATTCAAGGAGGATGCTTTATAATCTTCTGTCATGGTGGCTTGCAAAGCAAAAGGGCCCCATTTGGAATGATTATGAACAGACATCATTTCTGATTATCAGCTATACAAGTAGGTTTCTTCCATACTAAAGATCTTCTCCACACTGGTATCAACTTGCACTGAGCACTGAGGGTTAAGGCACTAATTTGTGTAAATAATTGTAAATGCATTATAAGAAGCAGTATACAAAGTGTCCACTCATACTCTGAGAGGCCATTTATATGTAAATATTTGGAAAAAATGGTCAGCTAGTAAAGAGCTTTGGGGTAAACTGTAGATAGAACAATCCACATATGGGTAACAATTGTGTAAAGGTTAATTGCTTAATAATGCAAAACATAAATGTATAGAACTCTAAACTTTTCTAAATGAATCAAGTCCATTTTTGATTGTCTCATCCATCTAATGTATTCATCTCGAGATGCAAACTTTACTATTGTGCAGGGCAAGGACACAAGTACACAGTTTCAAAAAAATAATCACACAGGACAGTGTAAAACACAGTGCATATTAAAAATACAGAAATATAATGCAATAAAACACACAGCATACAATAATTGCAGTATAACGCAGAAATTAACCGCACTTGACCGCATCCCTCACCCTAATCCAGCTGCTTAGCAAAGAACAGAAGAACCTTTAAAGGAACAATCCACCCTGAAATGTATTAAATACACTATATGGTCAAAAGTTTGTGGATACCTGACCATCACACCCATGTGGCCTTCTCCAATCTACTGCCACAAAGATGGAACCATACAATTGTATAGGATGTCTTTGTATGGTTTACTATTACAATTTCCCTTCACTGGAACTAAAGGGCCGAGTTGTTTGCCACTCTGATGTCACATAAGGGTTGTGCTGGACAGACTAAAGGATTAAACAAGGGATTAAATGATTATACAAAGGATTGAAGCAAGGGCTGGCCCCACTATCAACAGGTAGCATTGAAAGAAGTTTAAAACAAAAATGTCAACTCAGAAAATCTTTCTATAATGAACTGCGTATGTCAACTAAATATCATGTGTTAAATACAAATACATTTATACAGGGTGGATTTTCCTTTATGTGTGTTTTTTTTTTTTTTTTTTTAAATGCTTGTCATGTATGATATCTTGAGTCTCTGTTTGTTTCAGGAATTCACTGCTAATTTAAATATGCAAATAAAAATTGTGACATATCCAAACCTTATACAAACAATGAACTTTAAAGCTAACAATTCATTAACCCACAAAGATAAAAACAGATGAACCACAAACCCACACCAATAAACATTTTCAACACTGTTGAGTTCAGCAGATTCCCATGCAACAATGTCATAAGTTACATGTTCTGTGTTTGTTTGGTTTATATTATTTGTATAAGCATTTGTTTTCCTTTGTTTGTTAGCTTGAAAATGATTGTGGTTATTTTTTCTAGTCTAAGGTGCACATTAGACTGAAGATACGATACCAAGAGCTTTCTTTCTTTGTTTTTTTTTTAAAGTTTATATCAATTCCCTTTTCTTACCTTTTGTCTCAGTTCATGGCTGCAGCATGGTTCCAGGGGTGGGGTTTAAGAGGATGTGTGACCTTCCTGTTCCTCATTTTATGCTATCCTGAAGAATTATGGGTAGTGTAGGCCTAGTCTTTCGAGCCTGTGTGAGCTGGGGGGTCATTGTTTTATTTTGTGTTTATTTAGAATATAGTTTATGAAGATGTATTGTTTTATTATTTCTGCTATTTGTTTTTGGTAATATTGATGTTAAAATTTATTTGGAATTTTAGTGTCAACTGATAAGTTTATTTTTGTATTTATTTATGTATATATGATTTCCATTCCCCTGTGCATGTGAATTGGTTTGACCCCTGAGATAGAAAGGGTGCATTTTGTCTGTTTGAAGGTAGTTCTGGAGAGACACCTCTGTGAGGAGGTTCAGAGCTGGTGTCCCTGTTTAATGTGTTTTTTTTTTTTTTAATTGATGTTTTGTTGATTTTTGCATGTGAATGCAAGTTTTGGAGTCAATAAATCTTTTATATTGGTCATGTCTCCACATGCCTTTTCCAAAACACACAATCCACAGTAACATGAAGTATATTTTCTGTCCTTTTAAACTGTACAATCATCTACACTGGTCTGCCAGAAATCCTGAAATATTTTATAAATAGAGACATTATGAGCATATTCACAGAATCATGTTAAATTGGCTGTAAAATGGCATAATTAATATAGCCACTATAACATTACTTCAACAAAAGTACAAGAGTGTCTTCTGTCTAAGATCAGTGTCACAGTGAGGGGGAAAAATCAATCAAAATCAAAACAAGCAATGTCCCATTGAGCAATGAAATTCATAATGTTAAAGAGTAGGTTCCTTGCTGCTACGCATCATGCTAATTGATCAAATATATGTGCAAATTGTCTAAAAAGAAAGAGAGAGGATAAAAGAGAAGCATGGCGAGAAAGAGGAAATATCAGCTCTGTTTATCCTGCCTCCTGTCTCTTTTTCGGACAGCAGTAATTTATCCAGCTTTGACAGTCCTCTCTGTGGACACAAAGAGAATAAACAATAAGATGCTGTTCAAAAACCAGATATATGACAGTGGGAGAGAGAGAGACCAAATAGATTTAGCCTGCTGGGAGGTGTCTAGTCCTTCAATTATTCCCTAATTTAAGTCCAAAACAGTGTATTCTTATTGACTGAAAGCAGCAGAGATGCATGCTGAGTCAATATCAGATGTTAATTTTGAAGATTAACATATTTCAGTAGATTTCAATTTCATTAAAGGATTTGTGACATAGCTAATTAGCTTCTTCCGAGTAAAAGTCTGTATTGATAACTCCTAGAATGAAAAAAACAGTTGATTTAGGCTTTATTCAACCACACTGTACATATGGGAAGGAGTGTGGGAGATGCTGCTGTGATGTCTTGGTCTCTAAGCTGCCAAGTATTGCATAAAGACAAATGAAAATACCATCAAGTTTTTTTTTTTGTTTGTTTGTTTTTTGCCACAAAAACTATATTCTCCAAGATTTGTAATTGATAAACTGTCTAAATAACTATCCATAGCTAAAACAAAGATAAATGAAAATTTATCTTCATTGATATGAGTATTTTTTTGGCACAGAATGAATAAATATTTCTGGCACAAAAGCAATATTCCAAAGACGTGTAACTAAAAACTGTCTGAATATTTATGTTTAATATTTATATTATCTCACCTGAATATTTATGTTTAATATTTTATGTTATCTCAACCTAAACAAAGAAATATAAACAAATAAACAAAAAATATGAAAATAATGGCAAATTGAACACTGAATATTTCTTGGCACTGAAAGAAGATTCTCTAAGATGTGTAACTGAAAGTGCAGGAATAATTATCTGTATATACTAGCATATCCTGAGATGCATCCATGCCTTCACGGAAATACTCTTTATCTGTTTGTAAACAGACTCCGAAGCGCACAAGTCATCTTAGTCACTGTCAGCAAATTAAAAAAAAAAAAAAACTGTAAAAAACTTTTTATCGCTGTCTGACACACACATACACACACACACACAAAATCATTTTCTAATATTCACAAATCAGGAAACTTTTTTAATAAATATGAACCATGATCGTGGCCACAACCCTGCAAAGATTATATGGTAGCAATTGGAAATATTTGGAATACTGGCAAATTTAACTAATATTCCCTAATATTCCTTATTATGAGATTATTACAAATCAAAGATAAGATTATTCAAGATTGTTTTTAGATGCTTTTACTAATTCCAAGCATTAAAGGTTCTTATTCTAGTGCGTAAGTGCGCCCTCTCTGTCTTTCAACTCTATGCGTTTTGCTTTCAATGACATATTAATGGCAAAATTTGATAACTAGAACATATGGAAAACTGCATCTCAATACTAAACTTGAATGTTGCTATTTCACAGTTGAAGAAAAAAAAAAAACAGCATTAGCAGTTTACTGATTTACCATCCACTACTTTCCCTCATAGCACTCCCCTAGTGAAGCAAATAATGAAGAGAAAGTCCATTGTGACCACTACTTAAATATACATAATGCCACAAAACATACAGAACCCACTATCTTTACAAAACAAACACCTACTCTGTGGCAAATAGAGAGGCAATGCTTTAATATTTTAATACTTTTCTGTCTACTGGGTTGTAATTAGTAAAATATTTGATATTAAGTGATATTATTTTTATGCATACAGCAGTGGTGTCTATGGGACTCCAAATAAAGTAAAAACAATTAAAGACAATTTCAAAGAACCTGCGAATTAAATGAGTAAAGGCTTCTGCTGAATATTTATCAAGTAGGTTGGCACTCAGCCAGGCTCATAATTATAACCTCGACATTCTGTGATATTTCTAGTAACTTCTAGCACACTCTCTCAGCTGGATTGCGCAGCTCTGTAATTTCTCAGCCCTTTTGTCAGGTTGCCAATAAGTGCCATGTTCACACTGTTACCCTCGGTATGTTGTCACCTGTGTGAAGCTCAGACAGACAGGTTGGTGCTTTTGTTTTTCACTTGTCTGCTTGTTTTCATTTTATTTCATGCAGTAGTTTTCAAGGCATGAGGCACCTATTTTGTTTCATGTAGGTGTTCATTACTGTCTGTCCCTCTGAGATGCCATTTCACAATTTTCTTTAAACAATTAAAACTTTGTAACCAAACTCACAGCATGGCAAAACCACCTAATGGGTGATAATGGGTATTTCTAATCCATGGTGTGCATATAATGGGATTGATTATTTATTCAACCAGATAAATACCATATTTTCAGGAATATGACACTCCTTCTAGCCATGCTGAAACATATAGGAAAGTGACATGTCAGCATCTCTGAATTAGCCTAATGTTTGAATTAATGAAAACCAAAACAATGGACTCATGAAATGGAATCTCAAGATTCTGTTATTATCATGATAATATACAGAAATCACTAAACTGAAGCCAAACTAAAGCCTCCATTCGAGCACAGATGAAAGAAATGCAGCTATAATTTCTGCTAACTGATACACTAGAACTACAATGCTAACAGTGCTAACTAATCACATTTACAGGTATATCTGTTTTGTACTACTATTTTTAAATGCTGGATTTGAACCTCATTTGATTTATAGCTCACTGCCTCACTTGAACTGTGGTAATTAATGTGACATGTATAAAGAAGGAACACATTTTCCTAAGAAATGTGGTTAATGTGATCACTTCTTTGTAACATCATCATGAACTGACATGAAGTGGCTCTTGACCACAGATTTTGTGACTCAGCCTCACAGAAAAAAAGGCTTTGCATGCAACTTATTTGCAGAATCTTCTATATTGTGAATATCCACCTTCTGCCACGAGCATACATTGCATCACATATCAAACAGTAATTTAACCACACCCATCTCTACCACTACAATGTTTGAATAAGATATGTAATAAATTTTAATAATAGATTTTACTTCTTAAAGATAGAATGTAGCTCATTCATACATAAAGTTTGTGGTTTTCAGGACATATGATTTAGACATACCAGGCTCATAAAATAAGCCTAATTTCTCTTCTCTGCAAATTAAATCAGGCTTGCAAGTCACATGGTATGTGGCATAGTAATGCAGGTTTTTTCAAGCTTCCTACTAGTTGTTAAACTAAGTTTTACCATTGTAAAACTACTGGAATGTACATTACCATGCACTAAACATATGACATAATCATGTATTTGTTTGTTTTGTGTGTGTGTGTGCATCATGATGTCAATTCAATAAAATATCTAGGCTTGATGACGTCAGTGATATTAAATCACATAATGTGACAAAATTTCCCTTGAATACTATACTGACTTTTTGTTTTCACTGACTTTATTTTAAATTTGAACATGAAAATAAATAAATCTATTAAAGTCAGTGACAATTTGAAATAATTATCTCAAAACATTGAACCCATGTTGTTTACAGACTACTAAAAGGTTCATTTTCAGAAATTAATTTTGTTTATTTTTTAAATATTTTTAAAGTTAATTTATTTTAAATATCCTTTAAAAGGCAAATAAATAAATAAATAAATAAATAAATAAATAAAAAATTCAGTGAACTTTTGACCTAATGACATCAAACCAACTTTCAAAGATAGAGAAAAGTGTCCCTTGCATATTACAAGGCTTATTTTTGATAATCATATTTGATTTTATATAAATTTAAAAATGAAAATGAATTATACCAGATAAGGAGCAGTGTTTCAACACTTGGATACCTTCTTATGCATATGCGTGTGAAGCGCATGTATGTGTAAGACCTACTGGTTGCACATTTGCACTATTTGTCCATATAGTAGATAATAATAGAATGTATTTATTTATGATTGCACTATCCGTTTCACCCAGATGAGGATGGGTTCCCTTTTGAGCCTGGCTCCTCTCAAGGTTTCTTCCTCATATTGTCTCAGGGAGTTTTTCCTTGCCACCGTTGCCTCTGGCTTGCTCAATTCACATATTTACAATATATTTTTTAAATCCATTTAATGTCCATTGTTAAAAGTGCTATACAAATAAAATTGAATTGAATTGTATTGAATGGTGGTGACCAAAGGACCCTATAAAACACCATCAGTAATGGTGAACATTCCCTCTGGAACCTACTCACCATGTTTGGTTTAGGTACCAAGTGACTGGGAACCTTGTTGGTTATCTGGTGTTTATGTTTTATTTACCCATTCTAACCCCCAGCGGCGGTGTTAACACCTTATTTCAGGCAGTCATGAGGAACCAACCCACACCCTCAGGCTGATTGGAAGGCCATTTGGACATTTTCACTGCACTCCCTTCATTGGGAGATGATGTTGATCTTCAAAGATCTAGAGAGGTGCACAGCGATGCTGAGGTAGCTGCACTGCAGAACTTCTGGTGTGATATACCTCTCAGCCACAGTGATGAAATCACACTGAAATCGCCATGTTCTTAGGTTTGAGACACATAAACTTAAGTAGCAACCCTGAGTTTGGTTACACAGTCACCTCAGAAGCATCTAATTGTTAGCTTATCAGGTATATAATTCTCCCAACCATCTGCCAAAAAAGGCTGCTTATAATAATAATACTTCTTCTGGATGAGCATCCTCTCTCTGTCCAGATCCGTACGGAGTGGTATTTATGGGAATACATTTCTGCTTATCTGTGACAATGAGTCTGCCTGGAGAAGGATTCCCATCATGTTCAAACCACTAGCAAGAGCAGCAGCAGAAGACAGGGTTATGTTATATCCTTTTGGGACCTCAAGTAGACCATTGCAATTTATTGCTGAATGTTATGTAGCATGAGCAGAGTCAGTGACTGATGTCGGAACACATAAAATAGGCTACTAGGTCAGTCATCCCCAGTGCCTTGTCCAAGAAGGCTGTTTACACACAGTAATGAACACCTACATGAAAATTCAGTGTTAGCAAAAAAGGAGTACCTGGGTGAATTCCCAATCTGCTTCACCACCTCACATGCAAACTCCACTCTGCTGGGCATACTGTATTTGCTACCTCATCAGCAGGAGCTCTATGCCATTGCGCTTACGTGGAGGTAAGTCTAACTGTTGGAGGCTCCAGATTATTTAATCTCCTGCTGTCCTGACAGTAACAATATTGTTGAAATGGCACAGGAGATGACAAGATCACAACACAGTTGGGAAGGACTTGAGAGTCAACCAGGCCCTCCATAAATTCCGATTGGCTAATGTGTCTTTTTTTAATCTCCGTTCTGAGTGAAAAAACATCCTACCAGAAAATTGGTGATCATGTCCTTCTCAATGGGATGATGATATGTTTCTGTCTGTGGTGTTTGAGTTGCAGGCTCAACCTGCTTTTGAGAGTTCCTTAAATAGGGAAATCTCAAGTACCCCTTGAGTGGGTTACTGCCACAACAGTTCAGTCATGACAGCAAGGATTGGAGCTACTCATAGTGGCCTACCCAAACTGGTAAGTTGAGATAATGTCTGCCACTTGTTAGGGCCACCGGGTGGCAAGCATTCCCACTGAACCCAGCTTCAATGGTCTACTCCAGTACTATGGCTTTCCCCTGTTCACTGTGAGACCTAGCGCCATACTGTTCGCAAACAAGGTGGACACATCCCAGATAACCTGCTCCTTGGTGTACCCCTATGCCTCTGGTCTATAGAGGTGGTAGGTCTGTTTGTCTACACTCTCTGCTAGGAGAAGAGGTGGAGGGTATGATGCTAAATTGAAATGCCTGTTACTAAATAGGCTGCTTTGAAAAGAACTGTGTTCCAGAGCAATGAGAGAACAAAGATGCAAAGCACAGACTCACTGTTATGACTCAGTCTAGCAGACACACTTAAAAGACTCAGATGAAGGCCACTGTCCTTCTAGAAACATGTGGAGTAGAACCCCTTGTTCAGTAGTTCTGTCTAGAAGTAAAATGACTTTCTTGGAACAGATGGTTTCATGATGGAGCTAGAAGTTGGCTGCGCCCTATGCACCAATGGCTGGGAGGATGGCAGAATTTAAGTATATATAGCCCTGCAGCTTAGTCATCAGAATTTCTGCCTGATGCAGAGGCTGCTAAATATAGTATTTGATTGAGGCCTGTATTCCTCCATACAGAGCTCCCTTTGGCTGTAAGGTAAATGACTAGCTCGGTAACAGCTTTTGCAGGTTCAATCCAAAGAGCTCTGACATGAACATAACATTAAAACCACCTGCTAATATTATGTAGGTCCCCCTTGTGCCACCAAAACAGCAGTGACCTAGAGGCATGGACTCCACAAGTCCACTGAAGGTGTGCTGTGGTATCTGGCACCAAGATGTTAGCAGCAGATCCTTTAAGTCCTGTAAGTTGTGACGTGGGGCCTCCATGGATCAGACTTGTTTGTCCAGCACATCCCACAGATGCTTGATCGGATTGAGATCTGGGAAATCTGGAGGCCAAGTGAACACCTTGAACTTTGTCATGTTCCTCAAACAATTCCTGAACAATTTTCGCAGTGTGGCAGGGTGCATAATCCTGCTGAAAGAGGCCACCATCATTAGGGAATACCCTTGCTATGACAAGGTGTACTTGGTCTGCAACAATGTTTAGGAAGGTAGTATGTATCAAAGTAACATCCACATGAATGCAAGGACACAAGTCATCCAAATGATGTAAAAGGCAAGTTACATGTCCCTGCCAAAGCATGCCAGCAGGTCTTGGGGTGGGGGCATGCCTCCTCATTCTCCGGACACCAGGAGAGACCACGACCCTTGAATTTCTTTATTCAGCAGTTTTGGTGGCCGAGTCTGGAGAAGGATATCTGAACCTTTATTCTGGCATGCCACGTGTGTGCTCACAATAAGGTCCCCTGCACTCAACCTGTGGGCCTAGTTGACGGATTCTCCAAGGCCTGCAAATTTGTGGCCCTACCCAAGCTTCCTTCCGCAAAGGAGTCGGCAAAATTGTTAATGCAGTATGTTGTCAAAGTACATGGGATGCAGAGCGATCTGGTGTCTGACCGGAGACCCCAGTTCACTAGCCGTTATTGAAATGCCTACAGCAAGCTGATGGGACCTTTCTTCACGTTTCAACCGACAATAAATTGGCCAGTCTGAGAGCATCAATCAAGATCACACTTTGTGCTGCCTTGCCTCCAGCATTCCGTCCTCATGGGAAGAGAGTAAAATAAGAATTTAAATGAAATAAAGAGGAAACATGAAGACAGAATTGAAAAGAAGATCAATCTCAAAGATAAAGAAACTGTTTAGGATTTGCAGCCAATTTTCATTTTTCCTTCCATTTTCACAGTCTCGAGTGTAACTGGACAAACTAACATAACCATAAATATTAGGATTGTTCGTAATACTTGGATGCAGATCCTTTGCAGTCAGTGACTGCTTGAAGTCTGGAACCCATGGACATCATCAAATGCTGAGTTCCCTCCCTTGAGATGCTTTGTCAGGCCTTTAAAGCAGCTTTCCTTCGGTTGCTGCTTGTTTGTGGGTCTTTCTGCCTTCAGTTTTGTCTTCAGTAAGTGAAAAGCATGCTCAACTGGGTCAAGCTCTTCAGACGTTTAAGAACATTTAATTTATTTGCCTGGTATGTTTTGGGTCATTATCCATCTGTACTATGAAGCACTACCCTATCAGTTCTGCAGCATTTGACTGAATCTGAGCAGAAAGTATAGCTCTATACACTTCAGAATTCATCCTGCTCCTTATGTTAGCAGTCACATCATCATTAAACACCAGTAACCCAGCTCCACTGGCAGCCATACATGCCCATGCCGTAACATTTCCTCCACAGATGACAGATGATGTTGTGTGCTTTGGATCATGAGCCCTTCCTTTACTTTTCCATACCTTTTCCATACTCTTCTCTTCCTATCATTCTGGTACAGGTTAATCTTGCATCGGAAATGGTCAGGCTTTTTATAGAGTTTTTAGCAAAGTCTAATCTGGCCTTTCTGTTCTTGAGTGTTACCAGTGGTTTTCATCTCTAAGTAAGCCGTCTGTATTTACATTCATGAAGGTTTTGGCAATGATACGCCTACCTCCTCCAGAGGATTCTTGACTTGGCTAGGTATTGTGAAGGGGTTTTTCTTTACCAAGGAAAGAATTCTGTGATCATCCACTTTAGTTTTGTGGTCTTCCAGGCCTTTTGGTTTTGCTGAGCTCTCCAGTGCATTCCTTCTTTTTAGGAATATATGGAATTGTTGATTTGGCCACTTCTAAAGTTTCTGTTGTCTCTCTGATAGGACTGTTTTGTATTTTCAGCCTACTGATGGCCACCTTCACTTGCATCAACACCTCTTTGGACCGCATATTGAGAGTTCCCATAAACAGCTATCAAATTCAATGCTAATTCAATGCTTGGAATCAACTAAACAGGCCGCACCTGGCCATGAAACTGCTTATCAGTCAATTGTACAACTACTTTTGAGCCTGTGAAAATGGAAGGACTCTGTAAAAATGGCTGTAATTCTTGAAAGGGTAATGCAATATTTTTCTTAACCCCCTTGAATTAAAGCTGAAAGTCTACACTTCAATCACATCTTGATTGCTTGATTTTAAATCCAAAATTGTGCCACTTGAAGAAGTGTTATAAGTTGTGGAAGCCGATTCCCCTTTTGATATTTTATTTACCCCAGTTTAGTAAAAAGATTCCTTTGTTTGAGAATGCAATTTTGGCATCTCCTTTGTTTGTTTTTCTTGCTTATTTCCTGACTCCATCTTGTAGGTATGACTATAGTTAGTCTGCATAGAGGTGTGGTAGTAGTGTGCTTGCCTCAAAGACCTGAGCTCCCTGGTTTGAGTCCTGCTTGGGGGCTGCTTTTTCAAAATCCTTCCCTTAACCTTTATTTCACAAGTATATAAACCCTGCTTGCTCATTTACTTAAAAGCAAGCAGGGTTTTTAACTCTGAAATTGGGTCCACACTGAACTGTCCCATAACAATGAGTTCTTCTTCTTCTTCTGCCCCTCTTCCTGATAGTTAAGTGTTTAAGTAATTAGTAAATGTTTGCCTGGCTTGGCTGAAAGGGAGGGTGGAGGATTCTGGTAGCTCTCAAACTATACTTATTCATTTAATTATTAAACATCTCAAAAGTAAAACAAATGCTGTCACCTTTTCGTAACTGATAATTAAATGTTGGATTTACCAAAAAAGATTAAAGACTCTTTCTCCTGGCAGTAGCTCAAAATGAAATGCTGCTGAAACTGGTCTGGTATCACTGCAAAATAAAATTACATCTCAGCAAATGAAAACATCTTAAAGATAGTCAAATACAGTCAAATTATAAGAATACAATAAATCATATTGTCTTTAATTGTCAAAAGTATAATCTGTTTATAAAATTGTAGTAACTCATCACCAATTATCTGATTTGAAGCTGATCAATCGAGGTGCAAATCAGTCAATCTCCTTATATGTAAATTTATACAAACTCAGGAGCTCTCTTAGTACACAAACATTTTTCTAAACTAACAGAATTTTCATAAACACCAAATTTCTTGTGTAAATGCTCCTACGAGCAATTTCGAATAAATTTGTTCATATCTGCCTGGATAAATGAGGCCCAGTGTGTGGTCATTGTGTGGATTTTGCTGTTTTTATTGTTAAATTTACATAGGTTTCGACCTGATACACTGTATTGTAATTGGTTAATCAAAATCAGCAGTACAGCAGTAAATACAGGAAGAATGAAATATTAATATAACATTGATCATCGGACTGACTGAATAAACTGTTTTAATCAATATCTGTCTTGATTAAACCCCTATAATACCACAAAACTCATTCAAGCCACCTAATTATGTTTCTACCCATGTATAATCTCCAATACATCTAATCATCCAACCATTCTCTAGCAGATATTTATTTTTAGATTTTAAACTGATCCATGACGGTTTAAGGTAGATGAGCCAGACAGCTTAGAAAAAGTCAATAGTCCCCCGTGCCACATATTGATGCTATTAAAATGAATGAAAAGGCACCTTAAGCTTGCTGGGCACAGACCTGGGATTATGCTTATTGATTTAAATTTCCAAAAGATCAGACTCAAAGGTGGTAATGCAATAAAACTGACTGCAATATGTCTTTTGCTGTTATTTATTGCTGGAACAGTGTACTTATGGTATGAAGGCTATCCAAACATTCAGGGTGATTTCTTTTCACACTATTTGCTTATATTTTCAAACACCATATAATACTGCATCTTTGTGAGAATTGCTAGAATACTGTTTAAATTTTGCTAAACTTTGTTTAGACTTTGTCAGGAGAATTGGTCTTTGCGTTCAGTAGTTTACCAGAACAATGTAAAAAGATGAGCCACATATAGCCAGTGTCTGAATTTCTTGGAACATATGGAAGAGTACCAACTCAGACATCCACTGCACTTATGTGATACCCATGTCAACCCAACATGCTAGGCTGAGTCAAATCTGGCCCAAGCATTTCAGATTAAACAGCTTATTAGTTCCAAATGCCCAGGTCTGGCAATGACTAACAAGTATAACAAGAAGCACAACAATCTGTGTTACTCTCTACATCACAGTTTCCTAACAATGGTCCTATAGTACACACTGTCCTGCATATTGTATTGTTTTCTCTAGTCCCAACATACCTGATTCAACTAAGTGCGTCAGCTAATCAACAGCCCTTTCTGAGTTGAAGTGCGTGTATTAGAGCAGGGAAAACCCTAAAATGTTCAAGACAGTGGTGGTAAGCATCCCGTTTTATTTTGCACAAACATCAGGCCATTCTACCAAAAGCATCGCCTCCTCATTGGCCTTATTTAGTGGAACTCCACTCTAGGAAGTTTGTTCCACTGCTACCTGATCTCCATACAATTTCCATACAATACATACAATACAATTTCTTCATATTTTACAAGGTTATTCTTGCTCCCTTCCAATGGTCTGAGTGAGGTGAATGACCAATCACATACTGTCCAGACTGGCCATGATCATAAATCTATTTTCTTAAGAGAGATAATTAGGAAAAAAGAGTCTATGAGCAAAGAAAAGTTCTGGGGCATAGAAAATAGAGGTCCAAGCCGATAACAGGAGTCTCCTCTCGGAGATGACCCATCCTCATCAGGCACCTGTTAATTAGTGCAAATATGTAGCTTATTGTGTTAAATATTGAGTAATTGCATCTTCCAGTCTTCTAAATGAGGGAAGAGTGGAGGGAATAATTGGAGGCAATGACGTCATACTTAAGTATGTGTTTATTATGCCATGCCTACATGATGCTGGCCTAGCCTATAAGTAACTCTTTAGATAACAGTAAACCAGTGTATACCCCCTAAGAAATCTTAGGTAAATTTGCACTGCTCGTGGTGTTTAGGAAGAGTGAAATAGAGTGCTAGTTATGTATATAACTGTGGTTTCATGAATCATGATTAAACTTACTGTTCACTTTACTTTGGGCAAAAAGCTCCAATTTCTGTTTACACCAATTAGTTATGTTTAGGTTCAGGTCAAGCAGTGCCTAAAATGAAACACAGCCTCTCTGGAATCGATTCATCTTTTTCCTGATGTGATGTGGGACTTTCACTCACATCACTGCATTTTTCATTAAGGACATACAAGATAATTTTAGGCCTCATAACAAAATGCCATTGTCATCAGGCCTGTCTCTTATTTGGGTCACTGCAGCTTTGCTAGCAAAGTCAAAGATAGGCGTTGTAGGCTGGAAGCTTCCATAATAAACTCTGGTAATGCATAGAAATCTGTTTAGTGATTTTGGTTCTCCTTGATTCCCTTTAGAGCAGAAGGACATTTAGGCTATAAAATGATATTTCTCTTCAAAAGAACAAAAATGATCTCTAAACCTGTGTCTGCCATTGTCTTTTATGGAAAACAAGGTTTGCTCAGACTTAATTTTAATTGCTGCTTACAGTTCGTTGAATTGACTTTATACTAAAACTTACACTCTGTCCTTCATTCTGTCCTCCCCCTTCATCTCTTATCTTTTTGAGCTGAGTTCCCTGGTTGACTTTGTCCAAAGAAATCCCTATAGAGAGTTAATTATATGCTGCTGGTGGAGCGCTATACTGTAATTATAGCTCGCAACTGAGAATTCAGAAGGTTTATAAAAAAAGACTAATGAAAAAATGAAATGAAATAAAAGGCTGAAATGGACATGATATGAATTGACTGAATTCTCTAGTGCCTCATCTACTCCATCCATTTCTAGCAGGTGTTTGTTTCAGTTAACAAACCAGACTAATGAAGTGACAGCTTATTTTTCTGTAAATTCAGAAAAGCACAGCCTGAAAACCTGTTTACATTTTATAGCTATACCACTGTAACATTTCTGTTAAAATCCTAAACCTTCATCTGATTTATGATCAATATAAACATTACTGGAGGATCCCAGTAACACACTGCTGGGATAACCAAGCTTGTAGTAACCAAGCTATGTCACTTGTCACACATATATATATATATATATATAAACACCTGCCTAATATTGTGTAGGTCCCCCTTGTGCCGCCAAAACACCTCTAACCCATTCCATAAGACCACTGAAGGTGTGGTGTGGTATCTGGCACCAAGACGTTAGCAGCAGATCCTTTAATTCCTGTAAGTTGTGAGGTGGGGCCTCCATGGATCGAACTTGTTTGTCCAGCATATCCCATGGATGGCTGTTTGGAACATTCTTGAAAAGAAGGAACGCACCTATAAGAACTTTTATCTCATTAGATGTTGACTTAGTTGTGTCTTATACTCATTATGACGTAAAGATTATTAATGTAATCAGTAATATTGATTATCCTAGGGAATTTTATCAAAATAGGTTTGACGAGGCGTCTTATTCACTCTGGCAAGTCATTACGGTCGCGGCCGTCGACAGTAATAACTTCCCTTGAGGACAACCTTTATAGAGCATGGTACTACAGATCGGGCACCCTAGGAACTCAGATGGTGAGCAGGAAATCACAGAACAACATCACCTTGAACATAGACGAGACTTTATTGTACTAAGCTACTACAGACACAGGCTAACTACTACACACATATCCTAACTACTACACACATATCCTAACTACTACACACATGACCAACACACACATATCCTAACTACTACACACATATCCTAACTTACCACACACAATCAACACGCACACACATCCTAACTTACCACACACAATCAACACGCACACAGACATACACATTCATACACATTCATACATGTGGGTATGTGACACGAGAAGAACCAGTGATAATAACCAGAGAGTTGAGTTCTGAAGCATATGCATGACCATTTTACTAGACCCTGACCTGAGTGAGCCATCATTCTGTATCAGCATTAGTTGATGAAAAAGGGTTTTAGGTTTACTGCACCAGCTTAAATGAAGTTGGGAGGTATCAATACTTGCTTTGCTTGGGTGATGAGTGGAAGGAGTTGGTGTCGGTCAGCAGGTTCTAGTCGGATCGGAGTTGGAGGATGTTAGAGGAGTTATGGATCGTCGCCGGAGAGGGAGGCTGGAGTCTGAACGGCTGGGAGAAAACTTGATTCAGGCGAAGTTCGAGGTTGCCAGCCTTGGGACCTTCTGAGGCAGGTTCTCTTGCTGTTCCAGCTCTGTTCGGGTTCCAGCTTCAGCTCCAGCTCCAGCTCCAATTCCGGCTCGGTTCTTTTCTTGGTCGAGGTGTTCTGTGTTTCTGTGTTTCTCTGTGTGTTTTCTTGCTTGGGCATGTGGTTTTTATGTTAGTTTAGATGAGCCGGCCTCTTGAGGTCTTCAACCAACCGCAGGCTGGTTTGGAGATGATTGGAGAGTGGCTTGGCTGGCCCTCCAGCTAATTTGCAAGCGACCCCTCCCGGGCTGCCTCCTTTTTAATGTCCATGTAATGTGGTCTTATTTACCTTTAATGTTTATAATACATGTATGATATGAGGTACTGAGAATTGCAAATCATCAACAGCTTCAGCACATGAAGACAAGCATGCAGATAGCACACATGACATACATTAGCCACGGCCATTAGCTACTGGGTATAATGGCGTGTTTACAGAAAGAAACAGACTTAATATTATACAATTCCATTAATAGTGGGGTTGTAATATAATGCTGGTTAGAGTACATGATTTGGAGGTAACACTGGACTTCCCACCATGTGAGAAGTCGCCGTGGCTGAAGTGTAAGTTAACTCTTGCCCTCTGGTTTAATACAGGTTGTGGGAATGCATATTCCCCATACAGATTTAACACAAACTGAGCGATTATATTGAAATAAAATAAGGCAGATGCAGAGAAAGAAAAAGACATTCCAAGAAGTGGAGGAGTCTCAGGTCTGGGGCCCTTTTGCTGATTCAGTTGGGAACAAAAGGTCACTTGAAGCTGAGTAGGGTTTAGTGTAATAAATCTCAACCAGTTCCCTAATCCAAACAAAAGGCATCTGTTAAGGGTGGTCAATCCAAGGTTAGTCCCACGGAGGAATAATTTACACCCTCTTTTCGGGGTTTCTTGCATTCCGATGACCGTTATCATCCCTTAATGTTTAACGACCTGTCATTTAATCTAGACAGGCCGGAGCCATCTTAGGTCCGTTGGGTGTGAAGGAATGTCTTTGTCCTCTGTGTGGTTGTAGAGACAGTTAGTTTCCTTAATTTGATAGTCTCGATTCCTACACACCGGTGAGCTCAGCAACACCAAAAGACCCGGAAGACCACGGAAAACAACTGTGGTGGATGACCGAAGAATTCTTTCCCTGGTGAAGAAAACACCCTTCACAACAGTTGGCCAGATCAAGAACACTCTCCAGGAGGTAGGTGTATGTGTGTCAAAGTCAACAATCAAGAGAAGACTTCACCAGAGTGAATACAGAGGGTTCACCATTGTTGAGCCTCAAAAACAGAAAGGCCAGATTAGAGTTTGCCAAACGACATCTAAAAAAGCCTTCACAGTTCTGGAACAACATCCTATGGACAGATGAGACCAAGATCAACTTGTACCAGAGTGATGGGAAGAGAAGAGTATGGAGAAGGAACGGAACTGCTCATGATCCTAAGCATACCACCTCATCAGTGAAGCATGGTGGTAGTAGTGTCATGGCGTGGGCATGTATGGCTGCCAATGGAACTGGTTCTCTTGTATTTATTGATGATGTGACTGCTGACAAAAGCAGCAGGATGAATTCTGAAGTGTTTCGGGCAATATTATCTGCTCATATTCAGCCAAATGCTTCAGAACTCATTGGATGGTGCTTCACAGTGCAGATGGACAATGACCCAAAGCATACTGCAAAAGCAACCAAAGAGTTTTTGAAGGGAAAGAAGTGGACTGTTATGCAATGGCCAAGTCAATCACCTGACCTGAATCCGATTGAAAATGCATTTCACTTGCTGAAGACAAAACTGGAGGGAAAATGTCTGAAGAACAAGCAAGAACTGAAGACAGTTGCAGTAGAGGCCTGGCAGAGCATCACCAGGGATGAAACACAGCGTCTGGTGATGTCTATGCGTTCCAGACTTCGGGCTGTAATTGACTGCAAAGGATTTGCAACCAAGTATTAAAAAGTGAAAGTTTGATTTATGATTATTATTCTGTCCCATTACTTTTGGTCCCTTAACAAGTGGGAGGCACATATGCAAACTGTTGTAATTCCTACACCATTCACATGATTTGGATGTAAATACCCTCAAATTAAAGCTGACAGTTTGCAGTTAAAGCGCATCTTGTTCGTTTCATTTGAAATCCATTATGGTGGTGTATAGAGCCAAAAATGTTAGAATTGCGTTGATGTCCCAATATTTATGGACCTGACTGTGTGTGTGTGTGTCCATAACTGGTTCTATGGTAGTCCATTTCTGTTTGTTCACGGCAATGTGTTATAGTCAAAGTGCAACATAGGTGTACCCAATAAACTCCCAACTTGGTATACTTTCTTAAATGTGTTATTTAGAGAAACCGATGCAAAATGTTAAAGTCTAAAATAATTATGTATTGTCCCAAAATTACAATGCTTCATTTTTACTGAACAGTAAAGTGTAGTCACACAGGGGAAGAGTTCAGTCCCACTGAAGTCACATTGCCATATCTCTCATTTCCTCCTTAGTGCTTGGTCCTGGAGGAATAATTCCTGCAAGGAACCTAATAAAGAATAGATTGAGCTTCAGCTTTGAAAAGCTGATCTCAAATGCTGCAGTCTAAAGGTGATAGTGCCATTCCAAGAAAGGGAAGGAGAAAAAGAGGGCCTGATTTGCAACTTACTAAGCAGATTAGTAATAAAGAGTTGAAAGAATGTCTTAAAATCATTTATTGACTAAAACAATAAGTTGGAAATGTAATAGCAATCTTTCCTGAAGAACTCTGATGCAGGGGCCAGAAATCTACTTATATACATACAAGTCCATTAATATTTGAACACTGGCAACGTTTTTTGCTATTTTAGCTGTCTAACACAGTAAATTGGAGTTGAAATAATAAATATGAGCTCAAAGTGCTCATATTTAGCCTTTCAGATTTTGCAGACTTTAATTTGTGGATATTTACATCCATACACACACACTCTCCACTTTAATAAGAACATCTGTACAGGTCAAGAGCTTAAGTTAATGTTCACATCAAACATCAGCATGGGGAAAAAATGTGATCTCAGTGACTTTAACCGTGGCATGGTTGTTGGTGCCAGATGGGCTAGTTTGAGTATTTCAGAAACTGCTTATCTGCGAAAAACAAAAAACTTTGAGTGACACTTTTGTTGGTGGAAACGCCTTGTTGATAAAAGAGGTCAGAGGAAAATGGCCAGATTGGCATTGGTTTGAGCTGCCAAGAAGAATATAGTAATTCAAATAATTACTCTTCATAACCATTGTGAGCAGAAAAGCATCTTATCAAGCACAAAACATCAAACTTTGATGTGGATAGGCTATGATAGCAGAATTGAGTATATGTGCCCTTCCACCCATCCCCCCCAAACCCCCACCCCCCAGCCTTTAATGGACTAAAAGTAATTGGACAATTGGCTGCTTAACTGTTCCATGGCCAGGTGCGTGTTATTGATCCATTATTCCACTTAGAAATAAGCAGATAAAAGGTATAAAATTGATTTCAAGTAAGGACTTGCATTTGGAATCTGTTGCTGTTAACTGTCATTATGAAGTCCTAAGAGCTGTCACTGCCAATAATGAAAGGTATAATTAGGCTGAAAAATCAAAACAAACCCATCAGAGATAACAATACCGGTGAGCTCAGAAACATCAAAAGGGTTGAAAAACCATGGAAAACAACTGTGGTGAATGACACCCTCAGGAGGTAGAACTACCTCCAGGAGGTAGGGATAGCTGTGTCATAATCAACAATCAAGAGAAGTCTTCAGAAGAGTAAACACAGAGGGTTTAGGGTCAACTAAAAAGCGTGTACAGTTCCGGAACAACATCTTATGGACAGATGAGACATATGGAAGAGTATGGAAGGAATTGCTCATGATCAGAAGCATACCACCTCATCTTATGGCATGGGCATATATGACTGCCATTGGAACTGGTTCATTTCTATTTATTGACGAGGTGACTGGTGACAAAAGCATCATGATGTATTTTGAAGTGTACGGGGCTATATCACTTGCTCAGATTCAGCCAAATGCTTCAAAAACCCATTGGACAGCACTTCACAGTGCAAATGCAAATAACTGAGGCATAATTTGAAAGCAACATAAGGATATTTTAAAGCAAACAAGTGAATCACCAGACCTGTATACATTTGAGCATGCAATTCACTTGCTGAAGGCAAAACTGAAGGCAGAACGCCCCAAAGAACTAGCAGGAACTTGAGGCAGCTGCATTAAAGGCCTAGCAGACCTGGCATCTGATGATATCTATGGCTATGGATGCAGACACAGGTACACAAAAGCTTTACTATGAAACTTTAGCCAAATTAAATACATTAAGCAAAAACAGGGTCAGAAACAGGCTAATTTCAGGTAATGTACAATCAGTATTAACTGGGCTAGGCAAGAGCAAAAATGAGGAAACCAGAAACAAGTTCAAACCAGAAAGACTATGACAACATATAAGACTTGATAATGATTGATATGCAAACACACAGCATATACTTCACAATGAGTGCGTGCGGTGAGAGTCCTTAAATAACGGTGGCTGTGTGATTAGGTCCAAGTGTTTGTGATCAGTAATCAGGTGAGTTTGGGTGATGGGAGCTGTAGTTTATGGCAGCCATGATTGTAGGCCATGTGGTGCTATGGGAGTTGTAGTTAGATGCAGATTCCAGCATTGACATGATAGCCACGTATGAAAATTGCATTTTTAAATACAATTTTTATTCTATTAAAATTGAACAGTTGAACAGTACAGTTTTGACCAACCTTAGAAGTCCAAGTTGCCTTTAATAATGTGTCAGTCTCCCTGCTGACTCTAATTTGCAAAATGTTTGGTGACAAATTCATCAGTTTGGCAACAAATTCTCAAAGACTTTTAAAGCTTTTAATGTCTTATATGGCTCCCCTCCAATGTTTGTGAAAAAGAAAAAAATAGCTTCAAATGATTTACTAATTTACAGTGTTTAGTACCCTAATCTTAAAATTCTCAAATCTTAAAAAATCTTAAAAATCTTAAAGACTTTACAATTGGATAAGAAGGCCTGGGGTGCAGTTGGCATTCCAGTTCATCCTAGTAGATCTTCAGTAGGGTTGAAATCAGGGCTTTGTGCAGGCCGCTCGAGTTCTTTCACTCCAACCTTGGCAAACCATGTACCTCATTTTGTGCACAGAAGTATTGTCATGCTGGAAAATGTTTGATCTAGAAAAAAATCTTTCCCCATATCAGTATTTTAAGATGTTCTTCACAGCTCAGATTGTGTCATACATTGTACAACAGAAAAATCTTTATTCAGTTCAGCAAAATGAATCCCCATTTTTTATGAAATAAGATGAAATAGAAGAGTTTCTGACGGTTCTACTTTTCATGGGATTTTTTTCATTACTACTGGCACACTGACACACTTTACTGGCACACTTTACTGCTGTGGCTGACACAATGCCATTGAAGAGATTCAAGCTCATTTGAAGGTGGATCCATTTCAATGATAACTCCCACACAAACAGCAGCCCTGACCACTTCCACAAGGTCAGGACACTCTTTGATATTTTCCACAAACAGTGTCTACATATTCCAGTCACAATGAGAGAAAGTGTAGATGAGGTTATGGTGTTATATAAAGGAACCCAAGCTGGCAACCTGTATCAGTACATTGTGAACAAAACCAACAACTAGGGTTTAAAGTCATTTTGCTGGGTTAGCTCATCAGGAATCATCCATGATTTCCTTCTCTATCTCTTTCCTTGATGAAAAGGTACTGAAAAAGAGCCAGCAACATTTGATCAAAGCAGACGTCAACAGAAAATCATCATAATAGACCAAAAGTTCACTCAGGTAGTGTGGGGTGAGACCAGTCAGTGCTTTATAGGCTTTTAATAGCATTTTATAATCAGTATGAAATGTTACTGGGAGCCAATGTAGTGTGGATAAAATAGAGGTGATACGTTCAAAGTTTTTGGTTCTGGTAAGGACTTACACTGCTGTACTAACTGACTAACTTGGGGCTTGTTTATGCACCTAAGGACATCTAGGCAGCAAGGTGTTACAATAGTCCAACATATATGGTAGGTAACAAAAGTATGAAGTAGTTTTTCTGCACCATATAATGCCATTATATTTCTTGTGGACAAGGCTATCATAGTAACATTATTTACAGTTCATGTTCAAATGACAGACTAGAGTCAATAATCTCACCAATATATTTCACTGCTGCACATGATACATCTGAAAGGCCATGGCAGGCAGCTATTAAACTTATTTGAAGTGCTTCTGTCTTGTCAGAGTTTATTAGGAAGCTGTTACACAGCATCCAGTGTCTAATGTTATTTACATATTCATCAGATTCACTAAGATTATGTTTTTGCTCTGGTTTTGCTAAAACAAATGGCTACATGTTATCAGCACAGCAGTGGAAGCTTTTAGCTTATGAACAATTGTACCCGGATGTAGTATATTGTTGGCCTTTAAATATGGCCATGGTTGACGAGAGAGATCAGAGGAAAATGGCCAGGCAGGTTCACAGAATTCAGACAACTGAAGATTGGAAAAATGTCACCTGGTCTTTTTCCAATCTCCGGCTCTCTAGGTTTGGTGTGTTTTGCCACTGTACCATCAGATTCCTTTTATTGGCTGATGGGAGCAGACCCCAATGTCTTCGCTTGTTGTTGCTCATTCACCTCAAGGTTCAATGTGTTGTCCATTCTGAGATCCTTTTCTGCTCAAAATGGTTGTAAAGACTGATTATTTAAGTTACTATAATGTTCCTGTCAGCTTGAAACGGTCTGGCCATTTTCCTCTGACGTCTCTCATCAACAAGGTTTCCTCCCACAGAACTGCCACTCACATGATGTGTTTTTCCTTATTGCACCATTCTGTGAAATACTCAATCCAGCTGGTCTGACCACCAGCAACCATGCTATGGTCAAAGTCACTGAGTCACATTTTTTCCCCATTCTGATGTTTGACATGAACATTAACTGAAGCTCTTGACCTGTATCTGCATGATTTTATGCATTGCATTGCTGCCACATGATTGATTGATTGGATAATTGTCTGAATGTTCAGGGGTACAGGTGTTAATAATAAAGTGGATGGTGAGTGTATGTGTGTGTGAGTGAGGGTCTGTGCCTGGGAGCAGGTTTATGCATTTTATAATCCTGTATGAATATTGACTCCAGACAGAAACCATTATGGCTGTCAAAGTAGGCCACTTGAAAGTATATTTGATATTAAGCTGTTAGTCTGCCTTTAAGTCCTTTTTCTAAGCTTTTGTACCAACATAATTTACCCTTAATAGGATATTAGGACATCTTCATTTATTAAGTCCACAAAATGAAGATCTCCACAACATGCTCAAGATGCTGAATTAGAACATCTGGAAAATTAGCCACGTCTGGCTCAGCTCTGTTATGTAAATTAAATAATGAATGCAAATTATGTGAATAGATGTGGTTGAGAATGCACACACACCTATGCACACACACATACAAAGGTGTGAGAGACAAGCCTGGATGGAGGCCGAGAGAAGAACTCTTGAAGGTAAATGTCACGTCTGTCTATCAGGTCACTACCACTCTCAGTGACATGCTGGCTTGGCAGTGTGACATTTGCAAATACATAAACAAAGACTCACACATTCACTCAGCTGGCTCACACTTTCCGTAAAAGCAACAGCTAAAATTAAATGTACACCATTATGCAAAATGTAGTCGGTCAGCCAAAGGAAGATTTGGTATATGGGTGTGCACACACATTCACACACTCATTCATGCATAGGCGCAATTTAGCATGGTCAATCTGCCTATCTGCATGTTTTAGCACAGTGGGAGGAAACCGGAGAATCCAGAGGAAATCAACTTGAGCAGGGGGAGAACATGCCACCGTGTTGCCTGCATTATAACAACTAAATATATAAATAAAATTGTAATACCACCAAAATCACTTCTAACATACAGTTTTGCCTTCAAACTTTGGACCACACTTCCCACCTGAGTCTGTTCCTTTTGCAGAGTGTTAACAAATGATGTGCTAAGGAAAGAAGTGGTCCATTTCCTATCTTGTTTCTATTCCTTTAATATCTCTGAATTATTCTAAATTCTAATTTGGAAACCCAGAGAGCTGAAACTATTTAAAGTGATAAATTCAGGCAAAATATCACTAGGAAAGACAGAATATTTGTTCTAATTTACCTCTCCTAACCGCCTGGGGCTGTGAAAATCACTTGGATGCCTTCCTATGTGTGTGCTCACACATGCCAAGACCTTCAACAAAGTCACAGTATTTTTTCCCCACTTTTTTCATGAATTTGGTCATCTGCCAATTCCCATGCACCTCTCCCCTATCCTACAACAGCTACCAACAAGTTGAAGGCTAACACACGCTTCCTCTGAGACATGTGAAGCCATTCAATGCATCTTTTTGAACTGCTGCTCATGCTGCTTCACAGGACAGCGTAACACACTCGGAGGAAAACTTTATTCTCTTTCACATGCATGACCTCAGGGAGGCCCACGATTGGTTAAGGTCACTGTGATTAACAGGTTACAGACAGTATTCCATCATGCCCACCTAGACAGCATGACCAAATTTATTATAAACATTTTTTATAATTTGGATGTAGATTTAGATGACTAAATATGAACATAGGTGACAATGGCAAGGAAAAACTCCCTGATTCGATACAAGGAAGAAACCTCTTCTTGTGGGTGAAAGCAGATAGTGGGATTATAAAAATCCTTACTCTTCCATAATTGTATACTATAAAGTCAAACAGTACTATGTGTGTTAAAAGGCTGTTCATTATGGGCATCTGGGTCTTTTATGTTTATAGAAGTTTGTAATCTCAAATCTCCACTATCTAAGTGAAGTTATCCACTCAGATGTGGGCATAAACTTTAATAATCTTCACAGTATCCAAGTAGGACCATCCTCAGCAGCAGTAAAATACTCCAAGAGTATTCCAAAGTGAAGTAAGCTCCAAGCAGAAGTAGGGCATTAGGATGGGCCAGGCAGGTCTGGAAAGCAGAAGTAGCATGCTCAGCAGGAGTAACATGTATAGCTCAAGAGATAGATAAATAGATAGATAGATAGAGAGAGAGAGAGCAGATTATTACATATTATTTCCTATGATGCTATAAAGGATGACATTGTCCTATCAATGGATGACATTGTGCTCAGAGTGCAAGCAGAGACTCTGGCAGGTCTATATATGACAGCATAATTAAAAGGAGAGCCAGAAGGTAACACAGGCATTGTAGGAAAAATATCTACCCATGCTGTAGTTTAAATTATTCTAGGTACTAATAAAGAGCCTGCACCTTTTTGTTGAAGCAGGCATTGTGTGTCATAACAGACCAAAAGTCCACTCAGTTACTGTGGAGTGATATTTTATATTCAATGGACAATTTTACTTGGAAAGAGTACAGTGTGGATTAAAAATGGCTGACATGAAGGCTGCTGCATTCTGGACTAACTGGAGCTTGTTTATGCACCTACTGGAACATCCAGACAGCAAGGAATTACAATAGACCAAGAAAAGCATGGGATCATTTTTCCACATCATGAAATGAGACTATATTTCTTATCTTAGTGATATTTTTGAGATGAAAAAAAAGGCTATCTTAGTAATATTGATGTGTGAGCTTCAGGTAAGAGACTGTAATAACCACACAAAGATCCTTCACTACCTCACATGATGTAACTGAATCTAACCTCTGGCTATAGTATTGCTGGCTTCTGATTGTTAGAATATGATAGGATGAAGATGTAAGAAACATATTGCTTTGTGTAATTAGCATAGCAGTGGGAGCTAATACCATGTTGGTTAATAATTGTACCCAGAGGTAGCATATATAGAGAAAAGAGCAGTGGGCCTAGAACATTTTACTTTTGTACATACAGAGAAGTCACCAATTACATATTCCCTATATGGCCAAAGGTAGGGGGACATTTCCCCATTTGCTTCTACAATAACCTTCACTTTTTTGAGAAAGCTTTCCACTAGATTTTGGACAATGGATGTGGGGATTTAAGTCCATTCAGCTACAACAGCACAAGAGGTTGGGCACTGATGTCTGATAAGAAGGTCTGGTATATAGTTGGTGTTTCAATTAGTCCTAAAGGTGTTAAGTGGGGTTGAGGTCAGGTTTCTGTGCAAGCCATTTGAGTTTTTCCACACCAACCTTGGTAAATCATGTCTTTATGGGCCTCATTTTGTGCACAGGGGCATTGTCATGCTGGAACAGGTTTGGTCTAGGCCGCTTAGTTCCAGTGAAAGGAAATCATAATGCTACAACATACAAAGACATTCTAGACAATTTAGCAAGGAATGATGTATTCCCTTAATTCCAAAAATATTGTCTGAATATTGTGAGCTATAGTATCAAAACCTGCACTGAGATCAAGCAGCACAAGCAAGGAGACACAACCACAATCAGAGGCCAGTACTCTGTCTCAGTACTGTGATGAAGCCTAAATCCTGATGGAAAGATTTCAGAAATGTGAATGCAATACAAGTATGCTTAAATGCTGTGCTACAAACTTTCTAGTATCTTGGAGATAATGGGGAGTTGTGATGTTGGCCTATAGTTTGACAGCTGATAAGGGTCAAAGTTGTGTTTTTTAATCAGTGGTTTGATAACTGCTAGTTTAAATTATTTAGGTATGTAGCCCATGCCCATGAGAGAAGCAGATTATTTTAATACAAGTTTGATTGCTTCTGGTAGTTTTTGTGTAAGTTTGTGTACGGAAGTGTGTAAGTAAGGGATCTAGTACACAAGGTGATGATTTTGGAGAAGAACTCAGTGACATTAGTTCAGTCTGTTCGATTGGAGTAAAAAATTCAAATCGCTTTACTGATGTGGTTATATTCTCGATGTTCTCAAATCTCAATGGTTATATTCTCAATGTAGTTAAATTGTCAAATTATCTGACTTTACTGATAAAAGTTTAAGATGAATTTTTCTGTCTAATGTTTTCAATTTTGTTCTCGTAGTTACTAGATACCTTTGATATTTGTGCTTCAGGGGTGGCCTTAACTAAGTGGTCCTAATTAACTTCACTACTCTATTTAATAAGACTCTACGATTTTTGTTGTTGTCTTCTGTCAACTTGGAGAGATAAGCTGCTCTAGCAACAGTAAGAGTCTTTCTATAGTTAAGACCATAGTCATAGAACTTCTAACTTCTTGTTACATAATTTGTAATACTACCAATCCTACACACTTTGAAGGGTCTGTTTTAAGATGGGAGTGTGATCAGTATACAAGGCTGCTAGTTTTTTCTCCCTAATCATTTTTCTTTTAACTGGAGCTACATTGTCTAGAGTGTAGCAAAAGTCTAAACATTCAGTTACTCAGTCACATTCTTTGGAGTTAGTGGAATCAAATTAATTAATACTGAGTACAGTAGCTGACATGATTTTACACTTGATGCAATAGCATGGCAATTTACTGTGACTAAGACATGTTTTAAATGAAATGAGATAGAGATCGTAAATAACTATGATTCAGACTGGAGTGTTGTGACTATGTTTTCTATATTTAATCCAAATCTCAGTATTAATTCAAGTGTGTATTCCACCGTAATGAATGGGTGCTGTTATAGACTGCTTGACCCCTACTGAGTCTAAAATAGATACAAATGCTGCTCTCAGAAGGTCTTGTAGATTATGAAAATGAATATTTAAGTCTCCAACAATTACCGCTTTCAAGGTTCAAGAGAAAGTCTGCAAATTGCTGCAGAAATTCAAAATACGGCCCTGGTGGCCTGTAAATACTAATTAGCGGAAAAGACTGAGGAGATTTATTTTTGTGACTACATTCTTTATGTTAGTAAAAAGTATTTCAAATGAGTTAAATTCATATCCAGATTTCTGTTCAATGCCAAGGGCCTGCGTTGTCATTGTAAGGCCTGCTAGCTACAAAAAAGTGCCTTAGATAGTGGCTCACGATGGGCCGCCCACTACACTCTAATGACAAGAGGGCAGTATAGTATTTTGTGTTGTGTGTAGCTAAGTCACAGTCAAGGTGACAGGAAGTCAGCTCAGGTCAGTACCATTTTTGCCTAAAAGGTCAGACTTGCCCTTAAAAGTACTCCAATTATATATAAAGCCCACATTGTTTTTGGACCATCACCCAGTCACAGCAGTTCAGCAACCATAGCCTGCTGTAAGCTACATCACCAAATCACATTGGGATGGGGCCAGAGCATACTACGGCATACTTGACAATTTGTGTGATTCATAAATAATTTAGTATGTCATAGCTGACTTTTAAACACTCAAATTCAATTCAGTGTGCATATTAAATCATGAATTTAAGGCTAAGTGAGGGCAGACTGAGCCACTAAAAGTCTTTAATAGAAGTTTTAGCTGATTGCACAAAACAGAGGGATGATGTCGAGGTGCAGAGAGAAAGACTAGATCTTTTATTTTGAGTAGTGAAAGGCTGCTAATGGCTTTGGTGATTTAGAGCCACTCTTTCAGGATGCCTGTCTCACAGTGCTCTCTCTTTCTCTTTCTCTCTTTCTCTCTACCCCAAGAACATTGCGGAACAAAGGGACTGTGCACCTCTGTCTATGTCTGTGTAGAAGAAGAATAGGTCAAATATCAGCAGCATGTGTGTACTAGTTTTTAGCTACAAAAACATCTAAGGCAACATAATTCTCAACCTAATTTGGCCAGTGACCCAACAACACATCGAGTATACACACTTGTGTCCTGCCTCTTAACACACATCACTCAACACCCATAATTGTACAGGATGTCTTCGTGTGCTGTAGCATTATTATTTCCCTTCACTGGAACTAAGGGTCCACTGGATTGGACTGATCCATCTTTTTTCCTTAATTCTGCTCTGATTCTCATTCTTCTTCATCTACAGCCTTCTGCACTTGTGGCTCACCTCCTGTAGTTGAGGGTAATCTTAATACTTAAATTTTTAAAGTAAGTAGTAGTAAGTTTAAACCAACAACACTAAAATTCGATACCACACAAAAACTGATTCAAATGGACTTGTGAACTGGTTTGACTAATTAAAAAATAATTGGTTCAAAAGAATAATTTGTTCATGGCTCCGACATCAATACCAGTTTTGTGCTCTCGGACTTGAAGTTCGGGACACAGGCTGGAAGTCTACCAACAATAAGGCAAAACCTCAGACATGCTTGATAGCAGACCCAAATAAATAAACTATAATAATACTGGCACATGGCAATAATTTATTTAATTAATTAATTATTATTATTATTTATTTATTTATTTTTTTGGAGTTCACATCTGCGGCCCTCTAGCATAGCTAAAACAAGAACAAGTACATAAGTTGTTAACAACAGTGAATAGCATGGCTAGTTTATAAACTGGATGGCTAGGCTTGCTTTTGGAAAACTAGCTCTTAAATAAGCATCTTCCCTAGGCAGACTTGCTTTAGTGCATTAGTATTGCATGTAAACACAAAAAAAAGTACTCTGGACCATACCAGTTTTAAAAATGGGTTTTCCCAGACACATAATTTTATTGTGCTGAGGCCATGGCTTAAACTATTATTATTATTATTATTATTATTATTATTACTATTATTATGAATTAATTAATTCAATAATTTGTACAATATGTTCCAGGTTATTTGTACTAGTAGAAATACAGTCAGGACAAATAAATATCAGTGATTTTGTTTTTGTTACTTAATATACAAAAATGTATGTATTATTAAGCATAAAAATATATTTAAACATGAAACTGATATGAAAAAATTATTCAGACATTGCAATTTACAAACATTAGTATTTTGCTGCAAAGCAGGTTTTGGCAATTACTGCTTCAGGACATTGCCATCTCCTACAAGACTGGCTAGGCCATGCAAGGCCTTTTGGCTGTATGTTTGGGGATGTTGTCTAGTTGAAATATCCATCTTCCTCCAGATTAATTTTCTTGGCTGATGAGATTAAATTAAAGATAAAGATAAAGATTTAAGCTTCATTCATGTTTCCCTCAATGGTTTGTAATGCCCCAGTACTGCTTGCAGAGAAGCAGCCCCGTGGGAGCATAATGATATGGGGCTACTTCTCTGTACGGTACTGGGGCAGTCTTGGGATCATGCACACAAGCCTTCTTTTTTCCAAACATGAACAGCTGAAGTATTGCCTATACCAAGTTTAATTATTGATTATAATGAGCTCTATTTTTATTCCATATGACCAGAATATATTGTTCCAAAATAGTTCTGATTTGTCTGATTTTAGATGTGAATCATTGTGTTTCTTTTTTTAATAGAGGAGTTTTGCATGGGGTGTAGGAATGGAGATGATTGTGGTGCAGTTCCTTTCTTATTGTTATCTGTGTAACTGTGTTGTTCATGCTGCTTTCAATTCATCCTGCAACTCTTTTTGAGTGATTGCTGGCTTCTCTCTTTCCTCTCCTATTGCTATTCTGAGAGCGAATTGGAAATCTTGAATGGTGCACCTGTCTGTAAACGATAAGTTGTGGTTCCATGAACTTCCCCCCTGCATACAGGATTATTGAACCAATTGTACTGACAGGGATGTTAAGGTCTATGCCATGGCTCTGTAGCTTTTTCCATTCATGTGTAGTTTAAAAAAATTGTGTCTGAGAACTTTAGAAAGCTCCTTTACTTTCACCACTATTGCTACTTGTTGTGTGAAATCTTTTTTGTTTATATTTATAAGTACTGTAAGACCAGACACTCTTATAATAAAAATAATTGACTATTGTACCTTTAGGTTATAATTATTTTGATGATTTATACTTTACTTGAGTGTTATTGAAATTGAAAAATTGTACTGACTTAATTACATTACTTATGAACGTCTTGTTTACAAGAACTTCTAACTTCTTGTTACAAAGCTCAAAGGTCTTTTTTTCTGTATGTGTCTCCTTTGCTCGGCATTGTGGGCATGACCAGGGTCAAAGGTCTCTTATGCTCTTTTAATCTACTATTGGAAATGGATTCATGAAAATTTAATTTATTTCCCCTCTTGGCTTAGTAGAACATCCATTGGTACCAACAGAAATAATCAGTAACACAAATTTCATTTTTAGATATTTTCTTTACATCTGCCTAAAACAGTTAAGGGGTTTTTCACTTCATGGAAAAGAAATATAACACATATATCATATGTGAGGCTGATGCAATTTTAAAGGTATATTGTTTTTCTTAAAGAATTCAGAAAAAGAGCTCAGAAAATTGTAGTAAAATTAGGGAATACCCTCAAAAGAGCTGTGAACTTAGGAAAATAACAGTGACTCCAATCAGTTGGCAACATCAGATTTAAAAAAAAAAACTGAAATTTTAACACATCTTCAGTAAGTACTGAAGTGACATGTTCAGTATTTTCATCAGCAAGAAAATCAAAATCCAATTCACAGGGGCAACACTGAATGGGGAAGAGTAGAGCTAACTATCTAGGGACCCTAAGTGAAGGGCTCTTAAGGATTCAGGACTAAAAGTGTTGAATTTTCAAGAGATGGGAAATTGAGGTTTTTACTTTATGCTATGTAAGTATATACATGGAGATTACTGGTAATTTAACATGGAATATGTACAGAATATACAGACAGTTACTGGTAATTTAGCATGGAATATGTACAGAATACAGACAGACAAATCAAAGTAAAAATCAAGTGTCTTAGTAAAGTGATGGGCCACCACAAGCCATCAGAAGAGCTTCAATGTGCCATATTACCTCAGCTGGTGGTGGAAAGTGCTGTCTAATGTTTTGTTCCCATAAGTGTTCCATAAGGGTTGAGATATGGTGATTGTGGAGGCCATATCTTATAATGTACATAATTTTCATCCTCATCAAATCGTTCAGTGACCCCATGTGCCCTGTGCATTGTCATCCTGGAAGAGACCACTCCCATCAGGTTAGAAATGTTTTATCACTGAATAAAGAATTAAGATGACTTTATGCTAATTTGTGGGGACTCTTCACTCAAAGGAGACAAGTAGACCCAAACCTTCTCAGGGAAATGCCTTCTAAAACATAACTGGACATAACTTTTTTTCCTTCAATTTGTTTCTTGTCTGTATATACAAATACCATGTAAAATCAAATACTTAGTATATATAATAGCTTGTGACAGAAATATATCCAAAACGTATTAAATAATATCACTTAAGCCCTATAGATGGTTTGCATTTCTTATGGTGGCATCTGTAATACATTTCCTATATGATTAAACTCTCTGGACAGCAAAAACTAGCATGCCCTGAGCACCAGTTTCTAACAGTTTTTTTTTTTCCTGTTGTGGCAAGGTGGTTAAATCCCCCTTGTGCCGACGTCAGAACAATTTGAACCTATTAGTGAACATAGGTGGGTTTATAAAGGGTTGAGGTGTGCCACCTGAAGGCGCGTCACTGTTAGCTGCCCCTCCCCTTGCTCTCGATACCGGCGTTCGACACGGTGGTGCAGTGATACCTGAAGTCAACGGGGTAATCACTGTGACTCGTGTTTGGTCGGACTGCCTACTCTCAGTACTACCGTCTCTCTATCGCCGTATGCCTGGGTCAGCTGTATGTTGGTATGGCAGTTGGCTGTATGTTCTGGCTTGTTGTTAGCATTTATGCTTTGCTGCTAGCGCGGCCGGTATTTTGATTCATCATTAGTTTGAGACTGCCGGTTTTTATCTTCGTAATTTGGAGTGTTCCTGCTGGGCTTGTAAACTGACCATCAGTACCCAGAAATACGCTGCTGTCTTGTTCCCATTTAATTTACTTATATTTTGCATCATATTAGTAATTGCTTCCCATGTTAGCTTTCCTTGAGCTCTTCACTGGATGGTTCAGTCAGGTGCTTCCAGCAGTGGACTACAAGGACTTTTGCAGCTCCTGTATACCACCTGTTGAAGGCCTGGTGGTCCTATTCGTCTGATTGCTTGGTGGATGGCTACTTTTCCTTTTTTTTGTTATTTTTGGAGTGTATTGTCTGTGTTGTGTTGTGTTTTTTTGTTTTCTTTTTTTTGGTATACTCTTTTTGATATTTCTTCTGTTCTTTTGGAATTAGTGGTTGTGTGTGCGTGTCCGGTTGACTGAGTCTATCTAATTGCAGGTGCTGTGTCCAACAAAGGCAGGGAGGCAGATTCCTCACGTCTGTGTGTGGTGCTGGTGTTCACTGTGTGCTGTGTAAAGCTGATCTTCCACCATAGCTTCACTGGGTATTGAGTGAGTGTGAATGTGTGTACTGATAGCATGTGGTAACTAGATATTGTGCTGCCTTAAGTTTATACTAGTTGGCCACAGCCCTGTAACCTTAGGTGGAACATGTACTGTGAAGAACTGCAGGTACTACTATTTTAAGCTGCATTTTGACTTGTCTCTTTTTAAAAGGTGATTATTGAATAATAAAGCAAAGCATCTTTTGTACCTACGTCTCTTGCTCTATTTCTTAGTAGAACCGAACCTGTGTTCCTTTGAGTAATATTCACTGGCACATAGTATTTCCCTGGGTGAAAGTCCTGGGGTGGCGTAGTCGTCTTGTACACTGTGAACCTGTGTGCATAATTATGCAAACACAATATGAGCACATACTCTTGAATTGATTTGCATGATGTGGTAGCATGGTGGCACGGTGGGTAGCATTGCTGTCTGACAGATCCAGGGCCCCTGGTTCGATCCTAGGGTTCAGATTACTGTCTGTGTCGCATTTCGCGTTGAGTCATCCCGTAGAAGGATTGGTTTCCTCCAGGTTCTAAGGTATCCTCCCAGTGTCCAAAAAATATGCAGATAGGTGGATTGGCTACACTAAATTGCTCCTAAGTATGAATGTGTGTGCATGGTGTCCCATTTGAGTTGAATTCTCCTGCTTTGCACCCAGGATTGATGAGATAGGCTACAGATTCACAGTGAACCTTATCAGGATAAAGCAGTTACTAAAAGTCAGAGATATTGTAGCATATAGAAATATAAAATGAGACTTCAGCTATAGGTGTCATTATAATAGACAACAACAAACAAACAAAAAATGAAAAGTGCAGCTTTTGTTGTATTCTGTATTTGTATACATTTAGAACATATTGTTTGTTCAATCAGAATAATACATTATAATCAGTTACATCCCTAATCTAAATTCTGGTTAAAATGGAAGTGTATTTCTCAAAATTTTGGTCTTGAGTTGCAAAGGATTCTTAGAAATCAGGAAAATTACATCTATACGTAAGCCTAGGAATAAAACCAATGTACAAAAATTCTTTAGCTTTCAGTACTCTGAAATGGGGGAGTATTTAGGAATGCTTCAGGAACATGACAAACGAACATTTGAGGAACATGACACAGAGGTCACAGTGTTGAATTGGCCTCCAAATTCCCCAGATCTCAATCTGATCGAGCATCTGTGGGATGTGCTGAACAAACAAGTCCATGGAGGCCCCATCTCGAAACTTACAGGACTAACTTATAGGATCTTCTGATAGCGTCTTGGTGCCAAATACCACAGCACACCTTCAGAGGTCTTGTGGAGTGCCTAAAACTGTGTAGTTCCCTCAAGATGCTTGATCGGTTTGAGATCTGGGGAATTTGGAGGCCAAGTCAACACCTTGAACTCTTTGCAGTTTTTCCAGTGTGGCAGGGTGCATTATACTCCTGACATTACGGAATACCATTGCTATGAAGGGGTATAGTACTGTAGGTCTGCAACAATGTTTAGGTAGGTGATTCGTGTATAAGTAACATCCACATTAATGCCAGGACCCAAGGTTTCCCAGCAGAACATTACCCAGAGCATCGCACTGCCTCTGCCAGCTTGCCTTTTTCCTATAGCGCATCCTGGTGCCATCTCTTCCCCAGGTAAGTGATGCACAAACACTCGGCTGTCCACATGAGGTAGAAGAAAGCATGATTCACCAGACCAGGCCACCTTCTTTCATTGCTTCTTGGTGCAGTTCTGATCCTCACATGCCCATTGTAGGCACTTTCGGCAATGGACAGGGGTCAGCATTGGCACTCTGACCAGTCTGCGGTTACGCAGCCCCATATGCAGGAAGCTGCGATGCACTGTGTTCTGACACCTTTCTATCATAGCATTAACTTTTTTCAGCAATTTGTGCTACAGTAGCTCTTATGTGGGAGCAGACCAGATGGGCTTGCCTTCGCTCTCCACACGCATCAGTGCTCCTTGGGCACCCATGACCCTGTCTCCGGTTCACCGGTTGTTCTTCCTTGGGCCACTTTTGGTAGGTACTAAGCATTGCATACCGGGAACACCCCTCAAGACCATTTTTGGAAATGCTCTAAACCAGTTGTCTAGCCATCACAATTTGGCCCTTGTCAAAGTCACTCAGACTTTTTTTCCTGCTTCCAACACATCAACTTCGAGAACTGACTGTTCACTTGCTGCTGAATAAATACCCCTTCACAGGTGCCATTATAATGAGATAATCACTGTTATTCACTTCACCTCTCAGTGGTGAAGTGTATAAATGACACTGATAGCTATATTAATGTAGACTGGAGGAAAACTAGTAGTGTTATTTTGGTGAAAATGTTTAAGGATTAACAATAACAAATTCTGTACAATATCCAAAATTTGTTGAACATATTCACCAACATTATTTTTTTTCCAAAGAAAATATAAAAAGGACAGTATTCCTTCATCATAATTCCTGTCTGCCTTTAAAAGAAAATTTTATGGAATGTGTATTTCAGAGTGTATTTCAGAGGATAGCATATGTTAAATCTTTTTTAAGAGTGGAAGAGCTGCTATTACTGCACATCTTATCTTCCATGAACACATGTTAGCAATTTTCTGGTCAATCTATAGATGTTTTACTAGTGAAACGCTCCATTTTTCAGCATGAGTGAACTATATTTTTGGCAGAGAACATCACAAGGACAACTTAACCTGGATGGAAGTTCCTGAATAATATGCTCTAAGATGAATACCTGTATAAAAAATCTGAACCCCAATAGGTTAAATATGTGTATGTACAGCATAGAGTTACCTAAAGAACTGGCAATTTTGTGTTATTTTTTGCTTGTGTTTGTGTATGTGTATCTCAGAGTGTGTGAGTTGTCGCTAGCATTTATGTTATCTCAGTGGACAAAAGCCCATGTCTGTTTTTAATATGGTGATGTGTGCTCATGGGTTATGACACCAGTTCTAGCTTGCTCAGTATATACCCTCGTTCTCTCCCATAAAACTTCAGACACACTTGCACAACGACATAGAAATCAATGCAGGGATCCCACCAGTTCTGGACACATACCCCGTGAGAGATAGCACAGGCACAGACTAAAGATCAAACAAGAGCACAGCACATTGTGCGTCACACCACTGAGGGCTCACCGAGGCTTCAGTTTGGCCTTTGTACACAGACATACAGAGAGATCCCTGATAAACACATAGAAATAGCCCATAAATCCATACTTTCCACATACACATGCAGACTCACACTGTCACTAACATAAAGGAAAAGAGGAAGAAGAGCAAATAGACAGGCTTACAAACACTAATAATACACAGTGACCCTGTTTAAAATTATTCGAATTTTTATTGCCATATTAATCAGACACTTTTTTATTTGATATAATGCCAATAACAAGGGTCTGAGTATTTAGCTGATACAGACCTGATAAAGGCATCTTCAATACAGTAGTGGGCCGCATAAGCAACAATGACAATTCAGCATACATGGAGGAGGTGGAGTTTGCAGACTGGTGCACAGACAATATATCTCTCAATGACAATAAAACAAAAGAGATCCCTGGGAGAACCCCACTATCCACTGCACATTAATGGCACAGAAGTGGAGAGAGTCAAAAGCTACAAATTCCTTGGTGTGTACATCACAGATGATCTCACTTGGATTCTCAACAGCACTTGCCTTCCCAAGAAAGCTCAGCATCTTGTCTACCTGTGAAGGTTAAGGAGAGCAAACTTCCCCACTTCCATCCTCACCACCTTCTACCGGGGGACAATAGAGAGTGTCCTGACCAGCTGTCTCACTTTTTGGTATCAAGGAACTGTACCGTCACAGACTGCAAGACCCAACAACAGATTGACATAACAGCTGAGAAGATCATTGGGATCTCTCTACCCAGAACTGACACCACAAACACTGCATTTGCAAGGCCATCAGCACTGTGGATGACACTTCCCACCCCTCTCATGGACTCTTTACCTTCCTGCCATCTGGCAGAAGGAACCAGAACATCTGTCCCTCCACCACTACAACTTCTTTCCTAAGCCAGTAAGACTACACACTGCTGCCTCCCAACACTCACCTGAACTAATCAATCCCTTCACAGTGGGGTGCAGCCCTCACTGTATACCCGCACTATATAATGCTGTTATGAGACACTTTTTTTCATTTACTACTACTTTTTTTACTTGATCTCAATAATACACTTCTCTTCCCAGTCAACATTTTGCAGACAATTGTTTGCCTGCTTTATTATTATGTGTTGCACTATTCTCCTGAATGAAATTACATTTCGTTCAAATGTATGCAAGTTATACAGAGGAATGACAGTTGAAACCCACTTGACACGACTTCACTGTAACTGAGCTGACTTTCTCTATATGCCTGTCATTATGTTATGTAAAACATCAGAGCATGATGCTGGCTTTAGCACAATACAAGTCATATGCTCGCAGGCAAGATCTGTACTGCATCAGTTAACATTACACACCTTCATAGCATGTATAAAAGCTATGTCCAAAAAACACATCTGTAAAGAACCAGTCTTAACCAGGGATAAACATTAAAGCAGACAGTTTTAATGTACATAGGGATGATACTAAATATACGTAAATTTCCAAATAACAGAAATATAAACACAAACTGGCAGAAGAGGCCTAAACTAACATAGGCAATGTAGCTGGCGTAGACTTTCTTAGTTATACTTCTGTTAGTGAAAATGCTGATCTGAAGATAGTTTAAGTTCACTAATAAGCACTGCAAACATCAAAATCATGCCAGTCTCTTGATCTCGACACTAGGCCAAGCTAAGCTAATAACAAGACAAAAGATATCACAAGATAGAGCAACACAGGAAATAAGCTAAAGCTAAGCTAACAGCTAAGATATTTGCAAAGTTAATGGCTAATGGCAAGACAGATAACACAACTACAGGTAAGGCAGCACAATAGACTAAAGGTTAGGTAAGATAAAATGCTAATGAATAACCAAAAGGCTACGCTAACAGCATAACAAGAAAACAAAGAATAAACAATATTGAACATACTATACAATGCAATGCAATAACAAGGCAACTTGTTGAGAGATGGGTGAATATACAGTCCTGAAAATGAGTCATGAAACAAGCCACAGGTATTTGTAATCAGAGGAGGTGAGCATTGTCGTTCTTCACTGCCAGACAATGAGCCAAGCCAACACTGTAAAATGTCAGCACAAACAGAAATATAGTAATGTGCATTATGGTGGTAAGGACAATAATTAAGGGCTGTAATATGACTTTGGGTCTTATAACGTACATTTAAATTAATAGAGTCTAGCAGCTTATATCTTGCTTTTGAAGAGTGCATGATATGTGATCAATCTAACATGATCCAATAGCAGCCCAGTGTCACAATTTAAAGTTATTTCAATATGATATGGTGTGATACAAATTACAACAAAATACAAGGTGCTGCAATATAATATGACTGAGTATCGTTAATATTTTAAAAAAAAAATGTTTGAAGAATCTGAGGCCATATCTACCTGGAACTGACTGGCACAGATTCATGATTCCTTCACTGGGACTGACAGGCACAGAGGCCACGCTTCTCTCTCTGGGACTGGCAGGCATAGAATTTACATTTGCAGTTTCATTTATCTCATTTGGCTGATGCTATTAACCAAAGTGGCATACAACTGAGACAGGACACAACTTAGAATGTTCTGATCAGTAGCCCAGTAGCCCAGTGCCCAGAGTGAGAGAGAAACACACCAAAAGCAAAATTAATATCAAAGCAAATTAATTTAGGGAAAAAAGCTGCATGTGGGGCTCAATACAGTTGACCTCACTTTGCTCTATACATGATGTTCTGAATGGGTTCATCTATATTATAAATATAAAGACCTTTGCCCCAATATTGCATGTATTGTATATTATATATATATGGCAAAATACCATAGAAGTTAATAAGGCTTGAAGTCTTTGTTTTGTTTTAAAGACAACCATAAATCAAATCTGTCCAGAACTGACCTGGATTTTATTTACCTATATCACATACTGTCTATCATATCAGCATAATTGAGAGAGAAATTACTGATTTTGGTGCTCACATGATGCAGACATATGATACAGACAGAATGTAAAGTAAAATCGTATAAAAGGGACGTAATAAAGATTGATTAGGATTATACATTGTTTGAATATTTGGCTGGAACATGTTTTAGCACCACTGGAAACTGAGAGTGAGGAGTAGATCATCAGGTGATTTTGTTTGCCAGTGCAATTTCTAGGGCTTTTAGCTACATATATATATATATATATATATATATATATATATATATATATATATATATATATATATATATATATATATATATATCATATAAATTAGACAAACTACTCATACATAAAAGTGTGAGGTAAACAATTTTTGTTTTTGCATGTTCCCTGTCCACAGAAACAACCACGAGCAGGCTACTATGCTTTTTAAAAGGAAGCTGTTTACCATTTATGGAGATTTGAGGGTGTTTCTTTATGCAAATAAGAGTGGCCATGCATGAGCAAATCAATTTAGAATGTTTGGGACTTATCAACAGCCACTGCATACAGCTGTGCGCATGCACGAGTGATAAATATCAATTTTCTTCTGAATAAAGGTGGGTCCTTTGCACAAATTTAGTACTTGTTTTATGCACACTTTGATAAATGAGACCTCTGAACAAAATTTTTTAACCTGTTAAAAATAATAATGAAAACAAACATACATAATACACCTATCGTTGGGTAAATTGCTTGTAGTAACATAATATGCAAAAGCCTGTATTTACAGCTCAAAAATATCTGTATTTTCTGAATTTTTATCCATTTACACACAAAAGTGTCATGTTTTGCCACTCTATTTCTGAAATTATAAACATCTCCAGCCAGCCCAGAGTAACTCAGTGCAGTCAACATCTGCAATGCTGATTTGATTAGAGCACCATATGGAACTGGCGCTGCTTTGGTGAGTGTGTACATTACACACATGCCTATTCTTAAAGATAAATATGCTGTTTTACATCATCAACCAAAGCAGAAATCCAGTGGGAGTGAAATAACACATGAAGTGTGGCAAGCGTGTGTTAGATGGGGCAAGAACAAGTATTGGATTCGATTAAAAAATTGTCTGGTTTAAATTTTTTAAATGATTCAGTTTCTAACTTCAGCTTCAATGCTGCTCTAATGAGCCACTTTATGCATAATTCTTGAATCTGCTGAAAGAAAACTATTAGTGGCATGATGTTTCTATTCACACACCTAAGATGATTGTTTAATCCATTTTGAGTGTTATGAGAGTAGGAAAGTGAGAAAGGGCTTCATTTTCTTTTTTCTTTGGAGCAGAATGATGTTTGTGATGCCCCCTTCTATCCAAGAGTAGACAGGACATGTGGAGTGATCAGTGTCTGCTCATACCATCTCTCCTTCTTTAGCCTATTGCTAAGTTACAGCAAGTTACAACAAGGATATGGTGATTGGTTGATGGAGAGTTTTTCCAGTAGAGGAGAAGCACAAGCTGAAAATAGAAACCCTTATTGAAAGATTCTGTCACCCACGACTGAGCCTTTTTTGCTATGTTAGGATCATTTTACTGATGCATCAGAACCAGAGACATTTAGTAATATGCTACCGCATAAAATATGACACAGAAATCCCATAAATAGAAGTTCAAGGTTACAATGAGTTTCCTAGTGTTACTTAAGCGTGTGTTCTGACTAATGATGTCTATAGTATATAGGCTCATAAGCCATTTAGACTGTTCGGTGCTGGCCGTCCTTACTTTCTTTGCTTCATAATTAGCGCTCTGGCTCTTCCTCTCTGCTACATTAGTGATGTTCTCTGGAGCACTGCTAGTCCTTGTCACTCTCTAAGGGTGCAGGGATGATAATTATCACTTGTCTCAGCCAAGGCAGCTCTTGTTAATGGAGTGGAGGTCTGCACTGGTGCAGTATTAACCAGGCCCTGGTCTGCTCAGCCACCCTGTAAAATATAATTAGGCCAGGTTTTCCTTCCTCTCAAAGTCATCTTAAACTAGATAGCTCATTTTCTCCTTCTTTACGCCCTCTCTATCTTTCTGTCTTCCTGTACCTTTCTCGGTGAGTAGGGAAAAAATTCTGAGATAATTAAATCTTCTTTCAGCTGGACACCAGCTCATCATCTCCTCCAACCTGCAGGCACCTTCTCCTTATGTTGGGGATTTTGTCAAGGAAGCCAACCATGGATATGCACTGAAAGAAACTGGTGCTTCAGTAGAATAGAATGCAAAAGAACCTATGTACTTGCAAAGGTGGACATTCTGATTGGCTGATGTTCTGGATCATTAACAAGGTGACCATTTGGTACTGAGAATAATAGTTTTCACTGTCAGGAATTTCATCTTTCCTAGTCTGGGCAGTGGGAAAGCCCAATTTAGTTAACAAGAAGATCAAAACTGCAAAGCAAAGTCAATCACTTCAGGCTATTTTTGCTCTGGCTAATGAAGGACCGAAGTGTGAACGCAGAATGCATAGTCAGTTGAACACTGATGCCAAAATGTGAGGAGGAAAGCGCTGTAAGCTGCTGTCTGCTCAGCTTTGTTTGTACTGCATGTCGTACCCCTGCCGAGAAACCCTGCCGTTCTTGTCTCACCTTCCACTGCATAGCCTCCTGAATCAGGCTGAACATGTGGAGCAGGTAAATAAGCAGTGTGATTGAGTCAGTGTTGTTGAGATTAGTGAGGGGAATGCAGACACGCTCTCAGCCATACAGTGATTTAGTGCCACGGGTATGTGCATGTTGAAAATGGTGTCCATTTATTCTAGTATAAGAAGTAATAAATCTCAACACTCCTCTGGGCACTCACAGCCTCCTGCTGTGGTCATACTTCTGGCTGTGCATCAGTAACCGAGTGTGCATGTGGGCTGGAAACACATGTATGACTGTGTCCACTCCCTATAGACATCAGTTATATCTTCAGAAAAGCAGTGTTGTACAACGTAGTATGTTTGTCTGAAGCCAAGGTTGTCTCAGGTCCCATTGTGGACCTCTAGGCCATTATTATCCAGACATCCAATTGACATTGCAAACACACTCCAGCTCTGCAAGATGTACAGATCATACCAAAAAGGCTCAGATTCCCCATGAATGAGTGAGAACTGAATACAAGCAACAACTAAGCAAAAGAACAATGAAGAAAGGCACTTTCATACTGGCCAGACATATAAGTAAAACATAAATCCAAAGTAAGTGCAGAAAGTAAGTAAAATGTGGTCCTAGATACCGTCTGAAAAGGGAGTTGTGGTGAGTATGGTGCTGTTTTAGTCCTAATTCTGACTACTCCTGAAGAAATTCTGCCCAATCCCTTCCGGATCGTCATTGGATAGCCTAAAGACTGCAGTTGTTAAGAACAGTTTACACTCAAATCTCTAACATTGAACAGTTGATAGACTTAAAGTTAAAGCTTTAATGATGCTCATACTCAAGTTCCTGTTTAAAAAATAAGCACTATTTGACTCTATAATATATAGTTATAGAAGAGAAATTATTTATAATCCCACTATCCAGTGTCAACCAGAAGAGGATGGAAGAGTGATGGAAACAGGACTAAGTCCATGGATGTGACACATAGCTGGCCTAATGGGACAAAATTTAAAAAAAAAACAATAATATGAGGCTCTAAAGTGCCATTTTGAAGACAGTAAATCTATTATGCAAAATTAAATGACCTGACATAGATATCAGGTAAATTGGTGCAAAGAGTTCTCTTCCAGCTCCCACACCTCCACCAAGTCATCAAGAACACTGAAAATGTGGATATTCCTCATTCTTTCTTTTATCCTCTTACGAGATGAGTCAGTGAATAAAATGGTTCATTTAAAGTTTGTTGTTCCCTGGTCAGTGAAGGAAGCATTAGTAAACATCAAGCATTTTGGGAGACAACCAGTTATGTCAATCAGCACTATTTCTAAAATAAATTATTTAGTCCACCAATGTGCCAAAACAAGTTTTTATTTTGTTTTATTTTCCCAAATCACCCAAATTTTAATGGCCCTTCTGAAAGGGAACACAAATATGACAGAAATACTTTGACAGTAAAATTATGCAATTTTTAGTTGCTGTGCTTGCTCAGTCTGCCGTGGACATCTTGACTTTTCATAAATATTACACACTGCCAATTTACAAATTGCTTCTGATAGACTGTCAAACCCACCATTACCTGTATTGTGTAAATATCACTCATCCAAGCAGTTGTGATGAGGCATAATGGATGGACTATATAATTCGGTTTGACTGTTTTTTTTCCTCTTTAAATTGTGATGTATGAATTACATTTAAACATACCATCATGGACAAGAGAAGAGCTATCCCATGGCTTAACATGTCCTTTCAACATTGTCCAACAAATAACATCTTTATCCATCACAAACATTTGGCAATAATTATTAGAATGTTACAATGGCACAAACATTCTACACCAAACAAACACCAACACTCCATCAAACACCAACATTGGCTTAAAAGTACTCTCTAACAAAACTGCACACTGACATAGTATGACTTTCTACACAAACATCATCCAACCAACATCAACATGAGTTAAATACTTCAAAATTATACAGCATATATTAATAATTTCCAACAAACATCAACATTCACCAATTCCAGCAAGTATAAACATATCCACCAAACCTTAACTCCACCGCGTCTATCTGAAATTGTGTCTTCTTTGAGGTATTTGATTTTTGTATAGACTTGTTTAAAGCATGCTGTCGTATAAAAATCCTGATGAGCCATCATCTCCCTTGAGTATCCCTATATGATTTGCCATCTCTCAGCCCAAGAAATGAGACCGTTTACATGAGACACATCATATCTATCATGATCTACCAGATGCACCTTTCCAGAAATCGTTATCAGGAACCCAATTTTTGAAATAATTATCTTTAAAACCATCTTGTGATCTCTGGCCACACATTTCTGAGAACATCTTGACCCACAACTCGTAGAATGCGAGGATGTGATTACACCTTAATGGATCAATTTTCCCTTTTTTCTCACCACTCGCTCCTCAGATAAAATGACCCAAACATATCCTCAGATTCCACTGATTTCTGTGCCACTCTTGACTAGATTTTCTAATGGTAAATACAGCAAGGCTAACCCAGACAGGTTGCATGATATTTTCCACAAAACTTAACTGAGGATACAGAACCAGGAACCAGAGGCCTTTCAGCCTATATCTCTTTTTTACAGCTTGATTTACATACACTGCCAGTCAAATGCTTTTAAAGTCATTGTAGAATTAAGGACGTCCTTGTTGTCCACTAAAGGAACTCTAAATAAGTGCTTTATTAAAGGCAAGTACACTTGCTTGGTGAAGCAGTTACTGTAAAACTGTAAGCTTCTTGTAAGCCTTTATATGTATTACAGTTGTGGGTAAGCAGCTTTAGTAGCAACTGTAAAAAAAAAAAAATATATATATATATATATATATATATATATATATATATATATATATACACACACATGGTATATGCTATATATATATATATATATAAGGTCTGGATAACAGAATCTGATGACTAAATTTGATTAAATGATTAATTAAATGAAAATGATTAAACTTAAATACAAAAATAAAGATTTTTACTCCTATACGAAATTTTACTTGGTCCCAGAGTGTGTCCTACTACAATAGTTCTACAAGCAGGAATATTACCTAATTGCTGCACTGTAAAAAAAAAAAAAAAAAATGTCTTCTCAGTTAGAAAAACATAAGTATCTGATTACAATAGCACTTCTTTAGTTTACTCAACTTTTTACTGATGCATTCTGCTAGTGATAAACTCTTAATTTGCTGTTTGTTGTGTTGACTAATAAAGTAAAATTGGCCCAACTAATAACAACTTTTCAGCCAAAACTACCTCAGAATCCTAGTGGCATAGATAAGAAATATATGTTGGACAGATATCTAAAATTGAGCCAACTTTAAACTGCCTGATCAGTTGATGAATATAATTATATTGTGCAAAGTCAAAAGATTCTGAACAAAAAGGCAGTGGTTTTAGCCGAGGTGGTTTTATTTATTTATTTTTAAACTTAGTAAACTTACAATAATAAATAACAATTTCTTTACCCAACAATTGGGTAAAGAGTTTACAGAAGCAAGACCAGTATAATTCTACAAGAATTTGTTAAAAAGGTAGCAATTATTTTTTTCTGTAAAGGTTAATAAAAATATCGATGTGTAAATACCATATGTTTTAATAAACCCACAACACAATTAAACTGTTAAATGAGAAAAAAATTATTAATTTATGCCATTAGGCCTACTTGCTTGTAAATTGGACCAAACTCATTCCATAGACATGTCCATTGACTGGCTCAAGCTAGCTAGTTAACGCAATTTTACATGTGACTTCACAGCATCTCAGTTGCCAACGTAATTCTTCAAACCAACACTTCATACCAAGACCTGGTCATGACACACAGGTAGTTAGGTACATGTTAAACACAAATAGTAGTACACCTATGTAATAGGCTTCTGCTGTTAGCATGCTTAATGTACATTGCATATAAGCAATGCTACAAAGCATTGTAAAGCCAGAAACATACTTTAATGTAGAAAATGCCAACTTGCAACACACAGAGCATACTGCTAGCATTATATACATCATACTTCGCATGTTAATGTGAGGGTTGAGAGAGGCACCGCATTACAGCCGGGTACGGTGGCTGTCTGGTACATAGGCAGCATGCGAGCCTTGCCGGTTACATTTGCACAGCCCTATTCAATTTATATCACAGATTTTCGATAGGATTTAGCATTTTAATGGGCTGTGACTGGGCCATTCCAAAACATAGAGCTTCTTCTTCTGAAGCCATTCGTTTGTTGACTTGGATTTGGGCTGTGGGTTATTATCAAGCTAGAAGGTGATTTTTTATCTTCAGTTGTCTAACAGGGGCCTGCAGATTTTGTGCCAAAATAGATTAGTATTTGGAGCTATCCATGATTCACGCTATTTTGGCTAGATCCCCAGTCACAACTGAAGAGAAGCAGCCCCATAGCATGATGCTGCCACTACCATGCTTCACTGTGGGTATTGTATTCTTTGTGGGATAAGCTGTCTAACCAAACATATCTTTTAAAATTATGCTTAAAAAGTTCTACCTTGGTTTCATCAGACCATAACATATTTTGCCACCTGGTTTTAGCAAGATTTAGGCGGGCTTGGATTTTTTTTTTTTTTGAGAAAAAGTTTGTCTAGCCACCCTATCCCATAGCCCAGACATATGAAGAACATGAGAGATTGTTGTCACATGCAGGAAGTGACCAGTATTTGCCAAATATTTCTATAGCTCCTTTAATGTTTAGTGCCTCCCTGTTTTCATCTTGTCCTTTCATCAATTTTGGAGGGACATTTACTTGGTCACTGTGATGCCTCATTTTCTTCACTTGATGATGATGGCCTTCACTGTGTTCAATGGTGCATGTAATGTTTGGTAAATTCTTTTGTACGCCTCTCCTGATTGATACCACATGACAATGACATCCTGTACATGCTTTGTAAGCTTTTTGCAGACCATGGTTTCAGCAGCAGGATGAAACCGAGAAGATGTCAAGACAACCCTACAGAGACAGCTAATCTTTATTTAGGGTTAATCAGAATCACTTCATTATTGGCAAGTGTACTTTACATTTGAACATGAGTTTGAAGGTGATTGGTTAATTCTGAACAAGGTCACATGCCCCATTATAAAAAAGGCATGCACACTTATGCAACCAGTTTATTTATTTATTTTCTTTCTACACTCAAAACATTTCTATTTGTTTATTAATTTGAATTTTGTTGACTATTATATCATATTAAAGGTAGAAAAATATCTAACATAATGTATCTTGGTTCATGAACAGATGTATATGCATTTCCAAATACAGGATGCTACTTTTTCATATACACTCACCATCCATTTTATTAAGAACATCTGCATGTTCATGCAGTTATCAAATCAGCAAATCATGTGGCAAAAGCACAATGCAAAAAACCATGCAGATACAGGTGAAGAGCTTTAGGTAATGTTCACATCAAACATCAGAATGAAAGTTGTAAATGAAAGGGAAAGTGTGATCTCTGTGACTTTCTCATGGCATGGATATTGGTACCAGATGGGGTGGTTTGGGGTGGTTTGAGTATTTCAGAAACTGCTGATATTCTGGGATTTTCACACACAACATTATGTAGAGTTTACACAGACTGAAAAAAAAAAAAAACTTGAGCGAACAACAGTTCTGTGGGTGGAAACGCCTTGTTGATAAAATAGGTCAGAGTAAAATGGCCAAATTGGTTTGAGGAGCCAGGAAAGATATAGTAACTCAAAGAATCACTCTTTACAACCATGGTGAGCAGAAAAGTAACTCAGCATGCACAAAACATCGAACCTTGAGGTAGATGGGCTACAACAGCAGAAGACCATATTGGGTTCCTTTCCTGTCCGCTAAGAACAGGAATCTGAGGCTATCATGGGCACAAGCTCATGGAAACTGCACAGTTGAAGATTAAAAAAAAAAAAAATTCTAACAATTTTGCAACATTTTTCAATTGTCCAGTTCAGGTGAGCCTGTGCCCACTGTAGCTTAAGATTTCTGAGAACAGCCCAGGTGATCAGCACTATCTAAAATAATCAGATCAGAACATCTGGCACCAATAACCATGCCACAGTTAACGTCACAGAGATCACAGTTTTTTTTCCTTATTCTGATGTTTTATGTGAGCATTAACTGAAGCTCTTGACCTGTATCTGCATGATTTTATGCACTGTGTTATTGCCACATGATTGGCTCATTGGATAACTGCATAAATGAGCAGGTGTACAGGTGTTCCCATTAATGAGTGTATTATAATACTTGACTACTTTATTGTACTTTAATACTTTCATGTTTTCGGTTTTTTTTTTGTATCTGTCAGATATTCCTGTCTTTGTGGGGACATTTGGTTATATACATGGGTATCTATCCTTGGGGACAACATAGTGACACACATACACACACACACACAAACCACACACACAGAATAATTGAACATACTACCACACCAGTGAATATTCCAACATGCAATAGATATACAAAGATTTTTAGAAGTCAAGTGTGGTTTTTTTTGCCTCAGGCAATCACGAATTAAAACAGCTGAGTTCACTAAGTTAGGGCCTTAATTTTTTATTAGCTTAGCATGCCAAGCACACAAACACACTTTCTTTTGTTTATTGTTTTTGTGACCTGCGGACATTTTTGAAGTTCTTTCTGCTATATAAATGTGGTAGGAAACAAGACGTCAGTAATTCTACTCTCTGAAATTTCAGGGTTGAGCATAATACAACAGCAATGGCAACAATATAAGATAAGGTAATTGGGATTAATTATATCTTCATTGTTATGCTACAAAAGAAATGTTATTTCTCAGTGCAATATGCATCGTAATATATGCTGTGAATTTTAATCGTTTTTTTCTTTCAAAAGAGGCAAAATCAGAATTTCTATTTTTTTCCATGTAAAATGAAGCCTTGGAGCAATCCTCTTACCAAATGTTTAAACAATATTCTAGCAGCCCCCCAAGCAAATAATCAAAGTCTCACTCTGCTGCTGCAGTGTTATATTGCTTTTAACATCAGTTGGAAATTATACTGTGATATACTGAAAATAGACAAATTGGGTTGGACTTTTGTCATCCTATAATTTATCATACTTATACAACCCTAATGCAAACTACTGTACTACTCTGAGAATAGTCCCTCTAATTGTTAATGATCTGAAAGGTCAGAGTTATATTTTCAGACATGAAATACATTTGTTAGCAGTACTAGCTTAACAGTTTAGGAAACAAAATCATACCTTTTAAAAATGTTTCCAAAATGATAGAAAGAACCTGTGATTTGTATGTTCCCCTTTCACTGTTGACTATTCATTCCACTGTGTGCTCATGTACCTCAATGTATTACATATTGAGGTCTGTGTGATTGACAGCAAATGCAACCAACAGTTAAATTAACATTATTTTGTAATAAAACAGATCTTTGTTTCTGTATCTGAAAAGAAAAAAATACATTCCATACAGCAGTGATTTGTGACCGTCTGTTCATTAACAAAAACTAGCATTTTACTATTAGTAGCATAAGTAGTTATTTTGCAGGGAGTCATAGCAGGTACACTGTTATTAAACGCTATTTTGTTATCTTTATAATTCCAAAGTAGATTAGGAAAGACATAATTATGCTATATGAACAATAACAAAATCAAATCAGTAATACGTAATCATGCCTTTACTGAAATCTAAATGAGAAGCACATCCACAGAGTCAAAAACATTCTAAACATTCTGGAATGGATTACAGCACACTCCAGTTTTGTGCCTGTGTGCCTCAATCCTTATTTGTTTCAAAACACAAACAATATTTACCAGGCAGATTATGGGCTATTGCCAGAGAAAGACGAGGCACACAGGAAATGCCATCCTGACACAATTAAAATTCACACAAAATTGCAAAGTAGATTTTTAGCAAGTGATGATGGTAATCATGCATGGTTGTGAAACAGGAAATGCAGGAGGACATGCTGCAAAAGAAGATGAAGATGCAAGAATAGTTCATATATCACATATGAGAACTGATCAGATAGTTCACAAAACATACAATGACAAAAAACATTCAAAAAATCATCATGCAAAAGCTCTGTCAATATCCTGGCTTTTGGCAAGGGAATTGGTACAACATCAATATTTCTTGGGCAGTAACAATAGCAGTAAATACGTTTGTGATCTCCAGAAGAGAAAAACTTTATTTAGCCCTCCATTAGAATGTACTGTTAGCATTTGGCTACACTAGCTAACCATAACAAATATAGATACAAAAATATAAAACAAAAATAGGTGGTGTTTCTCAGTTACTTTCTGTTCTAAAAATATGTTACATGATTAATTTATATTAATAGTTTATATTAATAATAATTTAATAGAATATTATATACTTTGAAACATATTTTTAAAACAGAAAGTAACCTTGAGAAACACCATCTATTTTTGCCTATTTTGCTAGCAACAAACATAGTATATATAACAATAATATATAACTATTTTACCTGCTAAGACCCATTTTGTAAAAGGATTTGAAAACACATAGACAAGACCAGATGTACTTAAGTAAAGAGGCACAGTGTTTAATATGGCCACACAATGCACTTGGCACTAAAAAAGGGACTAAAAACTAAATATGATAAAGATAAAATATTAAATAAAGATTCTCATGTTAGATTCTTGTGCCATTTGGTTACTATTTGGTATTAATAAAAGCACAATGTACCAAGTTTTTGGTACTACTTTGTATTTTTACAATTAAGGTTTATTCCATTTTCCTTATTGTTATATATATATACACACCTACCCCAGGGAACTCAGGGCCCAAGTCAGGGAACACCCTGAACAGGGTGCCAACCTATCACAGGGAACAATCACACACATTCACACACTATGGACAATTTGAAAACACCAGTCAACATACAATGCATGTCTTTGGACCAGGGGAGGAAAGCAGAGTACCTGGAGGAAACCCTCAATGCACAGGGAGAACATGCATGCTCTTTGTACACAGGGCAGGGGTGGGAATTGAACCCCCAACCCCAAAAGTGTGAGGCAAACATGTAAACCACTAAGCCACCATGACCCCTATATGTATATATAACACAGGATTAGAGGTGGTCAGCTGTGTAAGCAGAGTTATTCTGAGACTCATAAGAAATGTTCTGTTTCACCTGGAACTTTGTGCACTATGCTGAACTTTTATCATCACGGTTAAATTGGTGTATGGTGGAGAAATTACAGCACTTTTTATATGTGCCCATTACCCCTGCCCCCCCAGCTGTTCCATGGCTGTTGCATTCCAAGGTGTGTTATCCCCTCATTATTTCATTTACAAGACAACATATAAAAGGTATAGAGTTAATTTCAAGTGTGGCATAAGCATTTGGAATCTGTTGCTGATAACTTCAATATGAAGTCCAACCAGCTGTCACTGCCAGTGAAGCAAGCAATCATTAGGCTGAAAAATCAAAACAAACCCATTAAAGTGTAAAAGCAAAAACATTAGGTGTGGCCAAATCAACTATTTAGAAAAGACCTGGAAGACCAAGGAAAACAAATGTGATGAATGACAGAAGAATTCTTTCCCTGGTGAAGAAAAACCCCTTCACAACAGTTGCCCAGACCATGAACAGCCTCCAGGAAGCAGGGTATCTGTGTCAAAGTTAACAATCAAGAGAAGCCTTCAACAGAGTAAATACAGAGGGTTACAAGATGTAAACTATTGTTGTTACAGGATTCCCAGAATATATATATATATATATATATATATATATATATATATATATATATATATAGCCATAACATTAAACATTAAAACCACCTACCTCATACTGTGTAGCTCCCTCTTATGCCACCAAAACAGTTTTGAGCTGTCGAGTCATGGACTCCACAAGACCTCTGAAGATGTGCTGTGTATCTGGCACCAAGACGTTAGCAGCAGATCTTTCAAGTCCTGTAAGTTGCAAGGTGGGGCCTCCATGGATCAGACTTTTTTGCCCAACACATCCCACAGATGCTCGATCAGATGGAGATCTGAGGAATTTTTAGGCCAAGTCAACACCTTGAACTTTTTGTCATGTTCCTCAAACCATTCCTGAACAATTTTTCCAGTGTGGCAGGGCGCATTATCGTGCTGAAAGAGGCCACTGCCATTAGGGAATGAATGAAGGGGTGTGCTTGTACTGCAACAATGTTTAGGTAGGTGGTACGTGTCAAACTAACATCCACATGAATGCCAGGACTCAAGTTTTTCATAGGTACTAGCCACTGCATTCCGGGAACACCCCAGAAAACCTGTCGTTTTGGAGCTGCTCTGACCCAGTCATCTAGCCATCACAATTTGGCCCTTGTCAAAGTCACTCAGATCCTTATGCTTGTCCATTTTTCCTGCTTCCATCACATCAACTTAGAGAACTGACTGTTCACTTGCTGCCTAATATGTCCCACCCCTTGACAGATGCCATTGTAATGAGATAACCAATGTTATTCACTTCACCTGTCAGTGGTTTTACTGTTTAAACTGACTGCCGCTAATTTCCCAAAGTTTGGTACATTAAATGTAATGTGTAATCAGCCACACTTCCCATTACTCCACTGCACTGACTTACTGATTTGCGAGATCCTCTCTCAAACTGTCACCCATTCCCCCCTTTGCATCACAGTTCCCATGGCGACAAGCTCCCTGTGCTCAAGTTTATTTTGGTTCGGTTTTGGTCCTCTATGCTTCCCCCGTTTTATCATTTGCTCATTTCCGGATTATGCGCACCTCTTTTGTATTAGTTCTTGATTAATTTGTCTGTTTACACCCTGATGTTTCAATGTTTCTTTACAAAGACTTATTGTTCTTTATACTGTTAAGTTCTGAGCTGAGTTTCTTTGTTACAGTGTTTGTGTTTTCACATTTTTTCATTTCTACGTCCTGGTATGGACCCTTGCCTGTTGTCTCAGTTATGATTATGGATTCTCCTTGTTTGATGTTGTCTGCCTGTTATTTGACCCCTGCTATGGACTATGATGATGATTGTTGGTTTGCCCTAAATTAGCACCATGCGGAGTTTACGCCTCTAACTACACATTACACAAATGTATACTGTATGTATGGGGGAAAAATGTGTTTGCCCACATGCACAGTGCTTAAATTGCACAATTAGGCTCATACATCAGTTTTGTAAACAAGTTCTCTCTCTCTCTCTCTCTCTCTCTCTCTCTCTCTCTCTCTCTAGAATGCAGCCCAATTAAACAGCTTAGAACTTCTTTAGCTTAGAACTAGGCCCACATCCTGGCTCCTGTAATTGGTCAGGTGTTTTGACCCTGAACATTCTAGGCTCTGTTTGGCAAACAAACATCATACTGGCACAGCATATACTGTTCCTGTTCTAGAGGGAACACAGAAAAAGAAATGCTGCTAGTTAGCTATACTTGGCTGACTGGTTATCTAGCAAGCAGATATAAGGTGATTATTTTAGTTTATTTCAGTTTATTATATAATGTTGCAAAAACAGACTTAAAGCTAACATTGTTCTAAAATGCAATGTGTTTATGAAAGGAAGCTACCTAACTAGTTAGTTAGCCTGCTTATATACAGTATATAGCTAATCTAATATAGAATATTGAATTATGTTATCAATATATTAAAGTTGGAGAGAGTTGGGAGAGAATTGCACTGTTCTGAGTCAATTTTTTTGAAGTGGTCTCTTGAAGCGAATGCTATTTCTACCCCAAAATAAGGAACACTCCATGGTCAATGTGCAAGAGAAGTAAACACCCCCAGGGCAGAAGCAACTTGTCAAACTAGAGAAAAACCCTTATAGGGTAATTCCCTGGACACTGGTTGCAAAGCCAAATAAAGCACAGAGACCAAACCTAATGCCTGGTGCTTATCTGATGCTAATATACACTTACCAATTAGTGCAATTTATATATATATATATATATATATATATATAATATAAAAAATAATATATAATATTTTATATAATATAAAAAATATTATATATATATATATATATATATATATATATATATACAGTCAATTACTAGATTACTCTAACCAAATGGAGAGTAGGCTACTCTTTTATCATTGCTTAAAAAACTGATTCAAATTAGAGAAAACAAAACAAAAACATGTTTCAAAATTAACGTTTAAAAAACAAATTAAAATAAATTAAATTAAATTAAATGTAAATTTCCACAGGTGCTGCAATAACAGTCAGTATGCTTTATTTTCTGTTATTTTGCAGGAAGTTAATCCAAAATATATAAATAGGTACCATAATTAAATAGGTACCAAATAATATAACAAATAATTTGTATATCCTCTATAAATACAAAGACTTAACAAGCACATACATCTACCAAGCACTAAAGATACACATGTGAATTGTGATACCTCATAAACAAAATATTTTACACCACAATTTTCTGTCCTTCAGATTACTTACTTTTGCAAATAATTGTTGATGTGATATTTTATTCATGTGGAAATGATATTTTCATTTGAATGAGGTAAATTCAGTGTAACCGTTCTCTGTTGCAGATTAGCTCCATGTTCATTCATGCATTTATCTTCAGTTAGTGCTTTATCCTGGTAAAGTACACAGTTGATCCCAGTAGAGTCTATCCCAGAAACACTGGGCGTGAGGTGGGATGACAACTCAGATGGGATCCATCACAGGGCACCATACGCACATTTACACACTGACTCACTCACATGCAGGGACAATTTTGAATCACAAATCTACCTATTGGCATGTTTTTGGGAGGAAACAAGAGAACCGTGAGGAAACCTACATGGCAGTAACCCAAACTCAGGGTAGAACTGGGGACCCTAGAGCTAGATACCTGCTGTATCACCATGCTGCTACTGTAATAATACAACTCCAAATATATCACCTTTTGTATACTCTGAGTTTTGCGGTTAATAAAGTGAGGAAACAAAACACCTGGGTCAGGCTCCAGCTAAATTGGGAGATAGCTGTGCTTTTCCTTCTTTCTTTCTTTCTTTCTTTAAATTTTATTCTGAATGCATTTAAAAAAAAGTAGCATTGTGTTTGGCCTTGAACCTATATTGAATAGTTTTGAAAATATGTGCTGTAGATTTTCAGAGTTTTGCTGGAGGTTGAGTTTGAGTGAGAAAAAAAAAATCATGAATTTTGAAAGATGAGGTTATTCAACGCCTCATGTGTCAAAGCAATGAAAACTGATCCAAAGTTCAGTCCATAGACTGCTGCTGCGCTGTGTGAAGAGTTTTGAAAAAGTGAACTCAGTATTGATACATCCATGTAACTATTTGTGGGGAAAAAAAAGGAGTGATGCTGTGTGCCTCCCTAGACCCTGCATATAGCAGAAAGACTCACAGAGGAGATATTCCGAATGAAGCAGCACCCACAGAAAAAAAAAAAAGAAAAAAAGATAAATATCACTATTTTAACTATTGCTACATCCTGTTCTGGTGTGAATACAATCCTAAAAAAAAAAGTTAAATATACAAATTGGTGATGCTTAGTCTACAGTTGATTACAGTCTGTATTGTACAACAGTCATGCAGATCTCAGGGAAATATTCAGATGCCTTCTGCTTAGCTTCCCATTTACCTGTCCTCTGTGCACTCCTCTCCCACTAGCTTCTTTCCATTGATGGACACAGTAGAGAGCGGTTGAAAAATTTTTAGCAGAAGCCTGCTGCACTTCCTCCGTGAAAAGGATAATTCCTAGAATGCATCAAATATGAGCTGGAAAAAAGCAAATTTTAACACTTCTATTCAAAGATAGCCGTTTCTCTGCAACTTGTTCCATTAACTTGGATCCAGATGCAATTTCAGTATATTTTGAGCATGGAGTGCGATTTGTGATTGTTCACATTTCAACTGCACCTGGAATGACTACTCACACACAGAGAGAAAGTATTTTTATAATTTTACAACAATAAAGACACACAATATGGTCCAGATTATAGAGCTTCTTTCGTCCTCTATGGCTTAACACTACTAGCAAAACTGTCTCGTCTCTGAAATTTATGGCAGAGAGGCTTGACATTTAGAAGTGCCGTTGGACAATCCTTGTCAACGGGGAGAGAAATATATCAGCTGTGGAGTGTGACGGAAAAACGGTTTCAAGCTGATAATGTAATGTCACCACACATGTGGGGTTTCCATCCACCCATTTTCTTTTTTTTTGTGTGTGTGTATGGGAACATTGAATTTGTGCATGAGGAAACCTGAATGGAAACACCCAATGATTCAAAATGGCCCACTTGGCTGAAGTGTAAAAATAGCTGTGGGGATAAAGAGAAGGTACAATAAAAGCTGATAGGAATAATGTAAAATATATGATGGCTTATGTTATTGATTATGCTACCTTGTTTCTTGTACTTACATCTCTTCACAACTTAGCTCTACTCTCTGACGACCTAAGGAAGGCATGTATTTTTGTTTTTATCACCTTCTTTTTTGGGATTTGTCAATCAATTTTGAATGGAAAGCACTTGAAAGTGAGTTTATTGTGGACAGAGCCAGTGGATGGCATTCATCTGTTCTAAGTGAAATACAATTGTGCCATCCCTTCCAAATTTGCAACAGCCAATAGGCAATAGCACACAAAAACCAACATACCACTGAGATGCCAGTGCAGATTCCTCACATGCCACCTCCAAGTTTCCCCTTTGTTTGCAGATTTGGCTCTGGGCTGCGTCCTGCAGTATGTGGACAGTCCTCACACCTATGCCTGTATTCTGTTTTTCGACTTGCTCTGCTTTCACCCTTATCATCCCTGATCTACTGTTGAATACACTTGAGGCAGATAAATGTATCTCTATCTGTTTACCAGTCACAGGCGTTTGCTTTAAGACTACAGCCTGGTTTCCCATAAAATTTTATTTAAATGAGGTACTGAAATGTCTATATAATTCATTAATCTTGGTGGAATTGAAAATCTCCTTTGAAGCCCCAACACAGCACTAATACAAAGCTATTGAAGCCTGTGCATCAGTTATTGTCTGTTAGGTGTTCAGGTACTTACTGTTTTAATGGGACGAAAGATTACCGTTCAGTGGACAACAGGGTTTTAACACATTCATTTTGCTCCTTTCGTGACCCACCTGGACACGTGGCTTCACTGAGAGTGAATGGTGTGTGGGCGAGCGTGTTTTGCACAGAAAAAATAACATCTTGACGTTTATTGGACAGTTGGGCTCCTCATTTGTCCCGCCTGGATGCACGGCTTCTCCTTATGATGATTGGTAGATCTCTCTTAAATGGGCCAGAACTTGCAAGTCAGTAAATTGTGAATGAACATGAATGACATCTCAAACTTAAACATATTGGCACCATTTGGAATGGCTTGGAGCATGCTATAATGGTGTAATTTGTAAATACTCTACATAAACTATAAGTATAAAGTTCTGTTTGATTATTTGCATTAATTTCTGAAATTTGTTGTTTATAGGTTTAAACAGCTAACTGTCACTTCCTTCTTCAGCTAGCAGCTTCGCTGCTTTTTGGCATAGAATGGCAGACGCTGTTAATGTTGACCTGATTTTAGAAAACACTTTTGATGCTCATACTTGTGAGGTGAGACTGAAAATTAAACAAGAATCGAATAGATCAATGCCCAAGATTTTAATTTAAAAGTCAGAGAGCCAAATAGGTCCTTTTAGCTGTCTTGGTACAGTAAATCGGTTGGCTGTGTTTATTATTAGTCTTATTCCAAATCCCTGTGAATGAGTGATAGTGTGTTAGAACAAGCGCATTAACATGAACCTATCATTCATGTTGCATATGTACTTACAATGCACCAATGACTGTACTGCTAAAATGTCACCGTGTCAAATTTATAAGGATTGCAGATGACACCAGCCTGGTGTGTTCATTTAAAATAATTATGAGCCCACATATCGGAAATAAGCTTCCAGTATCATGGTGTAAGGCTAACTACATGGAGTTGAACACTTGGAAGATTGTAGAAATGATCACTGATTTCAGAAGGAGATGCTCACCACCTATTCAACTGGAAAACATGGTTAGTGGTCTGCAGAGCAGAAACACAGACTGCTGGGTACCATCATTCAGCAGGATCTCAAATGAAACAGAAACATTTATGCAATCACCAAGAAGCCCCCGTAGCATTCCACCTCACTATGACAGCTAAAGAAATTTAAGCTGCCACAGAAACTGCTGTTCTTATTCTATATAGCCACCACTGAATCAGTTGAATAACATCTCCCATCTCCACCTGGTTCAGCTCTGCAACTTCACACCCCAAGCATAAGCTACAGAGAAAATCATTGGCTGCCAGCTCTCCACATTCACAGACCTTTATTAATAAAGGGTGAGTAAAAGGACAGGGAAAATCATGGCCAATCCCTCGTACTCCAGCCACTCTCATTTTCCAGCATTTATCTTTAGAGTGGAAATCAAGAATAACAGCTTTAAAGCCCTTCATCAACAAATATGTATCAGATGACACAAGGACAGATATTTAAATAATTGTGCTTTTTCTTCCATTATAAGACCTTTAAGCCTTATAATTTTATTTAAAAAAAAACAGTGACATATGCATGAAGATGGAATAAATATATTTACAAGACACATGACACTGTGACTACATTGTGACTACACATCGCCATGCATGTGCTTAAATACAAATATGTACACAAATGGTACTGTCTAGGTTTGGAAATAATATGTTGCATTTATTTATTTATTTTATTCTGTGGCACTGTCCATATTGCCTCATTGCCCAATGTGTCCCAATCTGTGCAGTTTGTTAAGCAAGTAAAGATTTGTTATGTCAGTCAGCGTTTGGCACTTTTTATTTTACCTTTTAACCTGATTAAAATTGTAATGCATAAAAGCCAAGTATCTTGATTAAACTTTGATATAGCAGTCCAGCATACCAGTCACTGAACAAGGTTTTCTCCAGTTTCTGGTCTATAGTGCCCTAAATAAAATATAATTTCTTCTTATTTTACTTAAAAATGAGTCATATACTTTCATGTAAATGGTTTATTGACCATAAATTCCAAAAGGGAATTTTACCTCGGAACTCGGAAAGTCTGTATACTCAACAGCCTAAAAAATTTACAGCCTAAAAAAAAACCCTATATTTTCAAAATACTCCCATTACCGTATAGAAGGTGCTGTAGACAAGTTGCACGCAAACATTTATTTATTTTTTTCTGTGAGACTGGGTTGGTATCTTCATTCTTCGAGTCTCATCTTTCCTCTCCCATTGATTCCTCTGGGTGCAATCATACATCCTTTATAGATACCCTAAAGATTGCTGTGGATGTTCCGACATGGATACCCTAAAGATTTTATCCAAAAATTATGCCCAAGTCTCACCTTTCCTTCAGTAAATAATCTCACCTGGATACTGTAGACTGTAAACTAAGAGTGTGATGCTCATACTGAAAATCCTTTCAACACACTGAGTACAATCTGATTTTATAGTATACAACCGTGAGGGAGTTCAGGGAGTTTATCCTTGCCACTATCTCCTCTGTTCATTAGGAATCTAAATATAAATCTACATCCAGAATGCTGTAACCTGCTTTGTGAAAAATATCTATTGTAAAAAGAGCTGTACAAATAAAATGTAATTAATAATGGTGAAGGCTAAATGACATAGGATTAGAAGTAGAGGACAAGTTAAAGTATAAAGAAGAATCCAGTGAGCGTGACTGTTGATAATGTTATCTTGTTGCTCCTCCACTCTCTTCTTCTTCCAAAGAAGAGTAATTGACCATTTAGCCCTCATATTTTCTTTATAATATGTGAAACTAATTTTAGTCTACAAGATCAGAAAAAGATAGAATGTAATATGTACTGATGCACATACCAAACAATGTCTCATATGCACTCTGTCTTGAAAAACATGTTTTTATTGTTTATCATCCCTTGACTCATAATGACTCCCAGACCTATGTCTGTTTGCTGTACGAATGTGATAAAAGCAGACATCCGCCTTCAGAGGTCTGTACCACTATAGGCTGTAATTCTGGACCTTTTCATCACCACAACACACATTTCCACTTCTGTTTATCATTAACCTCAGGCCTTCTTTTGTTGATTTCTATTTCAGCCTTAATGGTCAATACTTCTTGTCACTCATATGCACTGCATAAATACGCATAGTGCCAAGTTGTTTATCAGTAGCAATCACAGTAGCAGCTATATATATATACATACATATATATGTATGTATGTATATATATGTGTATGCGTGTGTGTCTATATATACACATATATATATATATATGTGTGTGTGTGTGTGTGTGTGTATATCTTACTGTGTTTGGACAATTTTTTTCAAGAATTGTGCTTTCTTATTTGTTATCTCTGGGTTTCATCTTAATAATTGATTACAATGAAGTTTTAGTGATTGATATGGGGGGGATTAACATTACATAAGTTTGTCTGAATGTTCTTACAAATAAATTACTTAATGCTGAATTGTCTGATTTTGAAGTTTTCTGACAGTATACTACTTAGCTTGTGATTAAAATCTAGAAAAAATTACATTGAATAACATGCAAATGTCAATTACCTGTTATTTATTTATTTTTTGAAAATCGACGAATTGACAGTATGTGACTTGGTTTGTGGGCATGCAAGCTTGATCTGTCAGAAAATTGTGTGCATTTAATTTTTCAACATACTATCCCTTTTAAAATGATCAAAGGCATTTATGCAATCTGCATGGGAACTGTTCATGAAGTTTCAATCGAATTAAGTCTTCACTCTAATTCTTACTGGAAGTGAAGATGAAATGGCCCAATGAACTGTAATTGTGGGTAATGATTAATTTTATTTTGAATGAGTTTGTAATTGGTATTAGTAAATCCTGGCTATGTTTGCTTTAATTCACTCCGGCTGTAAAACAGTTATTTGCTTTTAGTCTTGGTCTCTATCTTTGCTTATTCCTTTTCTATTTCTGTCTGCCTATTTCTTCACAATTCACTTTTACTCTGATTCAGCTGGTATTTTTCAATTTCTTCTCTTTATTCTCCACCTATCTCCATCTATTTTGCTTTGTCTCCCTTTGGCTCAGTTTTTAATCTGATTTTTCTCCTTGTCTCTCTCTCTCTCTCTCCATGTTTCTCTCTATGCCCCTACTGCTGTGTTTTTTTTTATTCTTATTTATTCTGTTTTTCATTTCAAGGTTTACCTTTCTTTCCATCCATCTCCTGGTCTTTCCTTCTCTTTCTCTCTCTCTCTCTCTCACACACACACACACACACACACACACTTGACAACTCAAAAGTGTCCTGAAGCTTTTCTAAAACACACATTCAACTGAAGAAGACTTCCTATTGATACAAACTTTCCAGCTCGCACTGCATTCAGCTGAATGTGTATCGTCATGCTATGGACAGACTGCAGGTCATGTGTCCTTCTGTACAATGATTATTATTTCTCATGTACACAGCACTTGTCCTCCAAAGCTTTGAAGGTTTGCAACTTTGAAGGTTTGCAAACTAATTAAGTTAAAGTTCACTGAGAATTCACTCATCCCAATGTGAAATTAACTAATAAATTGAATTCCTTTTTTTTAATACATTGCAGTGTCTTTTGTCTTTTCAAATGGACTGCCTTTTAAGTTTACCACTTAATAATGGTGGCTAAACTCACAATCCTGAAGATGCTTTTCCACTCATTTGTGCAGTCTCTTCTCTTGTGCAGCATTTCTCAGTAACACTTACAATACGGTTCCTTAATTAATACTTAAATGCTTATTAACTTAGCAATTAGCAGTCAAGTTTTACCATAGTAGTACTGCAATAATTACTAATCATGTATTAAGTATGTGTTAATCCTGTGTTATCTCCATGCATTAGTGTTGTACACTGTCCATACATTTTCATTACAGGAGCATTAATTACTGATACATTAAATTACCGTGATAACATATTGTTTTATGGATCCTTAATTAATTATTATGTTTATTATATAATGATAATTAATGATTACTTACTTAGTAAAAATGACAGTCAGATATTATGTATCTGATCTCCAATAATTATACCTTGATACAATAAACAGCAATGCTAATTAAAGTATAATTATTTAGTAAATAATCTTAATAAATCGTGGGCTACTCACCACTACTATGCTGCATAACTGTAGTGACAAACTGTAATGTAAATAACAATTGCGGATACTAGTTAACATTAAGGGTAAGTGCATTCATTTATCACTTTACTTGTGGGGCACAGAGAATAATAGGTAACATTAATGTATCAGTAATTAATGCTTCTGTAATGGCAAAGTAAGAACAATATACAGCAGTGATACATGTAAATAACATAGTCGCATTATGTCAGCATAGTAATTTAATATTAGTTACTTACTCATTACATATTAGTCGACATAGTAGTTTATTATAGTAATAAGTAATAATTCCAGAACTACTATGGTGACAATTTACCCTTTTCTCTTTATCAATGAAGTGATTCCATACTACTAGACTCAGAAAGAAAGAAAGAAAGAAAGAAGGAAAGGTTCAGTTCAACTACGTGAATTTGCAAGCCTTCAAAGCAAAAGCCTATAGAAAAAATAGAGGCCAGGGCTATAAGCTTAATGTCTATTATTATATCAATATACCAAATGTAGTGTACATAGGTAGTGAGCTAATTTTACCAAGCAGAGTTCATGAGTTCAGAGAAGTACAGAGTTCATGGAATGAAGATATTTCACACAATTTGTAGGAATACTAGTCTAGTGATTTTGTTGTATTGCATATAATTAAATCAATAAAGGCTAAGTCTATAACTCATCTTAGCCTTAACCACGTATAAGTGTACATACAAACTGTATTGTGTATATTCTTACATAATTGAAAACCACAGTGCATAAAGGAGAAAATAAAAAAGAATCTAAAATCACTAAACAACAAAGCACCTCAACAGATATCAACTTTCAAATATTAGATATTTCAGGATAAATTAGTGTGAGACTAATTTGCAACCAAAGGTTTAGTTTGCACTCATTAACCTACAAGACCAATGTTTATAGCTTCAGAAGGAAATTTCTAACAGAAATATCCTCCTTCTTTTCTCGTTCTCAAGTTTAATCATAGGACAATTAACACTTGCTGAGTCTTTTCTATTGCATGATAGCTATCATTCTGGGAGAGTGAAGACTGCTGCTCATACATAGGGTAGCTGATCAAGGCTGGAGGTGTGTGCTAATTCTCCCCTTCTGCATGCAAACTCTCACAATTCTCTAGTGTTGATCTGAAGAACAGGGAGAGAGAAAGGCCATCTTACCTACTCAAAAACCAGGACAGCTCTGCCCTTTCTGAGTATAGACCAGAACGTATTGTAATGCATGTTTTCCAAGATTTTCTGTATCTTCTATATTAGTAAATACTTTTATATGTGAGGGTCATAGTTTTCAGTTAGAGAACTCTCAACAATCATGAAAATGGGAGTTTTAATTAGAAATGAACATAGATTGTCTGTTTATCATCTCCATGCTGCTGCACAGATGCAAATATATCCCAGAATAGTTGCCATGAAATTAATAAGTATTTTAGAAGCTGGTACAGTAAGCTTCCAAGCTGTGACACATGCACGTGTAGGCAGGCATCAAGTATACAGACGGCCAATCAAAGCTTCACGTCATATAACCGAGATGTGGAGTCCAAACTGGGTTAGCAAATTTTATGACACTATGAGCTATTATGTGAATTTTAGAAATAGAAAATAAAAACGTGAATGAAAAATGGTCAACATTTTGAGGTGGAAAAGGTAGACTATCAATTATACATGGTGTACTTTGAGATTTGTAGTCTTTCTCCAGTTCTTTGTAATCATGACTGTAGTTGCATGAGCATAGTTGGTGGAAACAGATTCTTTTGCTTTATATTTCCAAATTTTCAGAAATTTGTTTCAAATTGTGAGATGTTTGAATAAAACCCCAACAGATGTTATAGCTTTAAGACTATGTGGGAATCACAGCCTCCCCTAAAATTTCGTTAAAAATGCAGCAGTGAAATGTTTACTGATGTGTCTATATTATTCATCATCCAAGGTGAAATTCAATATTTTAGTATTCATGTACACTTTGTTCTAATCGAACAAAGATTCATGTTCATTGGACAACAGGCTTTTAATACATAGTTTTGGGTCCTGCCCAGACACACAGCTTCACTGGGAGTCAATGACTGTATCATGCGTGGTTTTTGGAGAAAACATAGAAAAAATATCTCAACATTTATTAGAAAATATGCTCTTGGTAAATGCATTTTTGTCCTGCCCAGACACAAGGCTTCTCTATATGATGATTGGGAAACCTTGCAAAGGGGCTGAACTTCATAACTACAGTAACTGCCGGTTATTGCAATGGTAATGAACATGACTGCCACAATTTAAAACTTAACCTTATCCGCACCAGTCAGTCAACTGCAGGCTCACAGAGTGCTCAGAGTTGCAGTAGTGTTCAGTTGAATAGCCTTATCCATAACAGTTTTACACAACTAATGTAGCTTATTTTATTACTGTAATTTGTAAATATTATAACTAAATTAAGTATAGTTAACTAACTAAAATAAGTAAGTATAACATCCTGTTTGATTGTATGCATTGGTTTCAGAAATTTCTTTTTTTTTTTTTTTTTTTAATTTATAGGTCTGTTTGCCAAGATTGATTTTAATTCAGAAGTCAGGGGGCAAAAACAGGTCCTTTCAGCTTTCTTGGTAAAGTAGATTGACTGACTGGTAGTGCTTAGAACAATCACGTGTACTGCTTGCTTTTTCTGCTGACAGACAGCTGTGCTCAAAAACCAGCCGCCACTAAAACCCAGCTACTGCGTCTTCTTTCTCCTGAAACTTTAGCAAGATTGGGTATCAGCAGAAGTGGTGCTATGTAAAATAAAATAAAGGAGGAATCATCTTGTTTTGATTGTGGCAATTTGATAATAACTACCTGCACAGCAATCATGCTACTAAATTAGTGATCAGTGCAGTTACTCATTCATGATTCCTGTTTGAAATTCGTTTGATATGCTCTGGTGGCTATTTGGTACAAAAATTTTGCAAAATGGCTGGAGGAATATTGAAAAGATGTTGAATGTGCTCTCTCTCTCTCTCTCTCTCACACACACACACACACACACACACACACACACATAAGAAGCTAGATTAGAACAAGCAGAGACAGCTCCAGGTGTCCAGTTTGGCCATGATGAATGAAACAAGCAGCCCTAAGAGGATGAGAAGAGGAGAGGAAGAGGAGATGAAAGGTCAGTACATTCGATCAGGTCACCGCTGGGTCTGGATGTCTTTTTCATTCACCTCTCACACCATCATCAAATATCTCTACCCTGGGGAGACACATAAAAAAGATTTCCAGAGATTTAGAGGAAAGAGAAGTGGAGGAAAAGAGAGAGAGAGAGAACAAAATCAATCTTTTTTTCAAATTACACCAGGTGTAGTTTTGACAGTGATTCAGTTCATGGCTCTGGTGAGTGGATTTTTTTAAATCATATTAGCTCAGCCAAAGTATAAGATTGCACAGACGTCCCTCTATTTAATTGTATGACCAGTATGGCCATAAATTTAGATTAAAATCCCCAATCCATCTTCATGGCTTTTTGATGATAATCGATGTAAACTATTTTGATAGAAATGGAGCCTCATGTGGAAGGCTCCTCAGATAGCATGCAAATGTTGGCTTGATATGCACCATCTGAATAATGTGACTTGCAACTTATTTTGCAAGTGCAAAGGCATCAGTATAGCATCTGCTCCCTCCAGCTGAATTTACACCATAAGGAGATTTGTCTTGGCTTGCCTTAACAAACTGCAATTGTCTGGAAAAAGATTGAGCAATAAATAATCAGAATTGTCAAAACTAATAAAGAGCAATAGGCAGTAATGCAGTGATCGAAAAAAATGGCCTTGTGGCAATATCATCCCAGTTACAGTGGGGTTGCATGTTATACAAGTTAAGCTGAAAATTGACATACTGTATGATATACTTGCAAAACAGAACGCAAATAAAATAATTCAAGCCTAGACAGAGGACTCTGAAGAATGAACACTCATGTTGGGTCTTTAAAGTGTTGAAGAACAGTTACTTCATTTTCAAGTGGCCCTTCAAAATGTTTATTCACATTCCCAGCATGAACACACTACTTGCACTAAAAATACGCAACATGAGATTAAGGATTTTTTTATGCTCTTTAGAGAAACTGGGCTGAGGACGTAAAGTTTCCTGTTGAAAAAAAAAATGCATTATTTAGCATTTTAGGCCATTTTTACCATTTTGACCTAGACAGAATGTAACAGAATTGTGATGGCTTACAACTTGAAAGAATCTCAAATTCTGCGTCTTATCTTCTCTATATACTAAAAGATGACAAAAATGATGAACAGAAGCAATGGTCGGTGGAAAAAAAAAGAAGAAAAGATGAGATATTCATGCCATGCTACTAGGTGTTTCGTACTGCAGAAGGAATGGAATTTCATATATTAATAATTGATCTGCAGGCATTAAATATGAATGAGCTCAGTGTCCCTCCACAACTCAAGTGACTGGATAATGGGGATCTGCAAGGCTTTGCCCGACTTGTCCCAAGATGCTCCATCGAGTGTGCTGATCAAAGCTCAGGTCACACTCTGTGGATTTTTTCCCCTTTTTTCTAGATAGAGAGAAAAAAAGAGAGCAAGAGCTCAGGGTGACAAAATGAGACCCAGGCTCAAAAGGACCCAGTCAAAGTGTTGCAACAGTGTTATATTTTCTACATATCTTGGCTGAAGAAATGCTGAATACATATAACAAAATTACCAATGTTTTTAAACAAATGAATCGTATAAGTATTATATCAATGATTCGCTGTTAGGTTTGTGCTGTCAGTTTTGGGCTGAGGTCCATGTTTTCTATAGATGACAATAAAGAAATCTGTTTTTACCCTGATTCCTTCCCTTATGCCTCTAAGCAGATTTCTTTGATTTTTGGTTTATTTAATAATGTGCAGTGTGAACTGTACATAATGTGAAGTGTCACGAATCAGTTTAAATGCTCAACTCACTAACCAGTACAGAACGGAGGCGTTTCCATCAATGCGACCTGAAGTCAATAGTCATTTGCCATGTACATAAAATTACATGATGACAGCAAAATCATATATCCTATATCATACAGTATGAAGCCATTCATATTTTGTTGTTTATTATGTTTGTATATTATGCTTTTTATTTGGAAGATACACTATATGCAATGTAGTTTGACTTTATCCTGAAGAATTGTATGTGTGCTTTGTAACCACAGAAACAGCTTTACAACTCGGAAACTTTAATGACTTGAAGTACAGTCATCATCATTTTGAGGAAATCTTCCATCTCTTAATAAATATTTTAAGAGACTGAATTTCTCTTCTTATTCGCCAGTTTGTTAGAGAGATATTTCATTACATCTTAAAAGGTCATGTAGTTACAAGCTCGCACCTGTAGATGGTGCTGTGAAGCTCACTAATATAGACAAGGCTGTTAACTCTGAATAAAAGGGGAAAACTAATAGTATCTATAAGTTTCAGATATTTTAGAATGGACTTTTTTTTTTTTTAACTGTAAACCCCTAAGTTTGGTATGTAACACTATATGTTCTAGTTTAGTGAGTTTTCAGCATCTTACCTTTTAACTACTAAAACATTTAAAATATGACAGTCATGAAAAAGAAAATAGGACTATTATATTGAGAACAATAAGGACCTAATTGAAAATATATTGTGAGGTTTAAAGTATGTTAGCATGTTAGATGTTATTGAAGAACACTGAATGTGAAATTTATAAGCCATAGCCCATATTCCACTCAAGAAGCTGAATTTATGAATGCTCATTAATACATACAGTTATGTATTTTATAGTCGTAATGATTAAAAATACACAGTAGCACTATATAAACTAAAAAGAAAATGCTTCACATTTTATTCATTCAAAATGCTTCTTTTATGATAAAAAGGATATAATTATGTTACTATAAAAAAGAAACTAAAAATGATATCAAATCATTTTGACTTTTGTTTCTTATTTTAATGAATTTCAAGCATACAGTATGTGTAGCTTCCAATAATCCATTATTTCATCTAGAAAAGAATTCCTAGATACTCAGTGGCTTCATAGTGTATGATCTAAAAAGCGTATGATTTTTCCCCATCGCCATACAAGATCATGCAATTTTATTCACATGGCAAATGAAATGGGTCACATTTCTGCCCGCTTCACGCTGCCCATAAGTCAAGCATGTAAACTGATTTATGCTGAACCACACACACGCACGGTTGTGCTCAGTAGTTTCATCATGCTTTTGGGTTGTAAGGATATAAGGCCGTATCGGTGAGAACCACAAGTTCAAACCCTTTTTCAGTTTTAGTTCATTTTTTTGATTTACAAAGAAGGAAAAAAATCACAAGTTGCTTTTAAATTTTATTTCTGTGATTTAAAATAATAAACATTAAAAATGGCTTGTGTTTCAATTATCCTGCCTGGATTTACAAACCACAAATAACAGCTCATGGTTTATTTTTTGATTTCTGTTACTGACACGAAAACAGAATGACCAAAAGACACCCAAAAGCGGCCGCGGAACACTTAACATACTGATTTTTTTTTTTTGTAAGTTCTAAAGTTGAAAAAAATGGTGCAAGAACTTTCTCATTTTTCTTTTACCACTAAAAACAGAATGATGAGAAAGCTGTTTTTTGACATTTAAATTCTCAGATTTGTTCTCTTTTTGGTGTCAAAAGTGTTTTTTTGCATCATGAGCTGTACTATTTATGCTATGAGGGAGGAGAGAATACATCGTTGTGCTTGCTGTTATAGCTACCTGATCTAAACTAGCTAAAATGATGTAACATTAATGATTACACATTTTTATCAAACTACACATTTCACCTGCACAGCGAAAATAAATGTTTAACAATGAACTCAATTGATGTGACAAAAGACCTGGTTGCTGCCATTTACAAAGTCAGTAATATCAATTTTAAGGGTCTTTACTTGGCTAGCTATTTAGCTAGCCCACTAGCTGTAACAATTATTAAGAATACTTTGTACTTTGCTTAAGAATAGTTAAATTTCTCTACCAATTCATGACTCACATCTTCATAATCACAAAGAAAATACATTGTGTACAACCAGCATAAGAGAACGTATACAGTCTCTCCATCATTCAAAGTGGGAAGTTCATTGGGATTGTAGCTGATTTTGACTTGGCAAACTGACTAACACAGGAAAGAGCACCACAGCAGACCAAAACATTAAACGCTGCAACTTAGAAGTGTTTTATATATTCAACTTTTATCCAAAGAGATTTTTTTCTAGTGAGGCAGAATTCAATTCTATAGAGCTGAATATTTGAGGGAAAAAGGACCAACAATGTCTCTTTAGCAGTTCTGGAATTGGACACAATATCCCAGTTCATGGTATTACTAAGCCAAATTATGTCTTTTTATGCAAAACTGGTGGCTCTAAGCTTCCCTTACTTGTTAGCGTCCTTTAATTTATTGCTTCAGTTCAAAACTAAAGAAAATCTGGCTGATCAACTATGTTTATGGTAAGGGGAGAATTTTGTACATATCTGTTCATTTAACACTGTGTCTTAGGATCATATGTGTTACTGTTTGAATAAAATATACGGCGCAATTTGAAAAATAATGAAGCATGGTATGAAGGTCTCTGGTTTAAAGCTGCAGCACACTGAGACTTTTTTTTTTTGTTGTTGAGAGTTTTCATAACACTGGCAATCCTGTGATATAGCACATGCAATAGAGATTTCCCCAAAATATATTGCATTATACAACTATCTTCTTTCAGCAATATTTCCATTTCCCATTAGCACTGTTTGGCACTGTATAAACCTGCAGTTATAGAGCATCTTATACAACACTGCAGACCCCAGATAATGACTTACAGTACTGTATAAATTACTGTGTGTGTATCACTGAGATCCATGTTATGTACACAACCAAATGCTTATGGCTTGGAGCTGAATATAGCTTTAAATTGCCAAATAATGTTTCTGTTATTACACTCACAATGTTTATGATGAGTTTTGTGTATCACTGGAATTCTAATCTCATCCCTTTCTGTCAGTGTGTGTGTGTGTGTGTGTGTGTGTGTGTGTATGCGTGTGCATAATTACCCATATTGTCCACATTGGACAGAAAAAATCATGACTAGAATTTGCTCCTCTAAAAATATCAGTGAGAGTCCAACTTGCATGTTTACTCTGAATCCACATTTCCTGTTTAGATTGCATTAATGAGGTATCGACCATACGATCTATTTAACAGGCAAACAGCTGATAGGATTTTTAATATCCTCCTGTGTTTTATGTAGTAGAAGTAATAACACAGCCTTCAGAAAAAAAGTTGATAGAATAGTTGATCTATTATGATCCATCGACAGAGGAATGCAATGCATGTCTGTATGACTTGATAATTATTTAATTATAATAAATTCGATAATTATTGTTTAATGAAGATCTACATTATCCACAAGGAAGCTGTTAAAGCTCAAGATGACCAGGACAGACATCGTAGCGTCAAGTACAGCGGTGTCAATTTCAACTTCATAATGTCATTGTCCAGGACACCACCACCACCACTACTACAAATGAGCCCTCCACATTTGAGCATGATCTAATGGAATTTTCATCATATTTTGTAGAGCATCTGTAAGTAACTAGCTTGTCACTATGTAGTCAATATTGTAACAGTGAACGTTATTATTGAACGTTAGAAACAGCTATGTGTTGAATTATCAGGTTGAACAAAACAGGTTTTCTTCTTGCGTTGCTCATTAACAGGGACGCATGGTGGCACAGCGGTAACATTGCCACCTCACTGCTCCAGGTTCCCCAGCTCAATGCTGAGCTTCTTGTGTCTGTGTGAGTTGTCTCTGAGTTCTCGGGTTTCCTCCCACTTCCTAAAAATATGCCAGTAGGCAAATTCGCCATGTTAAATTGCCTCAACATTTGAATGTACAGTATATGAATGTGTGTATGCATGGCGCCTAGTGATGGCCTGGCATCCTATCACGGGTGTATTACCATCTCCTTCTCAGTATTTCCAAGATGAAGATCTGAAGATGAACAAATGAGTTCATTAACAGTTAGTTTTGACTCAGAAATAAAGCAGCATTGCAGGCGTGACTCTTTTTACTGTACTATATTAGTTTATATTTTACTATGTGAAAAGTATTGATACAGTATTGATTAGAGGTATTGATTCTCAGATATGTAGAATATAAATACATGAGCTAACAGAAATATCCAACAGCTATGGACTTTTCAGTTCTAATGCTAATTTCATCATCACACTATGCAGAGTAATGTAATGCGGAATACGTGACATATACCATGGTAAGATGCTAAACAAGACAGTTATATAAATCACGTATGGTAATTTAAGCTTTTTTAAATAGATACAACTTCAAGGCATGGATGAGGAAAAGGGCCATAACTCACCATATTAATATAACGGTGGTGGAAAAGTAGACAAACATGAATAAAATGGATTCTATTGAATTCAGAAGTTTGACAAGCCTTTAAAAAGTTTTACCAAAGAACAGTAAGATCAGTCAGTAAATACTAAGGGCAAAAAGCAGAAGTCAGAATACAGGTGAATTACTGAATGAATTCCTGAACTTTTGATGGACATTTCTGCCAGCAGTAGCAGTGTATGGAGTGTTCTTTCGCTGTCATTGAAAAATGCTGAATTTTCTGTTTTCTACTGTAGATATTATAGATTATGTACTGTACATCACAGGCAGACAGTTACCTGTGCAAAACTCAGCACATCCAAATCATGGATTTAAAATTGTTCAAATCAGTAAACAAATGATTCATTAAACATCAATTCATGATCTCATTTATGATTCAATTAATTATAAAATGTAAAAATAACAAGTAAAAAAAAAAAAGTAACAAGTAACACTCCAGTGCCTCTGATGTTTTACATATATTTTATTATATCTTTTCAAACCAAGTATTCTGCTTTCACAAATAATATGGAAGATTACATGATTAGAGTGTTATATTTTAGTGATCATTGTGCAGTATTATTCTCTCGTTATTATATCCAGCAGTCAAAGTGTCCTCATTGGTGTGTGTGCGTGTGTGTGTGTGTGCTTTATTATTTCACCTTTTCAATAAAGTTTCGTTAGTGCAGGATATTAAATCATACCCTAACTGTCCTTGTTAAGAAAAGAGAAGAGAGGGGAAGGAAATATTATCATTTGTCCACTTCTCTTTTACCTTCTCCTCTCTTCTTTTCCCATCTTTTTTTATGAATGCCTCATGTTTCTCTTGTCTTGTCTTGTCTTTTCTTAGAAATCTTATATACTTCTCATGAGATCACACTGATAAAACCAATATCAGATTTTTTTTTCTAAGACATTTGTAAGATTTCAAAACAGGAAGGTCAATATGGATGAATTGTGTTCCATTTTCATAACAATGAAGTCTTAAAAAAGGTATAAATGCTACCTCTACTCCTAACCATAACCATAAACATCAAATTCTCATATAAATTGCTTTGTATAAATTGTGGGAGACCATGAAAAGTGGGAGACCATGTAGCTCTATGGATGGGGCTGGCTTTGTAGGGTTGCTGATTAACTAATGTATATCACAAATATGATTTTTCTGGAAGTGCCTGAATACTGCAAGGACTTTTTCCAGGTTTGATGCATATTTTCATTTACATTCTCTGCTTTGGTGATTCATAGAGTTTATGTGTAGTAGGATTTCAGGCCTCTCAAATGTCAAAGTAATGTGTCTTTATGCATCACTGCCTGATCCCACACAAAAGCAGTCACCGTCAAATCTCTGTGACATTTTCTGTGCCTGTCATCTCTCAGCCTGCAGTCAGAGACTTTTATCACACACTCACACATACACATACACACACACACACACACACACACACACACACACACACACATGCACACAAACTCATGGAGGTTTTCCCTTGAAATATATATTCATATGTCCAGGTACTACTAAGTGGGGCATAATTAATATTTATTTATGTTTTATTTATCCAGACAGGTCGCTTTGAGTTCTCCGGTTTCCTCCCACCCCCAAAACATGTCTGTAGCTGGACTGGCTAAGACAAATTGCCCCTAAGTGCGAATGAGTGTGTGAATGTTTGTGTGCAGGGTGCCCTGTGATAGAATAGCATTCTATCCATGATATAATTCCATCTCATGCCCAGTGTTCCTGGGATAGGCTCAGGATCCGCCGTGACCCTGAACAGGATAAAATGCTTAATGAAAGTAACAAAGTGAGTAAAATTCTTAGACTGAGTTGATTTTGAGTTCAGTTGATCACTCGACTCATTACTTTGACCCCCAACTACTACACTGCTATTCGCCAGGTTATTTTTTTTGTGCCAATAAATGTTTATACATTTGTCATTTATCATACGTATTATCATTATTAGCATGTGAGAGTTTAACATAAATTACAGTTAACTAGCTAGCTAATTTTGTCACTAAAAAATCTTCATCTAAGTGATTTTAACTCCTTAAAATCATTTAAATTGGACAGATAGGATGTCTGTAAAAGAAAATCTCAAGAGGAGGAATATCCAAGCACAACGAACAAAAAGCTCCAAAGTAGGAAAAGCTACTGCATTTACTGAATTACAGTGAATTTCAAATTTGGATTCATGTGCATGGACAGTGACAGCCAGCTTTCCTAAAAAAGACATTTGGAAGCAAAATGTGAAAACTTGGGCACAAAACCAATCAAATATTTCAAGATAATAGCTGCACAGCTTAAAACAGAAGCAAAAGGCAATGAGTAAAATGGCGACTATTTCTGAAAGCATGTAAAAAGGCCCATACAATCCTTGAGTCTCTAATTCCACTGGCTGCACTGGCCATATGCAAAATTATATTTAGTGAAGATCAAGCAAAGGAAGAAGATATCTAAAATACAGCTCTCCGATAATACAGTTGCCAGGAGAATATCAGAAATCGCTCAGCATTGAAGCTAATTGATCGACTGAGAAAACCATAGACCCTGGAAGTTGATGAGTCCATTGATGTGGGAAGTCAAGCCCAACTTTTAGTTTTTATTCATTACACTTGGGACTCTAAAGGGGCAGAGATTTTTGAAATGCTGGATGGATACATGAAATCAAATGGTCTTTGGGAGAACTGTATTGGCATATGTACTGACAGAGCTAAGTCTCTTAGAAGGGATTAATTTCAAACGTGTGGCAAGTGGCACCTAATATTGTAGCCAATGCATATGTTTTATGTATCATATTGGTATCAAAGGAATTATGCCCAGATTTGTGAGTGTTGGTCTAAGTTGTTAAGATTGTAAACTTTGTTAAAGTGCATTTGATGGAAAAACAATGAAACCAAGATAAATCATGTCAGATTTTTTCCAACTTTAATGTGATTTAGTCAGTGTGTGATACATGTGATACATGTGTCAGTGCTCAGAATTAACCACTGATATTCAAGCTCATGTTTAAAGGTAATTATCATTCACCTGTCTTCAATTACATGATTCTAATTAACCCCAAATAAAGATCAGCTGTTACTGTAGGATTTTCTTGACATGTTCTTGGTTTGATCCAACTGCTGAAACCATGGTGAGCAAAGAGCTTACAAAACATGTATGGACTCTTATTGTCAAAATGTATCAGTCAGGAGAGGGGTAAAAAAGAATTTACAAAACATATATGTATCATGGAACACTGTGAAGACCATCATCATCAAGTGGGCGCACCACAGTGACATTTTGGTCTCTCCAAAATAGACAAAATGACATGAAAAAACCTTATCAGGGAGGCTGGCAAGAGACCTACAGCAACATTAAAGGATCTGTAGGAATGTATGGCAGGTATTGCTCACTCTCTGCATGTGACAACAATCTCTCATATTCTTGATATGACTGGGCTATGGGGTAGGATGGCTAGACGAAAGCCCTTTCTCATGGAAAAAAAACAAACAAACATCCAAGCCCAACCAAATTTTGCCAAATCACATGGCCAAATGTGTTATGGTCTGAAGAAACCAAGGAAGAGCTTTTTGGGCTTAATTTTGGGCTTAAAAGATATGTTTGGTGCAATAACAACAGATGAAGACAAGGAAAAATTTCACCTTCCGGCATGATAACAACCCAAAGCACAAATCCAAGTCAACAATGGAATGTCTTCAGAAAAAAGATTAACATTTTGGAATGGCCCAGTCAAAGCCCAAATGCAAATCCTATTTGAAAATCTGTCGACTGACTCGATTGTGTGCACAGATTGTGTGCACACCTTGCAATTTGATAGATCTGGAGCATCATTTTTGCAAAGAAGAGTGGAATAAAATTACCAAATCAAGATATGCTAAGTTGGTAGACTCTTACCCAAAAAAGCATTACAAGCAAAAGGTGCTTTAACAATGTATTAGTTTAACAGTTTGCACATTTATACAGCCAGGTTTTTGTAAGGTTTTAGACTTTTTATATCCACTGTTTATACCTGTAATTTGACCTGCAAAAACACTATGCCATATCCATGCAGTTGCTGAAAATGAATCAAACTTTCCAACCAATCAGTTGCAGGAATTCAAAAGCACCAAGGGCTAAACTGTTATGAAATATTATGTCATGGCGTGTTCATGAGAAGCTACTGTATCAAAGTCATAGAGAAGCTACTGTATCAAAGTTTGTCATAAAATATGTGTTAGTGAGTGTATATGTAGATTTTGGTAACATATCACTGTTATCTCGTTAGACATATATGACGATTCATAACAACATGAGATCTGTAATTATGTGTTTCTGATGTAAGGTTCAAAGTAAGTGTCCACTGTTTATTTCATGAGTAAAAATATTACATGACATTTAAAAATATCAAATGCCATGGATTTTGTGTAAAAGCTTTCTTAACTCTACTTAAAAAAAGAAAAAAAGAAAAAAAGTCCCAAAATGAGACTTAATGACTGAAGGCTGTGTCTTTCTCAATTATTTATTTATTTATAATTTTTGCTCCCTTAACTCAAGGGTTATTGCTTTACAGTCTATGGTAAAATAAATAAACTCAGTATCAAATGGATAAATTTTAATATTATTAGAAAAAAAGAAGAGCTCAGACTGCATTGTATGAGTGTCAGATGTAACACACAGCCTGTTATTAATCTGACAAATAAAACTCTCAAGCAAATATTATCACAGTGGGACAGTCATCATCTAAGTGTGTGTGTGTGTGTGTGTGTGTGTGTGCGCAGCAGCAGCACCTTGGGGTAAGGCAGATATTAAACACTGAGAAATATAATGTGCATACAAATATGCACATACTTCCTCATTTGCATATTAAAACAAGTGAACATGATCTCAAGATGAGACAGCTGTAAAGAGTTTCTGAGCAGAAATAATGAAAAATCATCTTTTCTTGGTTCTGGCTAATGTCTTGATTGCAATTTTGAATCCATAATCATTTTAGGGTGAGAGGCGGAGTTAGTGCTCATAGCTTTAATTATGAGAACTACATTGCAGCAAAATCTCAATAAGTTATTCTTTTCATCCAGATAATTTGATAAACAGCAAAGCAGTATGAGTTAAGAATGGTCAGATGCGTGATGGTCAGATGTGTAAAAAATATATATATATATATATGATATATAATGACACTGAAGGCATGTTCTAAACACCATGCCTGCCAAGGTTTTTTTTTAATTAACATTTGGGTCCCTTTAAGTGAGACAGGCACCTTCAAAGAATGGACACAGTTAGCATTGTAAATGAGTATGAGTTGCCCTTCCTACATTTGGTGTGCAAATTGGTGTACATTAGTCCGAACAAAAAAGGTTGCTCTCATGTGGGCCGGACTGGATGATAAGCTATGAAAAGTCATGTTGATTAGGTTTACCACATTTATTCATTCTTCTTCTCAATCTGCTGTAACTTGGTCACAATCACTGTATTGTAGATTATAAATTTGATTATATTTCAGGAAATAGTTCCTAATTAAATTAACTGGTTCTGTCACAGGCAGAAAGAGAAAAAAACCCTTCAGGAATGGACACGATTCATCAAACTTTCTGTGGGAGCTGGCAGGATTGGTCAGAATTCCTTCAGGAGTGGGTAGGAGTAGAACTAAAAGAGTAGTCCCGTGCAAAATTCTAGTATAAACTCCTGATTGCTTTTGGTTAGTGTGGAAGCAGAGTTTGTGTGTGTGTGTGTGTGTGTGGGTGGGTGTGGGTGTGTGGGTGGGTGTGTTGTAAAGCCTCGCACTTTCCTGTTCTCCTTGTCTTTGCAGGCCTTCAAACCTTGATTATTGACTTGATTGTTGTGGAGTGGCCAACTGGCTGCATTTTGATTCCAGCCATGCATTATGAGCATGATTTTAGAGATAAAAATAAAAAAATAGCTATGCACATATACAGCCACCTGCCACTGCTGCTCTCTGTTTCTTTCTTTTTTCTTCTCTTCTGGAGAACACTCATCATTCTCAAGGGAAAAAAAGATGACTGTGCTGACTGCAGGCAGGTATTAGATCCAGTTACTGACTGCCATTCCTCTGTGCCATGATCCCTTCTTTGCCTTTTTCTCTCTTCCCATATGAAACAGCAGCTCTTTGCTTTGGGCTCAGTCTCTCTCTCTCTCTCACTTTCTTTTTGTATCTTTCTGGGTAGCATTTTCTCCCTCCTGTCCTCTTTCCCTTTCCCCATGCTCTTCAGTAAGTCTGTTTTTCAAGAAGGGTTTAGAAGTGTTTGTTCATTTTGAGCACACTGCAAGTTGTGAACTCCACCTGAGAACAGTAGCACTGGTTTTATTTATGCTGTTAAAACCTAATATAAAATTGAACTCCTTGACCCTTATAATTGAAACACTTTGAAACAGTGCACACTATATGGCCAAACGTATGTGGACACGTGATGAATCACACCCATATGTGCTTGTTGAACATCCTATTATAGATTTAGTCCCCCTTTGCTGTTATAATAACCTCTACTTTTCTTGGAAAGCCTTCCACTAGATTTTGAAATGTGGATAAGGGGATTTGTGCCCATTCATCCACAAGAACATTACAGAGGGAATGCACTGATGTTGGCTGATAAGGCCTGGCATGCAGTTAACATTCCAATTCATCACAAAAGTGTACACTGGGGTTGAGGTCAGGGAATGCGCAGGCTACTCAAGTTCTTCCACACCAATCTTGGCAAATCATGTGTTTATAGACTACACTTTGTGCACAAGAGCATTGTGCACAAGAGCATACTGGAAAATGTTTGGGCCCCTTAGTTCCAGTAAAGGGGAATTCTTAATGCTACAGAAAGCAAAGACATTCTAGACAATTGTGTGCTTCAAACTTAATGCCAACAGCTTGTGGAAGGCCCACATATGGTTGTGATGGTCAGGTGCCCACATACTTTTGGCCGTGTAGTGTACATTTAAAATTTTATCTCTTCAAATAATCCTTATCTGAAATTGAAATCTATCTGAATCTTTTATTTACATTGTTTCGATGCCATATATTCCATAAAATTCTTGCAGTCTGATGGAATATTGGCTAATTGGTTTACATTTCCTTTTTTTAAATGCTAATTTAAATACTCCATGAAGAGGTAAGTCTTTAGTTGTCATTTGACAGTCAGTGACTCAGCTATTCAGACATCTAGGGGAAGCTCGTGCCAGAACAGAGGAAAGCCTTTATGCATGCCTTTCTTGTACCCTGAGAGATGCTGAGACCAGTTGAGCAGTGCTAGAGGATCGGAGTTAGGGTGATGCAGTATGGGGTGCTATAACTGCTTTAAAGTAGATGGGTGCTGGTCCATTTTTCACTATGTAGTCAAGCATCAGTGTTTTAAATCTGATGTTGGCAGCCACAGGAAGCCAGTGGAGGGAGCGTAGCAATGGAATGGTGTGAGAGAACCTAGGAAGATTGAAAGCAAACAATGTCGAATGGCATGCAGAGGCAGACGTGCCAGGAGCTAGTTGCAGTAGTCCAGTCTCGAACATTTCACATCAGTGCTGTGATCTAAAATTGACACTAATAAATGAATATAAATGACTCAAGGACACTAAAAACACATAGAAAAGGGTGAGCTATACTCTCTAATGGTACACCTATAAGGACAACCAACTCAGAATTTGCGTCTAATATGCTGGGCAGTAAATTTACACAGTACTTAAAATTCCAGCAACACTGTTAATTTAACAGTAAACTAAGTGAAGCAATCTGTGGCCATGTTGCTCTCCTGTGCTCTCACAAATGTTTCTAACCTAAAAGTACACCTAGTTTGGGTGGCCTCACAACACTGCAGCTATTTCTGTGTGTAAGCATTATCTTTCTGCACCTGGAAACAGTACACTTCTGTAATCCAATTCTACAACAGCTCATTGTGCCTGCAAGGTGAGAGTCTGTTATTGCTGAGGTGAGAGTGTGTTATTGCTGAGGTTAGAGTGTGTTATTGCAGAGGTGAGAGTGTGTTATTGCAGAGGCAAGAGTATGTTATTGCAAACCGCTAGGAGCTTTTAAATAAGTGGCCCCAGGTAAAAGGGAAATTATGACTTCTTGTGCTATGTGCAGTCTGAATGAACATATTCAACTAAGTAATGAAGAAAAAAAAACACTACATTATCACACACTCTGCAAACCTGTGCAATAACTAAGAAGCTGCCAGTTATTAAAAAAAAAAAAAAAAGTGTTGTTTACTCATCCAAGCAAATGGAATTGTGAGCAAGTGATAGGGGGAATCAATCAAGTTTAACAAAGGGAGTTGAACATCTGGATGTTGTTGCCTAATTGGCAGTGTGGTTCATGTTCTGGATATGAAAAACAGATTGTTACAGCTTTTCTTTCAACCACTGTTTTATCATCCCTAGTGCACTTAAAAAAAATTAACACTTCTTAAAAAAGGACTGTGTTGTGATGCAAAATGATATTAAACCATAATTTATGACTCATTACATTCTGTTTTTTTTTTCTGGAATTCCATCTGTGCCTAAATTAAATACTAAAAAGGCAATTTAATAAGTCAAATGACAACTTTAAAAAGGCAGATTGTGAAATAAATAATCATATAAAGAGTGCAGAAGTACACAATACGAGGCAATAAATTAAAACAAACAAGCAAACAAACAAACAATCAAACAAACACACAAATAAATCTGCAAGCATCAATTAAGGGGGCCCAATTTTTTGCCCAAAAAAGACCAGAAGACATTAGGACCACTTGTTCCCAGGGAGATATACTAAATTTGAAAGCAAAACTTTAAGCCATTGCTGAGTTATTGCCCTACTTCCTGTTTTCAGAAGCCCTCTCAAATTGCAAATGAACTCAAAACTACATTTGTTAATATTAGATCATGTTGATAAACATACAGTATTTGGCAAGTTTGGTGTCAGTTATGTAAAAGCATTGCTGAGGATGAATGACACAGTCATCCAAATTTCTTGATGACTGGACAAAACTTGTATGAGAAGAAGTTGAATCAAAATTTTGGAGAATCCAAATTAACATCATGATATCTGTTGAATGTGTGGAATTGGGTTTGTACGACATTGCATAAATTTTTCCACTGAAATTTTGAAAACCATCAAATTAAACATGAGTAAAACAGTAAACAGTTTAAACATTGAATATTGATTTTTTTTAAAATTATGCCCTTTTATCTGATTTATTGACTTTATTTACTTAGTTTTACTAGCATTAAATGCATCATATGTAATGTTTTCATAGGCTTTCGATGTGTTATTGTAACTGCTGAAGTATTCTTACAAAAATGAAGGAAATCGAGCGATCTCCATCCGATGAGAACTCCAACCAGGAGTAGGGCATCAGGATGGATCAGGCAGGTCCGGAGAGCAGAAGGGATCAGGATCACTGGTATCTCAGGAGTAGCAATAATACTATAATAATTGGGAAATTGATAAATGGCGAAAAAGAGTATTTAAAAACACTGATCATATGTTTCTGTGTGCATCGTTTCTCACTTGCTCATGCCACTATTTTGGGCAGCCTTATGTTGAGATACAAAATGTTAGAATCAGATTAAAAGCAACCTGTCTTTATTTTCTCAGTATTTAGTGTTTAAATTTAATCACAACTCTTATACGATAACGTCTTTATGCACAGCCATATTGAGTTTGGACACAATAAAGGGGAGCCAGCAGCAGCTGGAGCTTTTTTAGGCATTTGCTAATGAGTCTGTGTCAAAATTGAGATATCACAGAAGAAAATGGTTGAACAGACATACTAGGATCTGGGATGAGCATTTATGGCAAGCCAAACAGGAAATATACAACAAACATTGATATATATGGAAAGAAACCTGATATATACTCACAGTTCACTGATATATATTCACCAGCCAATCATGTGGCAGCAGCACAATGCATAAAATCATGCAGATACAGCTCAAGAGCTTCAGTTAATGTTCACATCAAACATCAGAATTGGGAAAAGGAGTGATCTCTGTGAGGTTGTTGTTGAATCAGAGGCTAACATCTTGGTGCCAGATACCACAGCACACCTCAGAGGTTAGGAGTCCATGGCTCTAGGGGTCAGAGCTGTTTTGACGGTATGGGTGGAGACTACACAATATTAGGCATATGTTACATTAAACATTAATATGGTTTTAATGTTATAGCTGTATATATATATATATATATATATATATATATATATATATATATATATATAGTATGTTTTTCATTCATTATCAATTTAGTTCTTAGTGTATGTATAACAGTTCTTCAAAATAATTTAATTTAGTATTAAGTAGTAAAATACTAAATAATAAGTATTCATTACATACATATTAAAGACAATTTTGGTTTTATATCAGTGTTCATTCTATATATATTGATATCCATTTAATATATAACAGACTTCATTCCATATACAGTTAGGTCCGGAAGTATTTGGTCAATGACAGAGTTTTTGTGATTTTGCCTTTATACACCACCACAATGGATTTGAAATAAAACAATCAAGATGTGATGAAAGTGTAGACTTTCAGCTTTATTTTAAGAGGTTCCACAAAAATATGGTATTTACCATTTAGGAGGTAAAGGTATCGCGAACCAGTTTTCAAAGAAGACTTAGAAAGCAGAAATATGGAGGCCATACCACAAGATGCAAACCAAATTAGATTATTGATGATGTAACTCAGCAGCAGAATGAATTCAGAAATCTACAGAAACATTCTGTCTGTCAATTTACAGAGAAATGCATCCAATCTAATTGGGAGGAACTTCATCATGCAGCCAGACAATGACCCATAACACACTGCCAACACAACAAAGGACTCCATCAGGGGGAAAAGTGGAAGGTTTTAGACTGGCTAAATCAATCAGCAGACCTTAACCTAACTGAGCATGCATTTCATCTCCTGAAGAGGAGACTGAAGGGAGAAACCCCTCAAAAACAAAACAACTTAAAGAAGCTGTGGTACAAGCCAGGTAAAGCATCACAAAAGAAGAATGCAAAAGTTTGGTGATGTCACTGGACTGCTTGTTCGATGCACTTATTGCAAACCAGGTGTATGCAACCAAATATTAAGTGTTATTTACTTTACTTTAAGACTTTCTGTTCTAATACTTTTGCTCACCAAAAATTTTGGTTGTCTGCCACCAAAAGGTGCCATATTCTAAGCTGTTTAACACATCTAAATGTAAATTCTGATCTATATATTCATCTTTTGATCTCAAACACAAATGTCTTCAGTGTATAGCAAAAACAAAAGAATTGGCCTTGCTGTTCCAATACTTTCAGAGGGTACTGTATATATTATATGGCCAAAAGTATGTTAACAGTTGTTGAAAGCACAGAATTGTCTAGAATGTCATATGCTGTAGCATTAAAATTCCACTTCACTGGAACTAAGAGGCCTAGCCCAAACCCTTTTCAGCATGACATTGCTCCTGTGCACAAAGCTAGGTCCATAAAGGCATGATTTGCTGATGTTGGTGTGGAAGAACTTGAGTGACCTGCACAGAGACTTGACCTCAACCACAGTGAACACCTTTGGAATGAAATGAAATGCAGACTGTGCACCAGGCCTCCTCACCCAACACCTTTGTATGATGTAGCATTAAGATTTCGCTTCATTGGAACTAAAGGAGCCTAGCCCAAACATGTTACAGCATGACAATGTTCATAATATGAGGTCAGCAAAAATAGCTAGACTGAAAGAACTCAAGTGGCCTGCATAGAGCCTTGACCTCAACCCCACTGAACACCTTTGGGATGAATTGAAACACTGACTACACCCCAGGCCTTCTCACCTGTCATCAGTGTCTGACATCAATCAAGAAATCCCCACAGCCACATTCCAAAATCTAGTGGGAAGCCTTCCCAGAAAAATGGAGTCTGTTATAGCAGCAAAATAGGTACTAAATCTGGAATTAGATGTTCAAAGAGCATATGGTTGTGATGGTCAGGTGTCCACAATCTTTTGGCCATATAGCATATTTTCTCTAATTGAAGCAAACAAGATAAAGGGATCAAGAGATTAATGAAGAGATTAAAAGAGGAATAGATTGATAGCTGGATTGATGCACTATGAGATTTTATGCTCCATATTTGCAAATTGGGGACTTTTGGACCTGCAGTGGGAGGAAAATCTGCTTAGATGGATTAAATCAGATTTACTATAACAGCAGAGCTAAATGACCTCAAATCTGAGTCTATGTTCACAGAGGAGTTACAGTAATTCCACTTTTTTCTGTTGTTCTTGTCTTTTCTCAGGACACCTAAACTCTGTTCAAGGACTCTTTATTTACTTGGATTTGATTCTGCTATATTTTTTGGGCATATAGAGTATGATTAGTACAGATACACACACTCACTTTTAGTAACCATTTTATCCTAGTTAGGGTCACACTGGATCCAGATGGGACCAGAACATTGTATGGCACCAGACACATTCACATCTAGGGGAAATTTTGCATAGCCAATCTGCCTATCTTCCTATGTTTTTGGGAGATGTGCGGAAGCCGGAGGAGACCCACACAAACACAACTTGCAACTCTTCACACAGACAGTAAACTGTGCTCAGGATCAAACCCAAGACCCTGGAGCTGTGAGGCGGCTCTGCTACCAGCTGCACCTCCACCTACCTGAAGATGAAAAGTCTCATGAAATTAGTCCACATTAAAAAAATTAAACATATGATTGAAGCACTTAGGCATCCCTCAACTGAAATCAAAAAGACAACTTTGCCTGATTCCAGCACCTCCAGTATTATTGCTTATTATCCAGGTGGTTAAGATGCAAATTACACACACACACAAACACACACCCTAGTGTCTGGGACACTTTTACCAACTCTATCACACACAGACACACTCTGTACAATATACACAACTGTACAGCTTTTTGTTTTTGGTCTATATATTCAGGGCAGAATGGCAAGCTGTTTTTTTTTTTGATAGACCCTGATAAAGTTGGATGCTGGACATGATCAATGAAAATTGTTTGGGACCAGAAAATCATTAAAAAGCACTTATAGAGCTTTGCCCTAACTGTAGAAAAAAGCCAATGGCAATGCATGAAGCTCACAGGCTATGCGAATAACGATGACTATACATTATCCTTCATCTGACGCTGCATGAACAAAGCAGAGAGTGACATTGAACAGCAGACATAGTTGTTGAGCATTTTAGGTAGGAAAAGTTAAGCACCTTTGCTGCATAGCTGCAGCAGGAACATAAATGAGCAGAAGGCTTGGCTGCCTGAATGGAGAAGAATGAGCTCTTTTACTATGTTGAAATGCAGAAGGAAGCAGACAAATGCAAAAGGTGTTAGCAAAAAGGCAACAGTGGTTTTCTTGGGTTCTGATCTAATGAACAAACATGAGGATATTTTTTGATAAAGACTACAAAGCACTTTTGTAAATCATTATGCTAAAAGTGTCAGATAAATGCTATAAATGCAAATGAAATGGAGTATAGAACTTGGACAAGCTTAGTGAAGTTTACATACAGAGACAGACTAGAATTCACTCAAAGCAGATGCTTTGTATTTTTTAAACTTGAATAATGAGCCCATCCTGGTGGAGATTGCTGGTAGCCCACCGTTAGATATTAATGCAGCAGCTTAATGCTGGAGTGCTGCTCAGCAGCAACGATTGTGCTGTAGGCTGGTTTTAAGGTTGCCTTAGTGAAAATAATGTTGAATTTAAATTCTCAAGTTTTTCAATGATCATTTCATTTGTTGAAGCAAATGATCTAACCTAAGCTTAGTAACTTCTTGTACTGGCAGAAACAACTGCATCCAAATACTTCCAGTAACTGGAGATTCATTTTTTCACATCACTGTGGTGGAATTTTGGCCTACCCTTCTTTGCAAAATTGCTTTAATTCAGCCACATTGCAGAGCTATTGAGCATGAACTGCCTGTTTAAGGTTCTGCCACAGCATCTCAGTGAGGTTGAGATGGACTCTGACTAGGCCATTCTAAAACCTTAATTTTGTTTCTTTTGACTGATTCAGAATTGGACCTTCTCTTGTGCTTCAGATCATTGTTTGGCTGCATAGCACAATTAAGCTTGAGCTTCAGATCACAGAGAGGTGACCAGACATTCTCCTTCAGGATTTTCTATTAGAGAGTAGAATTCACGGTTTCATCAAAAATGGCAATTTTCCCAGGCCCTGAAGCAGTAAAGCATCCCCACACCATTTGACTCTTGGTATGATGTTCTTATTGTGGAAAGCTCTGTTCAGTTTGGGCCAGCTTTATGGGAGCTTTATATCTTCCAGTAAGATCTACTTTCAACTTATTAGACCATAGAACATTATCCTGAAAGGCTTTTTTTGTGTCAATTAGATTACTAAAACAAGCTTTCTGAGAACTTCCACATTTTTTGTGTATGTATAGCTAGGGGAATAGACATAGTCTCAGTATGGGGAAATCTGAGTGACAGGTCAATGAAAATACAGATAGTTGGTTTAGTCTGTTTGTCTGTTGCCTGGTCCCAGCTCTGGATTGTCACCGATCAAATTGGCCTGTCCTAAGACTATGAGCTACAGTGCAAGAAATGAGAGCAGCACATTCCTGACCATCCCACCTTAAAAGGCCAGCCCTAAAAAGTAGTGCAATTATCTATAAAGCCCAGACAAGCACCACCTAAACATCCAGCAGTTTGGTGACCTTAAAGGTCTTTCTGTAAGCTACAATGCCATGCCACATTGGGATGGGGTCAGAATATAATATAGCATCAGACATTGCTTTTGCTAATCTGCAACTTTACAATGATATTTTTAGTAACTTCTGACTGACAAAGGCATATATCACTAGCTCCTACAGGAATATCTATCTTGGAAAACCTGTGCTTGCTATGGCTCCCAGTATTCAGCTATCAACAGCTACTGGTGCCCCCAAAGGCCTAGCTCATATCTTATGACAAAGAATAGAATCTCCTATTAGCAAAGCTCTTTTAACAGATTCTCAGTGGGTGTCTCATTGAGGAGAGCAAACCTGTTTGATGTGTGAAGCAGAGAGGAGTGATAGTTCCGTTAGCTTTTGCTATGTCACACATTGTAAGAAAGCAAAAAGGAAGGTTAGGTATATTACTTTGTTTATAACCATGTTTCTATGAACTGGTGCCACATGAATGGCTGATTAGATATTTACATATTTCTGCTACTGAAAATGGAATCTGACTACAAGTGTATATCACACACACACACACACACACACAGAAATTCTCTACCTCTGATTGGAGAGGAGAAGTCAGACAAAAAGTTATCCTAAAGCCCCCCATTTAAAGTTACAAAAAGTAGTAAGTGGACCCTGCCCAGTTTACAGATACCAGAACCTCTGGAGCCAAGCCTGTGGTGGTGTCTGGTGACCAGGCCACTCACATAACCTGGTTGGCCTTTAGCCTTAAATGGCAATGTGGAGTTATCTAGTGGGATCACTACCAGCAAGAGGAAGAGTGGGGTTTGGGTGCAATGCCATTAGGGAAGCAGGCATGTGATGGACAGTCTTAGATGGACTAGATCCTTGCAATGAAATCTGGCTTTGGGAACATGGAAAACTTCTTGATTGGGGTGGTGTCTCTTCTTGGTGTTGGGATAATTACTAGTCCCAGCCTCACAGTTGGATAAGAGAGTTGATTCTATGAGATTTCATGTCACAGGAAAGAAAACTCTGACTGTTGTTTATGCTTATGCACCACATAGCAGTTTAGTGTATTCAGACTTTTTGGAGAATGTGGAGGAGGTGCCCAGGTACTGATTACATAATGCTCTTCAGGGACTTAACTGTTCATTATCTGTTCATTGGGAGGAACAGCCTTGTGGGTCTGAAGCTGAGCAGTTAAATGTTATTAGACTTCTGTGCAAGCCACAGATTGTCAATAACCAAGGCTTTATTCAAACACAAGGTTGCTTATAAGTGCAAGTGGTACCAGAGCAAATGTTTAGCAGATTAAATGATTTTTTGATTGTATTATCAGACTTGAGACAGTTTTGGACACTCAGGTAAAGAGAGGGGCAGAGCTGTCAACTGATCACCAACCCAGGAGAGGCTTCTTGGTTGCTTGGGAGTGCCTGGCAGAAGCTTGGGTGAGAGATGAATTTAACTCCCACCTCCAAAAAACTTCTCCCTTGTATAGTATGAGGTTAAGGACACTAAATCTTGATGGACTTAATGGAATTAATATTCAAAACCTTAGAGATAGCTGCAGAAAGCTGTAGCCGAAAGGTGGCTTTGGTAATATGGTGGTAACCCTTGGACACACTGGGGACACCAGTCATAAGTGATTCCAAAATTGTTGTTGTGGGCGGTACTGCAGATGTACAGAGAACCGGGTTGCTGCTTTGTGCGAGCCAGTCTCTGTACTAGCACAGACAGCTTTCTTGGTAGGAAGTCGAAACCATTTAAGGTGGGTTTTGGACTCAGTCAATGGTGTATCCTAGCTTGGACAATATGGTGTCCAGTATGGGGGGCTAGAGGTAACATCCCTCTAATTTGAAGATGAATTTCTTTTGGCACTATCCAAGTGGACCTCGGACTAACACTCAAATATTTAGTTGCTGAGTGTGAAGTGGCTGGGATGAAAATCAGCTCCTCCAATCATACAAAAGATTAAAGCAATATATTTTCAACTCATTTCCTCAATTCCTCGACAAGATGACAATGGAAAAGAGAAGGGAAACTTTTTATAGGCTACCCACATAGGATTACAGTCATAAGGTGAAAACCTTTTACTGGAAATCAGCACAAGCACACATAGAAATACTCCTTCTGATTTGGGACAAAGGACTCCAAATAAGGATCTCTATTTGCTGGTTGGTCTATGTTTCTCTCAGGCCAGTTCAAAAGAATAAGGTCACGAGTGCAGGTGGCAGAAATGAGTCTCCTTCATTACTTGATGGGCTTATACTCTGTGAGAGGGTGAATGCTTCACAATTCATAAAGGTAGAGTCACTGATCCTCTGGTTTGAGAGTAGCTAGTTGAGGTAGTTTGGGTACTTTACCCACATTCAGCTCCCTCTAGAGAATTATCAGGCACATACCACTGGAAGGAAAGAGATTATATTGCACAGGTGGGATGTCTGTAGGAACTACATACTAGTAGCATAGCAAAGTACTACATTTAGTAGCATAGTCCCCCTTGAAATGTAATCTGCTTTAGTAATCAGTCTTCATTTCCTGTCACCATTTTATATTCTGCCATTAAAATTGCTTGGTAGAAAATGGGAAATGCATTTAATTCTCAGCAATATTTATGTTTACATAGAATTACCAATATATAAGGAAGTTATTGTATAGGAGTGCCTAAGAAACTGAAACTCAGTAGATACTATTTGTCCATATTTGTATATATAGCATTGTGTTTGAGCTTTTCTAGCTGCTTTTTGTGTGCTTGTGTTTCAGTGTACATTCTCATCTCTCTCTCTCTCTCTTTCCAGTTTTCTCTCTCAGTCTCTGTCAGGAAAATTGTATTCAGTGAGTGGCCCAAGTAATAAAACAGTAATGATAGTGGCATTTATACACACAGCAGACTGCTTGCTAGTTTCCATTCCAGCCGTGTATTTCAAAATGGCTGTAGATGCCACACACACTTGTACACACCAGTGTACATAAATTGGCTACCTTATTAATTAAATCTATATTGTATATATATATATATATATATATATATATATATATATATATATATATATAGATACACTATATTACCAAAAGTATTCGGTCACCCATCCAAATGATCAGAATCAGGTGTCCTAATCACTTGGCCTGGCCACAGGTGTATAAAATCAAGCACTTAGGCATGCAGACTGTTTTTACAAACATTTGTGAAAGAATGGGCCGCTCTCAGGAGCTCAGTGAATTCCAGCGTGGAACTGTCATAGGATGCCACCTGTGCAACAAATCCAGTCGTGAAATTTCCTCGCTCCTAAATATTCCACAGTCAACTGTCAGCTTTATCATAACAAAATGGAAGAGTTTGGGAACAACAGCAACTCAGCCACGAAGTGGTAGGCCACGTAAACTGACGGAGAGGGGTCAGCGGATGCTGAAGTGCATAGTGCAAAGAGGTCGTTGACTTTCTTCACAGTCAATTGCTACAGAGCTCCAAACTTCATGTGACCTTCAGATTAGCCCAAGTACAGTACGCAGAGAGCTTCATGGAATGGGTTTCCATGGCCGAGCAGCTGCATCCAAGCCACACATCACCAAGTGCAATGCAAAGCGTCGGATGCAGTGGTGTAAAGCACGCCGCCACTGGACTCTAGAGCAGTGGAGAAGCGTTCTCTGGAGTGATGAATCACGCTTTTCCATCTGGCAATCTGATGGACGAGTCTGGGTTTGGAGGTTGCCAGGAGAACGGTACATTTCGGACTGCATTGTGCCGACTGTGAAATTTGGTGGAGGAGGAATTATGGTGTGGGGTTGTTTTTCAGGAGTTGGGCTTGGGCCCTTAGTTCCAGTGAAAGGAACTTTGAATGCTTCAGGATACCAAGACATTTTGGACAATTTCATGCTCCCAACCTTGTGGGAACAGTTTGGAGCGGGCCCCTTCCTCTTCCAACATGACTGTGCACCAGTGCACAAAGCAAGGTCCATAAAGACATGGATGAAAGAGTCTGGTGTGGATGAACTTGACTGGCCTGCACAGAGTCCTGACCTGAACCCGATAGAACACCTTTGGGATGAATTAGAGCGGAGACTGAGAGCCAGGCCTTCTCGACCAACATCAGTGTGTGACCTCACCAATGCGCTTTTGGAAGAATGGTCAAAAATTCCTATAAACACACTCCTCAACCTTGTGGACAGCCTTCCCAGAAGAGTTGAAGATGTAATAGCTGCAAAAGGTGGACCGACATCATATTGAACCCTATGGGTTAGGAATGGGATGGCACTTAAGTTCATATGTGAGTCAAGGCAGGTGACCGAATACTTTTGGTAATATAGTGTAGATATATATAGTCTCTTTGAGCCAGCATATCTGATGAATATTGGGAGCCCTCTCACATATGTGAAGAAACATTTTTTTGCTAAATGAAGACAACATGATTAGTTATTATATCCTATTACGCTCTCACTAAACAATCATCACTCTTCTGTAAGTCTATGCTATGCAACTGTACTTGATAGATATTTCTTATCTACCTCTGACTTGCTTGGTACTGCATATTGATTTAAAGTAAAATCCAGAAAGAGAGGTGAGACAATTAAGACAGAGGTAAGATGTTTGTCTTGCACCTGTGTATAGTGGAGGCAGCATCAGCAGGAGGGCAAACTGCACTGCTGCTTGTTCTAATGGTGTATGCTGGGTAGTGAATTGGGGGAGATGAGAAGTTATAATAAAAAATGGTCAACCATATGGGGCATCAGAACAGAATGTTGACAACTTTTTAACACTCCACTAATAAAGTTATGGAAAAACCTTATCAGATATAGCCGTAAGGAAATTCTGGCAAACAGCCAAAATGATGAAATACACTATATTGCCAAAAGTTTTGGGACGTCTGCCTTTACATTCATATGAACTTTAAGGACATCCCATTCTTAATCCGTAGGGTTTAATATGGAGTTGGCCCACCCTTTGCAGCTATAACAGCTTCAACTCTTCTGGGAAGGCTTTCCACAAGGTTTAGGAATGTGTTTATGGGAAATTTTGACCATTCTTCTAGAAGCGTATTTGTGAGGTCAGGCACTGATGTTGAACGAGAAAGCCTGGCTCGCAGTCTCCGCTCTAATTCATCCCAAAGGTGTTCTATAGGGTTGAGGTCAGGACTCTGTGCAGGCCAGTCAAGTTCCTCCACACCAAACTTGCTCATCCATGTCTTAACGGACGTTGCTTTGTGCACTGGTGCGCAGTCATGTTGGAACAGGAAGGGGCCATCCCCAAACTGTTCCCACAAAGTTGGGAGCATGAAATTGTCCAAAATGTCTTGGTATGCTGAAGCATTAAGAGTTCCTTTCACTGGAACTAAGGGGCCAAGCACAACCCCTGAAAAACAACCCCACACCATAATCCCCCCTCCACCAAACTTTACACTTGGCACAATGCAGTCAGGCAAGTACCATTCTCCTGGCAACCGCTATCGGATTGCCAGACAGAGAAGCATGATTTGTCACACCAGAGAACACGTGTCCACTGCTCTAGAGTCCAGTGGCAGTGTGCTTTTCAACACTGCATCCGACGCTTTGCATTGCACTTGGTGATGTAAGGCTTGGATGCAGCTGCTCGGCCATGGAAATTCATTCCATGAAGCTCTCTACGCACTGTTCTTGAGCTAATCTGAAGGCCACATGAAGTTTGGAGGTCTGCAGCTATTGACTCTGCAGAAAGTTGGCGACTTCTGCGCATTGTGCGCCTCAGCATGCGCTGACCCTGCTCTGTGATTTTACGTGGCCTACCACTTCGTTGCTGAGTTGCTGTTGTTCCCAATTGCTTCCACTTTGTTATAATACCACTAATAGTTGACCGTGGAATATTTAGTAGTGAGGAAATTTCACAAATGGACTTATTGCACAGGTGGCAACCTATCACGGTACCACGCTTGAATTCACTGAGCTCCTGAGAGGGATCCATTCTTTCACAAGATTAGATTAGATTAGATTCAACTTTATTGTCATTACACATGTATAAATACAGAGTAACGAAATGCAGTTTAGCATCTAATCAGAAGTGCAAAAAGCAGCAAGTGCAGTATGTACAGTATAAACAGTGTGTATAAACAGTAGTAAATAAATGGAATGTACAGTATAAACAGTATGTATAAACAGTAGTAAATAAACGGAATGTACAGTATAAACAGTATGTATAAACAGTAGTAAATAAACAGAATGTACAGTATAAACAGTGTGTATAAAAAGTAGTAAATAAACGGAATGTACAGTATAAACAGTGTGTATAAACAGTAGTAAATAAACGGAATGTACAGTATAAACAGTATGTATAAACAGTAGTAAATAAACGGAATGTACAGTTAAGAGCAGTTATGTACAGACAAGGGCAGTGAGAGATAAGTGGAATTAAATTAAGATAGTGCAAGAATATACAGATGTAATATGTACAATATACAGATGTGCTATACTAATACTAAAATGCAGATGTAGTATGAACTAATATACATATGTGCTATACTAATCTACAGATGTGCTATACTAATATACAGATGGGCAATTGAAAGATCTGGTAAGTACAGAGATGAGGTATGAACAATATATACAGATATGTATATACAGTTAGATATAGTTATATACAAGGGGGAGGGGGTAGTGAAGTTCAGTGGGGGACAGAGTTCAGTAGGGAGACAGCTGTAGGGAAAAAGCTGTTCCTAAACCTGCTGGTTTTGGTCTTGAGGCTCCTGTAACGCCGCCTGGAGGGGAGGAGCTGGAAAAGACTGTGGGCAGGATGGGAGGAGTCCTTAAGAATGTTGCGTGCCCGGCGTAGACAGCATTTCTTCTGGACCACCTCAATAGCAGGTAGTGGAGTCTTTGTGATGCGTTGGGCAGTTTTCACCACCCTCTGCAGTGCCTTCCGGTCTGCAACAGAGCAATTCCCATACCAGACTGTGATACAGTTGGTAAGGATGCTCTCAATCGCACAACGCTTTCGCACAGCGGTTTCACAAATATTTGTAAAAGCAGTCTGCATGCCTAGGTGCTTGATTTTATACAGTTGTGGCCATGGAAGTGATTGGAACACCTGAATTCAATGATTTGGAGGGGTGCCTCAAAACTTTTGGCAATATAGTGTACCTGGTGTTGACCAAAATGTAGTTTGACCAAGATAAATGTTACTGAACATGAAGAAAATGATAATGAAAATGAATAGGCCATAACAATAATTTCCATGTTGTACTATGTGTTGCTACAAGAAACATGAACCTTAAAAATAAATTGTCATCCTGTCTACTTTATAGATGTAAGGACAAATGAGGTGCCAGGACAGATGTCAATAGATGATGTTGATTAGTTCTGCAACTCGAGTGGTGTGACAGCCTGAAAATCGGGCTAAAATCTAGGTTGTCAATTTCAGCATATGGTGACTAAAATCACATGCTCTTTCATTATTCTTTCTGCAAACCTATTCATCACTGTGAGGCACAATTAAGGCAGACTAACTATTTAAATGAGTGGACAATGATATTCTTTTCTCAGAGCTGAAAAATTAGCACTCACAAAGCACAAAACACAGTGGCACAAAGCAATAGAAAAAGACAATTGTCTCTCCTTCTCGCACCTTGTCCTAACTCAACTTCTGACCAAGAAATAACAAGTCATCATCCCGTGCATATTCCCTCATACTGTTATACAAAATATTGAGCATTTAGAATTTCTAGAGAAATCTGAAAGATAATATAAATTGTATTATACACTCAACTACATACATAGTGCACAATAGTTAAAACAGTGTAAGAAAGATAAGTGTTGTCATGTCCCTGTCAAGTGCCGGGATGCTACTAAAAGGGACGTGAAAGGGAAAATAGAGGAGAGTCTAAACCAGCTGCTAGACCAAAAAGACAGCACCAGTTAGGTTAACCTTTAATCACAAAACATAAAGATTAGTTCTGTGTGTGCTTGTACTGATTACTAACAAAAGGTTGTGACTTTACTCTAATCCCACACGAATATCCTGCTGTATGTGGGTTGTTCCTCCTTCTCATGTTGCCACTTAATTAAGGAATTGAAAACGTAGCTTCAAAATATACGTTTCTAATCATTTGTTTCTTGCTATAATCCTATTTTTCATCTTTTAGGACATACTGTACATGATTTATATAGGGCATTATAAAGCTGTTCTATATAAAAATAGACAAAAATGGACAAGCACTTATTCAAAAATATTGAAAACAAGATCAAAATATATTGCAAAGGATTTTTTTCTACATAAATATGATACTCAAGGCCTTTGGCATATCTACAAACAAAATATTGCTTAGCACTAAATGTAATAACGAATATTTGTACTTTTGTCCACAGTTGAAGCACCACTTATTTTGAAGCACCGCTACAAATGTCGTTCAACAACTGCACTGATCTGAATGTAGATGGTCACTGCTGTTGCTGTTACATTAAACTAGAAGCTCCAGTGTCACCAGTTCGATCCTGAGCTTGAGCTGTCCGTGTGTATGTTCTGTCATGCGTGTTAAAGAGTGCATTGAAGCTGCAACCTGACAGTGGCTGCAATAGCAGATGCAGAAAGATTACGGGTGAGAGCACCTTGCTAGAGACACTGATGGCCTCACTAGTGGTATAGGATCTGGTTATAAACCTTGCATGCAGCACAAATACAAGAGAGCCGACATGCTGGTTTGCAAAGCATATGTAGAATGTATATTTGTATACACAATTGAATCTCTAACACAGTGGCACACTTGCTTCTGTCCCTTAATGAGATAATGCCCTGGTACAATTGGTACAGAAATCCTACCAGCAATAATCCAAGCATTTCTATTTTCCGTGACTTAAAGTCAAGTCTGTACAGCTAAATGATCCATACAGATATGTTTACTGATATGCTTAGATGCACAGTTTGCCCAAACAGTGTTGCTTGATCATTGAGTGTTGCTTGATCATGCACAGTGTTGCTTGATCATTGAGCCCAACATTACTATTGAATGCACTAAAATACTAGAAGTCTCCAGCTCAGGCTGATTGAGCCTGAATGGGGCTTACTGAGCTCACTGACTCAGCTGATTTGCAGAACAACAAAAGAGCCACTTGTGCATGGCAGTGACCAATAATGTTTCATTCTTAGTTGATTCATAATGATTCCTAATGATTGATTCTTAGACCAAAATTGGAGGGAGTTACACAGGATACAGCATGGGTCATGTCTGTGCTACCAGCCAAACACAGAATGCTACAGTGGTTCTGTGCCAGATCAAGGCATGACCAAGGCATGAGTCACTGACAGGACAGTGCTGAGGCATCTCGCTATCATATCTGAAAATATGCTGTCACTTACAGTTTCACCACTGACCACCACCAAACACAGTGAACCACCAAAGATCACAAAAGAGCAAGACCATCTCGTTATACCAACTGGGGTCAGAATGCACCCCATTTGGTTTAAAAAGTCGAAATGTCCATATGCTACACACACTGGATGTAATGCAAGCAGTGAAAAACTATAATTGGTTTGTTACCATGGGCCTAAAAAATACATTTCCACATTTCAATTGCTGTGGGAAGGAGTCATGTGGCAGCTTCACAGACTCTTCATTCAGTGACATGAGCACTTGACTCACTTATCATGCAAACCTTCTGAATGGAAGACAAAGCCATCTCAATTATGGATGTGGTCATTATATAACAATATGGCTATACATTGCCTTTCTATATCTGGCTAGGATGTGAGTATCAACAACTCCAGTAGTGAAAACTGGGAATGTAGCTGCTCATTTCAGTGTTGGCCAAATGCTCAGCACCTGTTAGTAATATATCATAACACAGAGGTATGTCAGTATTAGTGATTAGGGCATTTTTGTGTTGGTCCAGTGCACAGGAAATTATAATGTTCGTTGCAACCCAGGAATCTGAAAGTAAAAGAATGGGATAAATGTATCTTGATCTCAGCATATCAACAATATGAAAGTTGCAACATTTTCATGAATTCACATTTTCAGAGTTACAAACGTAGCCTTCTGATTTACATACTGTAACAAATGGCTTTAGATTTTCTGTGGTTAGCATGTTTGCCTCGCACCTCCAGGGCAGGGAGTTTGACTCCTATCTCCGCCCAGTGTGTGTGGAGTTTGCATGTTCTCCCAGTGTTTTGGGAGTTTCCTCCAGGTACTCCAGTTTCCTCCCCCAGTCCAAAGACAAGGCATTCCCAAATTGTCCGTAGTGAGTGAATGTGTGCACGATTGTGCCCTGCGATGTGATGGCACCCCATCCAGTGTGTCCCCCGCCTTGTGCCCCAAGTTCCCTGGGATAGGCTTCAGGGTACCCCTATATACCCTAGGTATACAACCTAGTAATACCAAAAGAAATAAAAGTAGGGGTCCAATCTCTGTGCACTATAAATAAACATAGTGCAGTATAGAAAGAAGCTTTTAATTGATAAATGTATTTGCTATACTGCAAATGCTATACTGTCAAAACAGAGTGTATGTATCTTAGCTAACTTTTTATATTTCACAGTTGCACACAGTTGTTTATTTCTTATATAAGTACATATGAAATGCTACTTAAAATGAGCATAAAGCTTGTAGAAACGGTCAGATTTCATTGGGTAACCTCATCAAATACATTTCTGAAAATTGAATGTGCATGCTTGCTGTCAGTCCCAATTGTGTAAATAACACCAATAGTAACATATACATTAAATACTACAGTACTACAGAAAGAGTTCTAGGGCTCTGTGATAATGGAGCAAAAGGTAGGTGTCTGAAAAAATTAAAGATGTGGCCTTGCCAGAAGAACATTTGTGGTGCTATATCAAGTGGGAGAGGAGACAGAAAAAAGGGAAGAGGAAGGTGCCTGAATATTTCACCTGAAATCCACCACACAGTAACACAATTTTCATAATTCTGCCTCTGTAAACCACAAGTGTGAAATGCACATAACCATCTAAAACATAAACCTGAGGTATACATATTGAAAGAAAATGCATATCAGCTTGCTCTCCCTTTGAATATTCCTTTTCAAATGAAAGCTGTATAGTTGCCTTAGAGATACAGTCGGGTCCATAAGTATCTGGGCAGTGACAATTTTCGTAATTTTGCCTCTGTATGCCACCACGAAGGATTTGAAATGAAGCAATCAAGATGTGATTGAAGTGTAGACTTTCAGTTTTGATTCAAGGGGTTTAACTAAAAACATTGCATTATGCGTTTAGGAATTATAGCCATTTTTTACATAGTCCCTCAATTTTCACAGGCTAAAAACTAAAGTGGATGATCACAGAATTCCTTCCTTTTTGAAGAGAAACTCCTTCGCAACATCAAGAACACTCTCCAGGAGGCAGATGTATCAATGCCAAATTCTACCATCAGGAGACACCTTCATGAATGTAAACACAGAGGGTTTACCTCAAGATGCAAACCAATGGTAACACTCAAAAACAGAAAGGCCAGATTAAACTTTGCTAGAAAACATCTAAAAGAGCCTGCCCAGTTCCGAAACAAGAATCTTTGGACAGATGAAATCAAGATGAACTTGTACTAGATGGGAAGAGAAGAGTGTAGAGAAGGAAAGGAAGGGCTCATAATCCAAAGCATACCACATCATCTGTCAAACATGGTGGAGGCAGTGGAGGCAGTGAACGGTTATAGCATGGGCATTTATGGCTGCCAATGGAACTGGGTCACTGGTGTTTATTGATGATGTGGCTGCTGATGGAAGTAGCAGGATGAAATGTATAGAGATATACTTTCTGCTCAGATTCAGTCAAATGCTGTACAACTGATAGGATGGCATGTCACAATAGTAATGGATAATGATTGAAAACATACTGCGAAAGCAACCCAAGAGCTTCTTAAGGTAAAGAAATGTAAGGTTCTTAAATGGCCAAGTCAGTCACCTGACCTCAACCCAATTGAGCATGCTTTTTACTTACTGAAGACAAAAGTGAAGGCAGAAAGACTCACAAAAAAGCAGCACATGAGCTCAGCTACAGTAAAGGCCTGGCCAAGCATCTCAAGGAAAGTCAGCATTTGCTTATGTCCAAGGGTTCCAGACTTCAGGCAGTCATCCAGGTCTTAAAAATAATCCTTATATTTATAATTCTATTAGTTTGTCCAGTTACTTTTTAGCCTGTGAAAATGGAGGGACTATGTAAACAATGATTGTAATTCCTAAATGAGTAATGCAATATTTTAGTTAAACCCCTTGAATTAAAGCTGAAAGTCTACACGTCAATCACATCTTGATTGCTTCATTTCAAATCCATCGTGGTGGCGTACAGAGGCAAAATTACAAAGATTGTCGCTGCCCAAATATTTATGGACACAACTATATCTCTAAAGCAACTATACAGCTTTCATTTGAAAAGGAATATTCCAAGGGAGAGCAAGCTGATATGCATTTTCTTTCAATATGTATACCTCAGGTTTATATTTTAGTTGGTTATGTGCATTTCACACTTGCAAAGACACAGTTCTTCATTGCAAGCAAAATGCTATGTACAGTGAGCATTGTGTGTACAAAAGTAACAGCCAGTGTGATCTATAATTTCAGTAAAAATCTTCGTCAGTACATTTCAGAAAATTTGTGTTTGGATAGTCAGCAGCACAACCATAGACACAGTCTATCCAGTTTTGACATTTTTTTTTAGCATTTATTCAGAAATATTTAAGTTGGGGTCAAAGATCCTATCCATTTGGTTAGACTTAATTAGTGATTGAATGTTTTGACATAAGTATGTGGTTAATGTATTGAGTGTTTTAAGTTATTTTCTACAAATAGATGAGACAGTTTTGAAGGTCAACAGTGCTGGTAGCTTTGCAAATACCTTGGTAAATAACTTGCTTATGATATGTCCTAAAAAGGCCCCAACACTTCACCTAAAAAGAACACTGAAATTCCACCATGTAAGCATCCAGCAGCTTGTTTGTTATCATAAGACGGATGCAAATGCATTTAGAGGTTTTATTTATGAGACTGGCAAGCAAATCTAAAACAGTTTTCAAGAAACATGGTCCAAAAACATGCATAAGGTCAGGTGATCAGCAAACATCAATACCAGGGCAAAATCCAAAGTCGCAAAAACAGAACAGCGATACACAGCCAGACTACTAGGCTTGACAAGTTCACGTAAAAATGCACTGAGCATTACTTCACAAAGGGGCTGTGAAAATGGCCAGTTCTTGCCAATTTGGGCTTTGTCCTGACATTTGTTAATTTTGTCCATGTCACTCACTGCCAGAGACATAGCATTGTTCCAAATGGGCGTGATATTTAGAGGAACATTTCATTTTCCTCATGTTTTTGGGTCATATCACATAGGGTTGGAAAAAAACATAAATGAGCTTTTGATCAATCTGAAACAAAAATTCTATATAAAAATAGCTGCTTCCATTAACTGTGTAACACAGAGTGAAGGAAAGCCACAGAAACCCTATTTTTAAGTACACGTCTTATTTTTAAAAATCAGCACAGTAGGAGATAGAAAGTAGTTGGCTGGGTACAGGATGACATTTATAACACACTCTCATCACACCCAAGCTCCTGGTGCTTATAACTCTCTCGCCATTTGGCATGTTGACATTTTAACAGGTGACGCGTGGGCAAACCAATATGGCTACATAACTGTCTTTTTATTTGGTGCTGGAAACACTGTCTCAGTAACAGAGAGAGAAAGATATTTTTTGAGTGTTTTTTTTTTTTTTTTTTTTTTTTTTTAATAAACCTGGAGCATATCATTGTAATCCTACTGTTCTCATTATAACCATTCTGTTGGGGTAGTCCTTTAGTGAAGCTATTTATGTGATAAAAACCTGTGTTTGGCAAAAACTCTTTGTCTTTCTTTTTGAAATGAAAAGGTCTATTACATTTAATTATAAGAAGTATAATTAATGGCACTTGTTGTTTAATTTAGATGGATTTTAAATAATAACACATACAGTGAACAGTGCCAACTACAGACTGTAGTGTTCTACCACCTCCTAAATAACAATTTAACCCCAAACCACTATGAAGAATAACCACTGTTGCTTTTGTAAAATTGAGACAAATGTTGACTAAATTCCAACTTCTCTGCCATCTTTAAATGACAATTGATAGTATTTCATTACATTACACTGCTAGCTAGTCATTGAGCTAGGTAGCTAGGATGCAACATGCCCTCACACTTGCAAATTATTAACAAATTTTGTGAATTAGCTTCTATGAAAAGTTACAAAAATTAAGGGTAAAGTTAGAGATAAGCTTAGTGTTCTTACCTTTTGTTATGTCTCCACATAAGGAATTGGTTAAAAACCCAGGCACTGTTAATCCTAAGCTCTCCCTGTATTCCACTGGGAATTAAAGGATGTTAATGATACTGTAAGTTTATTTTTTAAAAGTGGTCTGTGAATAATGTTTGTAAATTGGTTGTTTATTATTTCTTCACCAAAGTTGGGAAAGATCAAGGGGAAAAATAATGAGAAGACACACCCACAATATTATTGTATAATTGTATTAAGTAATATCTCAAGCCTTCTATTGCACTACTTGACGTTATTATGGCTCAATGTGTTTTAACCAAATATGCGCGCACACACACACACACATCTTTATTACTATATCGGTACTATTTATTTAATTATTCATTTGTTTGTTTGTTTATTATATATTTTTATTTTATTTCATCATGAATTCATTGTAACAACTGATTTTTAAACACATACTAATGTTTGTAATGTGTAAGGGTACAGGGAACAGGACTCAGAATGCCAAAACAAGATTTTTGCCTAATATCATTTGTCACTCCTAGTTGGAAAAAAATAGTGTTATATGTTTGCTGAATCACTATGTTCACACCAGAAGCACCTATAATCACCCATTACTGGCTCCACTGCAGCAAACAGTGAGACAAATGTCCAGTGTGACCGCTACTTTGCTGGACTAGCCATTTATAATCCCCGCTTCCTGGCATGCTGGAAGGCTTACAAATATTTCTAGATTACACCTTCTCAAACAGACTTGCAGACACTAAACAGCATTGGGACAACTTTTTATTTGTCTTGAATTCTTTGCTCCTTTTTTCCTGGACTCTTGCTTGATCTCAGCAATGCTTTTGATAGTGTAAATCACAATATACTCATTTCTCAGCTATTAGTATTATAGTTCTAGCCTGGTCCAGATTCTATTTTATTAACAGTCACCATTTTATTTCCACTGACAAAGGCAAATCTGTTGCCTCTACTGTTATGCAAGGCGTTTTCCAAGGACCCATCCATAGTTCTCACATGTTATGCCTCGGGTCATAACATGTATCATCACTATCTCAGTCTTCACTGTTATGTGGATGATGCCCAGTTTTATGTTCATTTATATAATTTACCACATCTTTAGCACCAGTAATTTTTTTTATCCCATTTTCTTTTCAGCATTAATGAGCTCTAAAGCATGAACAATTGGCTTGTGTCTCTCTGATTGACAGGGATGAGAGTCATGGCCTTTGGCATCATTGGAAAATCTTGGATAGGGTGAACACTTTACTGTTTTACCACTAGGCCTGAGGAGCCTACCACCAGTGGTCAATTATGTAACTAGTGAACCTCTCACTTCTATCTTACTACATGTAGTCACACTTTAGAAATCAACTTTGATCTCAGTCTCAATGTTTGTAATTCTAACAAATGGACCCAGATGCAGATTAGAGTATACATCATCCTGCGTGCTCAAATCTGTGCTCATTTTTATACATGGCTAGTAAATTTCCTAATTTATGAATGAATTTGATGTTTTGCAGGTGAGACATCAAAAATCTTACTATCATTTACAGTTTGTTTCCCAAAATAAATCTCATTTGTGAATCATTTGTGCTGCATAACTTTTCTAGCACCCCTGCTCATGGTCATAAATGTCACACATGGCACTGTTAAGCCCTTTAAACTCCTATAATCCTCTTTATACTGGATTTTATTGAGTGTGTCCTTCTTTACTTGGTGTGTTTATATATATATATATATATATATATATATATATATATATATATATATATATATATATACAGTTTTCAAGCATTAAAGTCAATAGTTTCCTGTTGTATTTTTACCTGAAATAATTCCTACTATTCTTTCATACCCCTCTTTTTTCATTCATCACCGGTGAGTGTCAGAAAGAAATTTGATTAATTTCTAGTTAGAAATGATGATGAAAATGATGATGATGATGCTTGTCATGCCAGTGCCAGAATCCATAAGAAATTCCACCTCACAGAACACACTGTGGCCTACAAACATGGCTGCCACTACAATCCATAGCACCTCACTCCACCAACACGCTCACACTCACCCGACTACTAATCATGCACACCAGTTCCCAATCACACTCATATCCTATATAAACAGACTTTGGGCACTACCCCAGTTGTGCACCAATGCAAAGTGTGCCATACCTGAACTTACCAAACCTTTGTGTCTGTGTTTGCGATTCTGGTTTTGATGGTGTCTTGTTACATGGTTTTTGCATTTTTGGATTTGCCCTTGTGTTGCTGTTTACTGATCAGACCTGTTGCCTGCTCCTGGTTATGTCTTTTGTTTCATGTTTTTGATCTGTTTTCCAGTTCTTTAAAAAATTCTAAACTGCATTTGCATCTGTCTCTGACTCCATCACATGACAATGATGGTTATTACTACTACTACTACTACTACTACTACTTCTAAAAGACATTGTGTGGTTTTATAGAGGGCCTACATTATTTAGGCATCATGGACTTTTTTTTGTTAGAATGATGTCAAAGAATGAGAATGTATACCCAGTTGCTGTGTTCTGGGCTGCAATCCAGAGATATGCAGTTATTAATTAAAGTGGACTAAATTGAATTGTAGTGCTGCCTTTACCCCTATCTTCTCTCTCTCTTCAACCACTATAAACACCTTCAAAGCTCAGAGCTTACACTGAGCCAGATCAATTTCATTAAGAGCTATAAATTCACTCATTTCTTGTCATTCATGCATCATTGGAGAAGCGATGGATGTCACACTTTGGTTTAAAGCAGAATTAGGATGTGCCAGAGGCCAGAACATGGTAATTGGTTTATTTAATTGGATGAAATGGCTTTCATAAGTGAGTCAACGTGATATAGTGATCAGATACAAACAGATGCCTCACCAGTTGCATCATTATTCGTCTAGTCCTTGAAACAGAGTGGTATACACATTCCTATCATGAATAAATCAGTTATAGATTACAGGTTCTGTGAAACCCATATTCATAAATCATTAACACCTATCCTCTATGGTACCTTTGAACTATACAGATTCCAATTTTATATCACTTTTCTGGAATCTATATAGGTGAGTGCCAATTATTTTAGGGTGATTATGACTTCTTTTTGTAGCTTGACAGCACATTGTGAAAATAAAACACCCCTGGTGTAAGAATGCATGTGCACATTTGGCATGGTCAGTGGGCAGTAATGTAAAACCTAATCAAACAGCGAAAGCTAGTGATAACTACTTGTGAGTTCAAAAAGGGATGCAACACCACATCGCTGATGTTACCGATGCCGGATAGCATAGTAATTTTAATGTATATTATGCGCTATTTGCTTATTATCTGACAAATGTTTTGTAACATAGGGCTGTATTCAGAGGTGTGTTACATGCATGTATTGTTGGTTAATACTGAAAAAGTGCATAATCTGTATTGAGAACTTAGACATACAGTAACTCCAGACATAAATTCTACAGTTGCATGGGTGTTGCGCATGCAGGGGAGAGTTTAACTTGATTGCACCTGTGTGCGTCTCAGTTCTGCGCAATTTTGACCTTGATCGTAAATCCATTTTTCTTGTGCAATATTGACTCAAGGAAGGAGCAGTATTAAGTCCAGTCAGTACCACTTTCACAATTTGCTATAACCACAATATGTTACCCTTAAATTCATCTTTTCGGCAAGTATATATACAAAAAAATATTAATATTAAATATGTCAATATGATTACTTAAAGTGAGGTATAACCATAGCAGATGAGTGCTTGGTCAGCTTAGGAAGGCACATCTAATCTAAATTAAAACATTATTATTTTTGTTATTATTATTATTAATTTCCTTTTACAAAATTATTATAAATAATATATAATATTATTCAGCCTGATTTTAGATGCTTTTACTTATTTCAAGCTTTATATTTTCTTATTCTATTGACAGATAAAATAATGCTTCTCTCTAGAAACAACTATGTCAAGCTTGAAATTAGTAATGTGTTTAATAATCATATATTCATATGATTCATATATTCATATAAATCATATTCAGTTTATTGTGATCTTATAATAAGAAATTTTTACATATTTTCACTTGGTAAGTTATTTTTTGCAGTGAAAGTTTTAATAGTGCATAGCAACTCTGAACATGCTGTTATTGCTGCAATTATTTGGTTTATTGGCCTTCACTGTTCAATTTTTCATTGCCCTCATTTGTTCTTCTTCTGCTGTTCAGATCGCCTTTGCCTTGTAAAGCCATTCTTCAGGGTGAGCACAGACATAAAAGGCCAGAAACAAAGAAGATAAGAAGAAGAAGAAGAAGAAGAAGAAGAAGAAGGGAAAAGAAAAAAATTAGTATGTACTATGTGTTTTCTTGTATTGAGGCCTGTATAGTTTGCTTGTATTGTGGTCTTCTCTAAAGCTAGTGTATACTGTGGGTCAGTATCAACAGATTTAGGTCTAGGACTTCAGTACATTCTATGCCACTAAGCAAATGCTTTTGGATTGAAGATATTGTGGTATGAACATCATAGATGAGCACATCGATGACTCATCCAGCAAGTTACAAAAGAACTTAGACAAACATCTAAGGAAATGCAGGCCTCACTCACCTCAGATAAGGTCAGCATTCATGATTCCACCATTACAAAGTAATGTGTCAGTAAAAATGATATCCATGGGAGATCAAGGAAAAAAAGCTGCTAACCAAGAAGCTCATCACTCATTTGCCAAAAAACACCTTAATGACCCCCAAGATTTTTGGGATAATGCTCTGTGAACTGACGATTTGAAAGTGGAATTTTTTTGGAAACCATGGGTCAAGAACATCATAACAACAGTCAAACATGGTGGTAGTGTGATGATGTGGGAATGTTTTGCCATCCAGGTCCTGAAGCAGCAAAAATGGTTCTGGACTTGACATAATTGATAGAAACATGAATTCTGCCAGAACTTTACCAGAAAATCTCAAAGAAGAATGTCTGATCATTAAGCTGAAGCGCAATTGGGTTATGCAGCAAGACAAAACTAAGAAGCCTAAGAGCAAGTCCACCTTTGAATGGTTTAAATAAACAAAATTAAGGTTTTGGAGTGACGCAATCAAATTCCTGACCTGAACCCCACTGAGGACCTTAAATGGGCAGTTCAAAGACATAAAAGCCTTTAATGTGACTGAATTAAAGCAACTTTGCAAAGATGAGTGGGCCAAAATTCTTTCATAGTGAAGTGAAAGACTGGTCTACAGTTATCGTAAGAGTTTTTCACAGTCATTGCTTATAAAGATGGTACAACCAGTTATTAGGTTTTCAGTGCCCAATTATTTTTACTGGTTGAAAACCTGAATGATATGAATGATATAGGCATTGCACAACCCTTTTCGTTTATTAAATGAAATGATCATTTAAATTTGGGGTTTTGTGTGTTTTGTCTTATATTACATTTTTATAAGGATCTGAAACCAAATAATGTGACAAATAAACAAATATGAAAAAATAGCTTAAATCTGGAGGAGGAAATATTTTTCATGGCACTTTATATATTGTGGCAATGCAATTTTATATTATTCTGACATTTTGTATTTATTAACCAATCGTGAGAAAGCACAGAAATGAATGATCCTCTATCATACTGCTTCTGGGTTAAAATGAATTTAATGGAAAAATGTTAAAAAAAAAAAAAAAAAAAAAGTGTACCTAACAGATGACTCATCAGCGGTGCTGATTGACCATCCTAATTATCTTTCTCTCTCTCTGTCTCTCTCTCAAAAACAAACACATGGGCATTTATGTAGCACTTTTCTAACACTCAAGGAAACAATGACTAGTTGGAAGAGGAAAGGGAGGGTGAAAGTGTTGGGAGAAAAGGTACATTTTAAGTTAATTTTAAGATGGGAGAAGGAATACAGTCATGAAGGTACAATATCCGATGCTATAGTATGCTCTGGCCCCATCCCAATGCGGCATGGCAATGTAGTTTACAGCATGGTTGCTGAACTGCTGGATGTCCAGGTGGTGCTCCGAAAACAATGTGGGCTTTATAGAGAATTGGAGTAGTTTTGAGGGCAAGGCTGGCCTGTTAGGGCGGGACGGTGTCCATCCCACTTGGGAAGGTGCTGCTCTCAGTATAGCACATAGTCTCAGAACAGGCCTAATTAATCAGTGACAATCCAGAGTCAAGGTCAGAGAGCAGACAAGCAGGCTAAATCAACCGTCTGCTAGCTGCACTGAGTCGTCACTTAGGTTCCAACATATTGAGACTGTGTCTGTTCCCCGAACTAAACAAAAATGTAGAAATACTCAGAAAATTTGTTTCAAAACGAATGCACAGCCAACACCTTTGATCTGAAGCTAGGACTTTTAAATATTAGATCTCTAATGTCTAAAGTGCTTATTGATAATGAAACTATTACTGATTTCTATTTAATTCTGACAAGACAGAAGTACTTGAACTAGGACCACACACAGCTGGAAGTAAGCTTTCTGATTACATAATAACTCTAGATGGCCTTTCTGTTTCGTCATGTGCAACAGTAAAAGACCATGGTGTGATTATTGACTCTAGTCTTTCATTTGAAGCTCATGTAGATAATATTACAAGGATAGTCTTCATTCATCTCAGGAATACTGCTAAGATAAGAAAAATGATGTCACTACATGATGCCGAAAAACTAGTTCATGCTTTTATTACCTCTAGGTTGGATTATCGTAATGCCTTGCTGTCTGGATGTTCCAGTAGACATAAACAAGCTCCAGTTTGCATCAACAAGCTCCAGTTAGTCCAGAATGCAGCAGCGAGAGTCCTTACTAGAATTAGAAGGCATGATCACATCACCGCTATCTTATCCACACTGCACTGGCTCCCAATCAAATTTCATATTGATTATAAAATACTTCTATTGACCTATAAAGCACTGAATGGTCTCGTGCCACAGTACCTGAGCAAGCCTTTGGTCTTTTATGATCCGCCATGCCTACTTTGATCAAAATGTACAGGATATTTGTTGGTACCTCGAATAGTGAAGGCTGCAGCAGGGGGTAGAGCTTTCTCTTACAAAGCCCCACAGTTATGGAACAGCCTTCCAGTTAGTGTTTGTTGTTCAGACATAGTCACAATGTTTAAGTCTAGGCTGAAACGTATTTGTTTAGTCAAGCCTTTTGTTAATAGTCTCTCATGAGACTCTCAAGCCTCTGGCTTGCTCATTAGGGATAAATTCACATATTTGCAATGTATTTTGGTTTAATTTATGTGAATGTATTTATTTCTGTAGAACTGCTTTGTGATAATGTCCAATGTTAAAAGATCTATACAAATAAAATTGAATTGAATTGAATTTTTTTTTTTTAAAAAAAATAGCAGTTTGGACAAAAGTAGAAGGTTAGAAATTGTTCTATAATTAGAATGATCAAGGCTAATAATTTTAAGGCCTGGGGTGACAGCGGTGATTTTGAGATTAGAAGAACAACTCCTGTCTCCAGGGACCTGTAAATAAGGTGGGAGATGGGGTGATAAATAACAGAAGAGCAAGCCTTAAGAATCAAGTGTAGATCAAACTGACTGGTGGAGGGATAAGACTTGCAGATGAGTATAGAGACGGGGTCAGGAGGGTAAAGTGGATTGGGGAAAAGTTAGGGTGTGGTTCTGAGTGTACAGTAGATGGGTGAACAGGAGGGAATTGCTGATAGATTCCATTTTACCCTTGGAAGAACTTAGGAAAGCTTCACATAGGGCTATCTGCTACAGGTGGTCATTGACATGTGAATGGATGGGGCAAGTCAGATCTTAAGAGGACTAAGGTAATCAAGTGTTAATGATAGTGAAGGAGGAAGACTGTAGAATAGCCAAAAACGCAGCAAGATAATAGGTTTAGTGTTATGGAATAATCTGAGAGTTCTATTAGTGTGTGTGAAGAAGGAAAGCTGAGCATAAACCCAATAAGGAGATGACCAGAGATATTAAGTTGATATTCACAAATCTGACACATAAGTCAGTAGTGTCATGTCACAACTATCAATAAACTCAACTTCCCAGCAAACACTGTAACCTACAAATATGGCTGCCTCGGACTTCACTACCCAGAACCCACACACACTTCCCCACTCTCAAACACCAAGCTTCTGTGAATTATGTGAATTCAACATCTGTGTTCAATCAGCCTGACATTCACAAGCACACTTTAAATAGACGGTCATTCATTGTACACATTGCGAAGTACACGCTCAGCTACCTTGTGTTCTGTGGTTACCAAGCCTTGTTTATCTTGTGTTTGCTTTCATTGTTTGACCTAGTTTCTGCCCATTGTTTCCGTTTATATCGCTTTGCTTAGTTAAGTCTGTTTGTAGATCGCCTGACCTTGGGCCTGTTTATTGACTATGCTTTTAGACTGTGTTTTGGATTGTTTGCCATCTTTTCCAATAAGTCTATTGAACCTGCACTCATTTATTCCATCTGTACTCACTTATGTGTCAAGTAGAACATATTAAATCTAAAGCATGACCTCGTGAATAAGTAGAGAAATCAATATGTTATGTAAAATTAAAGCAATCAAGTACATCTCCTGAATTCATTAGCATTAAAATTACCAAGCATTTACAGCAAGGCTTACTGAACAGGCTAAGGTAAGCAACTCACAGAATTCAGGTAGAAAACATGGTAAAAAATTTTGTGGGCCAATAAATACTATTCCTAGAGCAGATGGACTAGTGATTTCTTTAACCATATATTCAAAAGACATGACATCATGGAAAGCAATGTCCTTAACATTCATAGTGTTGCAAAAGGTAGCAGCTATACTCTTCCTTGCTGATATGGTTAAACGATGCAACTATACCCAGATGGGTCACCAGGTCATAAGGAAGCATGTCGTGGTTTTCATCTGTAATTAAATTGTTAAACAGAAGAGCTTTGTTACTACTGGAACTGGCCTTAAAAAGCGTGAATTTCAATTCAATTCAATTCAATTTTATTGGTATAGCGCTTTTCACAATGGACATTGTCACAAAGCAGCTTTACAGAAATAAATGGATTCACAAAAAAATATATTGTAAATATGTGAATTTATCCCTAATGAGCAAGCCAGAGGTGACGGTGGCAAGTGTCAAACGGTAGGAGCGATATAAATATCAGAGTGTTGGATGATATTCAGCGACTGACAGTATTTGTATGTTGCAGAATCCAGACAAGCACAGGACTTATAGCAGCAAAGCTAAGAATGGGAGTAGGTACATGACATAACAGAGCCACAATCAATGTGGTGACCTAAAGTCACCCCAGTTCATACTACTAAAAATGCCAGCAGAAAAAAAAAAAATCAACCCTACGTAACTTTGTACACTCTAAAGGAGACCCACAGCAGGTTCCACAGATCTCGGTCATGTTAAACAGGACCAACAAGACGAATGCCAGTGAACGCACATGTGTGAGGGTGTGAAACATACCAAGCATTTCCGGAGAAAGTTGGAACAATGGTCAAAGAATAGATAATTTTGGTAAAGATTGATGGTGTAGAGGCAAGGGGAAAAAAGCAAAAAGAGGTGAGTACAAAACAAGCAAACAAACACCAGTGAGGAGTGGCAGCACAAACATGCACAGCATTCCCCCAATCAGAATTCAACTATTTTTTCAAATCTTGCATCTGATCTCAACATATGCTTTATGTAAAATGTGTGATTGCACAATTCAAGCCCAGTTAATGGTTATGCTATTAAAATGAAGGTGTCAGAATGAAATGATTCTTTTGTTCATTGTGAGACCAGCAAAAATAGTAATGAAACAACAATTGTTCTTCTATGGCATGCCTCTAAAGAACCTTTTCTCACACCTTTACTTTTAAGCATGTAGACTGCAGCTGTTCTTGTTGATGTAAAGTTACACTTTAAAAAAAAAAAATGGTCCTGGCCTAATTATGGTGGTTAATCAGATGACTTCTTTCCATCTCCTTAACTATTATGTGAGCTAATACTGTCCTTTCAATCCTTTCATGTGTGTGTAATACACTATGTATTATCTATGTGTGCATTGTCTTGTATATTGTTTTACAGACTGAATATTTCATCGTAGGTGTCACACCATCAAATACTTCCCTCTTCTACTGCCCACTTTATTCACCTCATAGTCAGCCAGGACCCCCATCAATCCCTTCGTAAACTTGTCGTCTCTCGATTCTATACAAGTTGTGTTTTTTGCCTGTTCTACGTTTACTTGTTTGTATGTAATTATGATTTGATCTGTTTTCTTTGTTTTTGTTTTTAGGAGATTGTGTACATGTACCCTATCTCTCAGCCTCCTGAAAAGAAAGTGTTTTACATGAAGTTGGAAAAAATGCACAAAGCCATCTCACAATGCAGAATTACGTCAGCAACATGCTTTTGCTTTCTGTTATTATTACGCAGAGGCTGAAATGGCCCCTTAAAATTCTCATCTGGTTTTGCGAATTGGACTGTCTGCTTTCTACATTGACTGAAAGTTTTTTCTATCTATAATTCAGCACACAATCACGTCTGTAATGCCAGAGGACAATCTGTGTTTCTTTCTCTTGATCTTGTTCTTTCTTTATATTTGTATAGATGGCTATATTTTTCTGTAGCTTTCATACTTTTTCCAATAAAGCTTTGCTGGTTTGTGAAACACTGGTCTATTCAAAATTAGTCGTCCATATTTTTATTTTTGTCCCCAATATTTGGTTCAAAGACTTTAATTGCTAATACATCTTACAGAAAATTAACCTTAACCAATTGTCACTCTGGAACCATCCGCATTAACTAATCCAAGGCAATAAATAAAGAAAAATACAGGTTATGGATTTTACTCTCATTACAAATGCTGTAGACATGTCTCAGCATAAGTCAATTACATGGGTTATCCAATTATTACAAAAGTCATAGCATAAATCAATCAGTCCTTAACTCAACCCGGAATAGTCAATTTTCCTCATACTTGAGTATATTGTTTACTCTACTTACTTGCATGTATTACAAGTGTGATCTCTCTGCTTCCCTGCAATTTAATATTTTAGATTTTATTTTCCATATGCTGTTGAACTCAAGCCTTGTCTCAAATTTTGGTCAGATATCTTAGTCAGTGACTGTCACTATGGTAATTTTAGCTTGTGTCCTACAACAGTGGATTGTCCTAATATGGCAGTCACAGTGTCTGAGGAGAGGTCAGTTCCATATACAGTAGAACAACAAATACCTCACACCAAAATGTATGTAATTTAGGACAGAACCAGAATGAATGGCTCATGGTCCCTTCAAAAGACTTACATTTAAAGCACAAAGGTGACAGATGGGTATATGGATTGTAACTTTTAATAGAATAACCTGTGTATTACTTTGTATTGAATTAGCTGATAATGTGAATTTATAGAATATATATCCTGGATATCCTGCTAGGCTTCTGAACATGATTTTAATTTCAAGGTCCTCTTCCCATAGCTATTTTTGGTGTAGTGTTGATGGGACGTAAGATCTTAGAAATAAATCTGCAATCTTGTGTACAAGACCTTTAATGTCTAGTTTTAAAGTCAAGCAATAAAAGCCTTTGGGTAGTTTAAAAGTTTCAAACTTAGTGATATTAATACTAACATAATTTATTATTTGTAAATACAAGATGGGATAATCTGAATTTTTGATTAAATTGAGTGAATGAGCAAATGTATTATCAATATACAAGTCTTCTATAATCAAAATTAACTGTCTTTTCCATAATAAAAATAACATTTTTGGTTTAAGGTTATTGGTGTCAAAACACTCACTTCTTGAAGTTTTAATATTCATAGATTTATCTTTCGTGCAACCTCAAAAATGCTTCCTCCAAAAATGCTTCTTCCAAGAATGTAGTGCAGGGGTGTCCTGCTGTATAGCTAGTCATGCAGAGGTGGAGGTGGACACCGTTCCAGGATATGCATTCCACCACTAAACTAAGGACCTGATGTTAGCTGCTCAATAATAATAAAGTAAGTATAGCATGATTATAGCTTTAAGAGTCTTGAAAAGGGAAGGCACTGGCATATTATGAAATAGGAATCTGGGCAATTTGATCTTTTTGATTGCATTTAGATAGCCCATCAAAGGGAAAAGCAATACACTCCAATTTACTACATTAGATTTAAGATAGCAAGACTTATATAGGGTCATATAGGTTCAACTCATATAGGGTCATACAGCTTCACCAATATTTTATCTTGGCTGTGATTATATGAATCACAGTGTTAAGCAAACTCTAATTTACACTGTCATTTAAAGTCCTTTTTTTTGTCAATTTACTGTATACCCAGATAGATTACTTCAATCTTTGATCAACCTTAGGAGGGGTGACAAATATACACACATATATATATTTTCTGATTCTAAAAGAAATCAGGCCTTATTGGACAATCTTTTAGTAAAGGTGTGTGTAAATGTTTTCAAAGGCAAAACTAAGCTAGACACACACTAACTCCTTCTCCTTTATAGGAATATTTATTTTGTCCTAGGTGAATGACTAGTCTAATTGGCCTTATTTTATGTTTATGGCTTTGTTCAAGTCATGTAATGTAATGTAATTCATATATAAATTAGCAGTAACTTAAAAGTGAGTCTCCTTATACATAAATTTACACAAACTTAGGAGCTCTCATAGGATACATTTTTTTTTCGAAACTAAATGAAATATCACATTTCCTGTATTATTTTGTTCATATCCAGCTTGATGAATGAGGCCCATTATCAGCATGCAAAGAGGTGTGATGAACCACACACTCATCTTCACTGAGTTATGTGTGGGTGGATTCTTATGCTTATCACCACAGCAATAGCAAAGAGTAATTGACTTAGGTGAAAACATTCACAAGTGTCATGATGAAGGGGAAATCGAGGTGAGCTGTCACTGCTGGTAAGGACTGAAACAGTTGAGCAGTGCTACAGCATCTCAATCCAATTTCTGACCTAAACCAAATTCTTCTATGACAGACAAAATAAAAGTGTACTCTATCTGATCAAAGGCTTTGTATACATATAGATTTTTATCATGTTTCTATACATAATGTGACCTCGACCTCTGACCTCGTCCCCTGTCAGTTATCCAACTATAGGGCCATATCAAACCTGCCCTTTATCTCTAAGATTCTAGAAAAGTTATCATAGAAGTTATGCTCATACCTACATAGGAATAACTTCATTTCTTGAAAATGTAGCAGTCAGGATTTAGGTCTCATCATAGCACAGAGACAGCGCTGGTTAAAGTGGTAAATGACCTACTACTGGCCTCTGATCAAGGTGTCTCCTTGCTTGTGTTGCCTGACCTTAGTGCAGCTTTTGATACCATTGATCATATTATGCTCCTTGATACACTAGAAAATGTTGTTGGCATTAAGAGAACACCCCTCTCCTGGATCAGGTCTTATTTGACTGATCGTTATCAGTTTGTAGATGTAAATGGTGACTTCTCTACGCAAGACCCATAAATCATATACTAGAACTATTTAGTACTTTTACAAAAGGTGCTAGGTTAACCAGAAACATTGCTTAAATATCATAAAATGTTTAATATCCCACCACTCACCATCTCAATCATTTTGGGGTTACAAAAATTCTATATAACTCATGCTTTATTTCAATTTTATTGCACAAGGAAATTGTTCAAGAACAGGTCTCCATCTATATAGCTGAACACCTTGCTTCAAATGTTCAAATGATACAGGAGCTGTCTCTGATTCAATCTTATGGGAAGCCCTCAAAGCTGTCACTAGAACCCACATACTAACTTATGAGGCACTATTAAGAAGGCAGAGGCACATAAGGTTTTCTGAGATAGAAGTTCATCTATCAGTTGGGAATTGGGGTAATTTAAAATTTTACATTTGATACTCTGGGATTTTATGTGGAGTTGTTTTTGATATTGTACTTACATCCATAGGCAATTTCACACTTTCTAATCAAGGGTGAAAGAGACAGAGCAAGAGGGAGATGATGTAGACTAGGTTACATATCCAAACATAATGGCATCAAAGGCACCAGAAGCACCATTGTATCACAGCCAATTTCATCATGATATCATTCAAGAAATATCAGTCTACTGTAATAAAATTACCATTTATACAACAAATTAAGTAAAATGGAAGTAGGGTTTAATGCTGTTAATCAAAAATCACAGAAGATATAAATATTTGCTTTTCAACCTTAAATTTTATAAACAAAAAAAATAATAATAAGATAATAATCTATCCAATAATCTCAAACAACCAAAAAGGGGAAAATCTTTAAAGTAAAAATCACATTATTGTAGTAAAACGCTTTATAAATCACCTATGCTTACATTAAACTTTTAGTTATGGTGTTGAGGTAGATACCTATCTGAGATAGATACCCATCTTGGACCTATCTAGAAGCTAGAATGTTAGCCTCTCAGTGTATTGGCACCTTATTTAATACCTTATTTAATTTTATACTTTACGACAAGGAGTTATGTAATCAAAATACCAAGCTAGCTGGTTATGTTTATATATATATATATATATATATATATATTTTTTTTTTTTTTTTTTTTTTATGGTTGTGTTGTTAGCTAGCTAGTGTTTAAGGTAACCATGTGATTCCAGCCAAATTCAGGTGATTTCAGCCAATGGAACAGTAACTGGTGGACTAGGTCAGCCATACTTCTTCACTGGATCAGAAGTGTTTGTTATTCTCTTTCTACAACTCTGAGAAAATACAACCTAAAATACCTTCTTATTATTGAAAAACTTAAGGGTCATTTGATTATTTTTCTGATCATTTTGAACAAACAAAACCCAAACCTGTTCTTGTGCAGTTTTATGCAACTTTCTAACACTGTAGCAATAAACTCAAACACAATTTTGGTTACTTTAGCTTTCCCAGAGGTTTTATAGCATCTGAGAATGACTAGGAAAAAGGAAACCACATGGAACTTGCAGTAAACATATGCAAAACACTGTTAAATGCAAGAGGTATAAATACACAAACCGAAAAAGAAAAAGCAACAGGTGAACACAATCAGCAAAGGAACCAAACAGCTGAGTCCATTAACAAGGGCAGGAAGCTGAGACCATATAAGGAAAGTATAACTGAAGTGTAACTCAAAAGAAAGAAGTACACATATTAAAAGTTTTGAAGTGTCAGACATGTATCTGTGTGTTTGTGAGTGAAGTTGAGCTCTCGATTCCTGACAGACGTATACACTTGCCTGTGTAGGAGGCTATGTTGTGACATACACATACACGACGAGATGACGGCAGTGGATGCATGGATCATGACAAACTGTCAAAGAGATGGTATCATTTAGTCTTTCCACACAGCTGTGCAATGAAAATGATCTCACATCACTTTCAGGAAACAATCCAGCACATTGGAAGTCAATAGGCTTGGAAATTACAGACAGTGTGATTGCATGACCCGACACCTGCGCAAGTCAAAATATCAAACCCTGTGTTTTGGTGAATACAGTTATTCAGCTTTCAAACTGTCACAGTCTTTGTGTTTAACTGTGAAATGCATCTACATGATGAGTAATTCTTGGAAGGAGGTGCTGCCTGCATTTAGAACAGAGCTCACTTTTATCATGCTCAATAGTACATCAGTGCAATACAAAGAACATCATTAATCCTGGATGTGTTAACGCATATTTGTGTCATTGTGTTGTGAGGCAGGGAGGGGGATCACGGCATGAATGACACAGAGGGCTGCTGGCGCTAAGGTCTTCCACAAACTAACGTGCTGTGCATGTATGCGATGCTATACATCAGGCGAACTCTGACAAGTTGGTGGAGAGGTATCTCTGAAACTTGGGATTTGGGTTGTGGTGTTTCATTTGGTTATTCTGGTTCTATAATTCTGAAACCTGTGGTCTCCTTTCTTTGGCAACAGGCCCAAAACACATCCCTGGCATACAGGCCAGATTCTGGGTTGATTTACACGTCTGGCAAAGTGGACTGTACTAACCACACATGCGATTGTTCATAAGATAGCTTTGAGGACAGCCATCCCATGTCCTGGGCCTAGGTGTCCCACTGCCAGGAGTAAGGTATTGATTAGTTCCCTTGGAGTGTTTATTTCAATGCTAGCAGTAGAAGAGATAATGTATTGCCAGTGCATACCATGAACGATTCTATGTTGTAAATGTGTACTAGAATGTCATCAGTGCATCTGGAATCAGTGCAGAGGCAGTGAAAATCTGGGCATAGAGTTTTTTTTTCTGCTGAGACCATCAGCTACATGATGCAGGTATCAAAGAGAGGTGTGTGGTCTAAGCTGACTTGATAAATATCTTCAGGCTCAGTAATGATAAATGATGAGATATGATGGTAAATGTACCATGGATGAGCCAAAGGAATCGACTTGACCATGCTAGCATGTGCTAAGCATGTGCTAACCACTAATAGTGTAGAGAGTTTGGAGAAAAATCTTAGTAGAAAAAAAAGGGAGGACACCAGAATGAGTGATTATTGAGGGGAGTGGGGGGGTTGGGGAGCCCATCTCGAGCCCCAGTGCTGTATGTTAGCAGATCTAGCTTACATAGCAGTCTCAGTGTACACTGAACACCACAAATTTCCTTAACATTTTCTGTAAAGGAGACTACACTCCAAAAAATGAAATATTAGCAAGTGAAAATATATTTAATAAAGCACAATTTATCTAGTATTTCCTATTATAAAATTGCAGTAAACCAAATATAAGAGTATTCACCCTATTTCTAGACATTTCTTTTTACTAATTTCAAGTTTTGTTTTTTTTCTATTTGCAGATAATTTTGGCTCTTTCTAGAAATAAAATTAGCAAAATTATCTGCCAATTAGGTCAAGATTATTTCAATCTTGAAATTACTATAAAAAAGTCTAGAAACAGGCTTAATAATCTTTAGTTTACCGTAACCTTATAATAGTAAATACTAGCTAAATTTGACTATATTCTAGGTATTCCCACAAGATATAATTTTTTGCAGTGAAAAAAGAAGGCAGAAGAGAAGATAAGTGATGATAGAAGTCTATAGCCAAAATTGGAGGATAGAATACCTGTAGCTCCACTCATAGTAACAAACTGTTATCTAGCTCCATTTGGTGTATATGTGCGAGGCAGGCAGAAGAAATGGAATGCTGCAAAAAAATTATATCTTAGCAAGCAAAAATATTGGCAAATTTATCTAATATTTGAGATTAATATAAATAAAATCTAATATTATTCAGCTTGTTTTTAGATCTACTTACTAAGTTCAAACTTCAAATAGTCTCATACTGTTGTCATGTGAGAGAAAGCTGAGACGGAAGCAGTTGCTGGCAAGAGTTTTTAATGAAAGGCAGGCAGACAAATCCAAAAATGTTAGGCAAGATCAAGGCCAAAAACAGGCTTAGATCAGGTGATCAACAAACAGAGTAAACAGGGCTAAGGCAAAACACAAAAACCAGGAAGCTTGCAAAAGTCAAGAAACTAGAATCATAGAAAAAAATACAGAAATAAAAGACTTGGTAAAATCAGATACACTAAACAAACTGAGCATTTACTTGAGTTAGTCCAATATATATATATAGTGCCGGTGGTGATTAGTGACAGGTGTGCCTGATTAGAAGTCTGGTGACTGCAAACATGACAAGGTCCATGTATTATGGGAAGCGTAGTCTGGAATGGGCAGAATGTGCTTGTAGGCTGTGGTGTGTTCTGGGAAATCGAGTTTGCTTACTATGTTGACCTGACAGCAGATAATTTTGCTTCTTTCTAGAACTAAATGCTTAATATTAGCAAATGATCTGCCAATAGAACAATAATATTTTGACCAATAATATTACAAGCTTGAAATGAGTAAAAAAAGTCTATAAATAGTATTTGAATAACCTTACATTTGGTTTATTGTAAACTTATAATAAGAAATACTAGATAAATATCACTACATTTAAGATAATCACACTTGCTAAGATTTTTTTTTTTTTTTTTTTTTAATTGAAAGATTACTGTATGACCATTTTTAAAATTGGAAGTACAGTTTTATGTCATTTAATGACTTTGGAAAGTCTCAGAATGTGACATGGACAAGAAGTGATTCTCACTGCTAGCAGTTGGGAGGGGTGAAATAGAACTATTATTCTATTTTACCATTTGAAACACATGCACTTATCTGAGGCTGTTTTACATCAGCTACTCACTTCATCACTTCAAAGGGAATCTCTGAGGAAACGTTCTCTATAGGCACAGCAGGAATGCACTCTTCAACCTCACATTCCTCCTGTGCATGTGTCGCTTTTGTCTATGTAAGCATGAAAGAGCAGTATATTTGAAAGAGCACCCATTGAAGTATTATGTATTTTCTACTCTCTTGTCTATATGTGGGACGTCTCTAATGGTGAAGTGCTCATCTTGAGGGCACTTCTCCAAAGCTTGTGCATTCAGGGCAACGTCTGTAAAAGTGAAGTGCACACTCTGGATCTACTGGGCATCGCTACTCAATTTGCCTTGAGGAAATGAACAGCGTCTCATGATGAAATGAACGCTGATAGTGCTCTTCCCACATACTCAGGTCACAGACCGCAACCATGAATATTATTTTTTATATTAGATGAATGAGATATGGCTCTTCAGTGATGAGGACTCAGTTAAATGGTTCTGTTAGCAGTCTCAGGGTGTGTCCCGAACTCTAGTGTTCTTCTAAAGTGTCAGGGGTCATCAACAATACTTAAATGAGCACGGTTTGAGACAGTGTACGTAGTTACTGCACTCCAAAGAAGATGTGCTAGAACAGAAAATAGCACACCTTTGAACAACCTGTACTCTTTAAAAGTGGTTAAATCTAGAACACACGAGGGTCCTTATATTACCTATAAGAACTTTTAAATAGAACTTACAGACATTACCAGCCAAAGGTTTGGACATACATGCTCATGTTTTCTTTTCTTTTTTTTAATTTTTATTATTTTCTACTTTCATTCATTCATCTTCACTAACTGCTTTATCCTAGTGAGGGTTGTGGTGGATCTGGAGCCTATCCCGGGAAGACTGGGCATGAGGTGGGAATCCACCTTGAATCCACCAGTTCATCGCATGGCACAATGCACACACACACACACTTTCACATACACACACACTTTCACGTACACATTTCCTCCTAGGGGTAATTTAGTATAGCCAGTCCACCTGCTTCAGCCTTTATCAAAATGTCTAGATTAAATTTTAATTGCCTGAATGTTTAAGTTTATAAACTACTAAAAATAAAGTTACACCAAGTAAAATAGTTTCAAGTTAATTGTCATTTATAATATAAACCTTAATAATTGTAAAAAAATTATAAGATAAACTACAAACAGATTATTTTTATATATTTATATATCATTGCTATGCACTGCAAAAAATGATGTCTTAGCAAGTGAAGATATCTTGAACGAAACATTTGAAGGAAAGGTTTTTCTAATGTCTCATTATGAGAAATATTACTTGCTAAAATATAATTTTTTGCAGTGTGGTATGTTACCAAAATACCATTATATTTGTTGCGTTGAGTGCACAAGCAGCATAAAAGAACAAGTTTATAACCACAATGTATAAATCCAAATGATTAATAATGTGAGCCACCATTTCATTGTAAATCACAATCCATTTGCATTTTATTCATTTATCTATAGGTAAAACATATCAGATTTGATAGACCGACCTTGCTTAAAGTAAATATGTTACATTTTAGTCAGAACATGTTACTGCAGATGGTGAAAAATAGTTGACAAACTATAATCACTAGTTACAGCATACCTTAAGTGTTTAAGGTGCAACCAAAATTCTATGCAGTGCTCTTAAACTAAGTACTCCCACTGTATGGTTCAGGATAGAACTTACGTTGGACAGGTGCAGCTGGATGTAGGAGATGGGAATGTCGAGAATTTGAGAGTTTTGTATCTTGCTATATCTTGGCCTTATGGACAGTTATGAATGTGTGTGTAGTGGGGGTGGGGTTATGGCGGTCAGATGGAGGGTTAGTCTGTTAACAGCCTGATGGATAGCTTCATATATTGTTCAGAGACCTTGTGTGATCTTTGGCCTTGTATGGACCACTCAGGTCATCAATATATTTCCTTCAGACAATTTTGACACCAATGTTTGCAGTCTGTCCACTACCAAGAACTGATAAATCAAAAACAAATACAGAACGTACACTCAGTGAGTACCTAGTTTACTCGATGCACTTTTTAAACTACTCAGTGGAGATATTGTTAAATTGTTGGGACGGCATATTTCATTCAAATGTGCACTCCGCATCCATAAGCTATATCTCACATTGCATAGTTTGTGTAATGCATAGTGCATGATTTGAGATATTGCCACAGTGTTAACTGTAGTTGTCTCATAACCACTAACACTTGATCCTGATTCAATCAATAGACTCCTCTGTGTTATTATCCCAACTGCTCAGTCAATAAGAACATGTCATTTTGGACTTGCATTAATGACACCTGATGGACTTTTGTTGAAGAAATACAACAATAAAAGAGTATTTATCATTTTTTTGATGGTATTGGACTCAGACATTTGGGCCCGTTATTAGAGATGTAGAGAAATCAGTGGCCTGAGGGAACATAAAGAGAATCCATTCATTTTACATTGATTAAACATCATCAGAGATAATATATAACAACAGGTGTATAAACCTCACTATTTATTTAAGTACTCAGTTTGCTCTGTTAAAGTTCCTTCACTTATCTCTGTCAGATCCTGGTTTGAATAAAATTAGATTTAACTCAAGTGTCAGGTGGTTTTCATTTGAAAGTGCGTGCACACACACACACACACACACACACTTCATCAAGTTGTCTACTTGAATATTTGGTAGGAGACAAAATTCAGTAAATTAAGAAGTTCTATAAATAAAAAATATTCTTTTATGAATACATCATTGTGAACAGTGCAGTACTCACAGTACTCAAACTGCATCACACATCACAAATTTCATTTGTAGTTTTTTTTTGTGTGTGTGTGTGTTGGAGCAGACCTTTTTTAATTATTTCAATTTAATATAATGTAATTTATTTTTTTCATGCTACTCGTGTTTTTTGTCAAGCAAAGACCAAGAGCATCCAAGGAGATTACTGAGAGAAAGAGAGAGAGAGAGAGAGAGCAAGAGAGAGAGAGACTTTCTTTGAAGACGCAAAGAACGAAAGAGAGGGGAAAATAGAAGAGGAAGAGAGCAAGCAGTCTCTTCCGACTTCACATACGGAGTGGAGACGAGAGGAGAGATGTCTCATATCCAGATGATGCAATTTAAGGACAGTCATACTATGCATCCATCTCTTTTGGCTACTTTAAATTTCCTGGAATAAACAATCAACTTGTACCTAGATCAGTTTGTCAGTTCTCTCTCTCTCACACACATACATACATACACACACACACACATACTCACACATGTGCAATCTCCACCTGAAAACCTTTTCACACAAAAACATTTTTTATCCATTTAACTGATCCCACACAATACATACTACTGAATATGCTACTGAATATGCACCACACATTAGAAAACAATGCACAAACTTTAACTAAAGTTTACGTACTTATGACCTGTTTTATAATACATGACAAAACATTGCTTTAACATCAGCTAAACCTGAGAACACCCTGAGAACTTCCCAGGAATAATATTCTAATATGAGCATGCTAGTCTGAAATCCCTCTGTTACCAACATGCTAAACACAACAGTGTAATTGCAAGGAATCAACATTGTTCAGCCCTGCATGTACAAATGGACCTAATTATAGACATTACAATAGATATAACTCCATAAATATTACAGTAGAATACACACAGTATGGATCATATTCACAGTTGAGTTTAGTGTGTGATTGAGCAAGAGAGAGGAGTTAAGTGTGTGTGAGGAGTTAAGTGTGTGTGTGAATGAGGCCTCATAACAGCCTTAAATGTGCATTGTGATTCTGGTGTTAATTATTGGTTAATGCTGTATTTTCATTATTCACGTGAGAAGTTATTGGATGTGTGCTGCTCTGATGTCAGTGGGGGACATTGCTAGTGTTACAATAGTGTTTAATAGGAGATAAATTTTCACTAATTTCAAATAGGTGATAATGGTTGGTTTTTTTGTGGTTACATAGAAGTAGTAGAGATGTTGTAGTTGTGGTACTGGCATGGAACTTCAAGCGTTGGAACCCTACCTAATTGAGCCAGAGTGTAGAACTGATGAGGTGAGAGTTAATAAAAGATTTGCACCAGTCTCTTGAAGAAACAGAGGCTAATCCCCACTTACATCACTATCACCAGGTAGTTGAATGGCATTGTTGGTAATGTAGGAAACCATTAATCAAATTGGACCAACATTTTGATAAAAAAATAATAAAATAATAATAATAATAATAATAATAATAATAATAATAATAATAATCTAATGATTTATAAAATAAATCTTGGACAACATCAACATCCCATACTAATTATAATTAATGATGTGAAGGGCATTCACTGTTTTTTTTTTGTTTTTTGTTTTTTCTCATTAAGGGCTGCATTTTCTATCCCTGTTTTTTGCAGACTTAAAGACAAGTGACTGGTTTATAAGGGGTTGGTCCTCTACACTCTAGTAAAACACTTCCAAGAGAGCACTACACAAGGAAAAGCCTGACAGTTTCAGAGGCATGAATTGTGGTTCTGATTTTGAAGAACTTCCCCATGTGTATATTGATTGGTGAAGGCAAAGCTTACACATACTTTACCCAAAATTAAACTGGGAGAAATTCGTAAAAAGGACAAGAATACATTGAAAAGTCACCAATTATTTGTACTGCATATTTTACCCACAAGAGCAACATTAACCTCATTAGAAAGCCATCATGAATCTCCGATCCCTACAGCTTTAAACACAGAAATACCAATTTGAAAGCGAAAGAATTTTTAGTATTTATAACTTTTGTTGGACCACTGCAACTGACAGCTGTTGAATCCCAGTGAAATATCATAGTATTGCTATAAATACTAAACTACTGTATAGTATTTATAGCAATACTATAATATTGTTGTAATATTTCTATAAAAATAGAAATTAACAATAAAATATTGCTAATGTCCTTTTATCTTAATGAGTGTATATCAGGTGTGACAGTTTTGTCTGACATCTACAAACAATACATTTTATATTACAGACATTGTGTATGCAATATAAATATTATGCTGATTATAATATGATGACAGTGTATTGAGTTTCTATTGGTGGTGTATTACAACTATTCTGCATGTAATGTGAATCACATGAGTATATAATGAATACGATTAAGATTCAACTTTATTGTCATTGTGCAGAGTACAAGTACAGAGCCAATGAAATGCAGTTTTTAGCATATCCCAGCTTGCTAGGAAGCTGGGGTCAGAGCACAGGGTCAGCCATGATATGGCACCCCTAGAGCAAATGTGGTTAAGGGCCTTGCTCAAGGGCCCAACAGCAACAGCTCAACAGTGCTGAGGCTTGTGACCCCCAATCTTCCGATCAGTAACCCAGAGCCTTAACCGTTCAGCCACCACTGCCCACAATAAATAAATGAGTATATAAATGAGTATATAAATTTGCTAACTATAATGCTAACATATATCACAAATTTTGTTTTGGGTGCATATCATGTTCTTTAGTTTACATTGCCACATGCTTTTGCTTTCTGTTCTTGTCCTGTTTCTTTCCCTGTCCTGTCATTGGTATGTTACCTGATTGTGTTCAACTGTTCTTTGTCTCACCCTTGAATAGTTTGTCTGTTTATACCTTCGTGAAGTTGTTCAGTGAAGGCTTTCTTTCCCTAATGCTTTGTTTTCTATTTCCTTGTTTTCTGTTATTGACCCTCATTTTGCCCCTCTGGTTTTGCCTTTCTATTCTGATTGTAATAAAGAATTATACTTGTTTACTGTTGTCTGCCTATATTTTGACAGATGCTATGGACTATGACAATGATTCTTGATTTGGCCAAATAATATGCACATTTAGTTTTTGCACTTGAATTCTGCCTTAACAAACCACATACCACAACATGCTATAGAGTTTATAGACTTTATTTTTGAGTTGTGATTGGTTCTGACATTTTTCAACATCGATCAGTTCATGAATGACTAAACAAGTATTAAACACACTTGCATTTTGTTAGTGGTTGCTTTACAGTCAGGCAAAAGAAGTCAAACAAAATGTCTGTAACTGCAGAGTAAAGATGAGGGCAACAATGGACAAAAGAGAATAGCTGTGAATATTTAAATAGGGCACAAATTATGGCAATAGCATTAGCATATTGGAAAGCCTTCAAGTTGGCTTTTGTTCTTGCCTACTTTATCTTTCCCTAAGCATGAGAAACATGTTGACAGGCTATTAGTGTGCCCTATTAGTGAGCCGTACGCCCCTTGCATAGTGAATGACAAGAATTAAGGATAAAGAAGTGATCATTTGAGAATAAAACCTTTCTGCTTTTAATAATATGTTATTTATATTGCATTTTTAATAACCTAAAGTCCTGTCTGCACTTCTGCATTCATCACTGTGAGGAAATTAACATCATCACCTTAAACGGAACACTGTTAATTTAGAGAAATGATGTGCTGTGCTGGGACTGAGGGACTACTTCCCACATCATGCATAATTTTTACTCTTTTATATCAGGCTCCAAGTTAAGGGGAGGGATTAAGACTGGGAAATCTATGTCACTGGTATGCAAATGAAAGGTGGACACTGTTATGTTCCCACAGGGTGCTAAGGTCTAGGGCAGGGATGTTAAACTTGAATTCTGCCTGGGCAACATCAGTATTTATGTGAGCCTTTAAAGGCCCATAAACTAAGGCTTTATTATTATTATTATTATTATTATTATTATTATTATTATTTAACATTAATAACCTAGATAGGCTCTATAAGTAAAATAGGATTTTAAAATAGGATTTCTATGACTGTATGCACTATTAGGTGACACCATTTATTACACTGATTAAAGTTTTTTTTCAGTAGGGGTTGCATAGACTAGTTGAATAGAGCGTTACATTCATTAGTCACCATTGTGGAGATGTCAACAATGATGCAGACAGTAAAGAAATGCAGACAGATCCACAGTTAAATGCACTTTGTGCAAGATCATGTGGGGAAAGTATATTTTATTGTTGCTTTTGCTTTAATGGAATGTTTTCACTTTGATATCACTTTGTATGGAATGGATTGCACTCAACAATTTTTGCTCTAACTATAGAAAAGATGACACGTTGACTAGTCCAGTACTTATTTTAATTAATTCTACTGATCAAATAGTAAAAATTGAACAGTCATTTAACCCCTTGTGTAGGCTATATCTGTTTTCCCAATATTGAAAATACCAAACCTAACTTGTGTCAAATGTAACTAATAGGCACTGGTTTTGAACCAGTGTTTCAGCCCTGTCACATGTGACCCCTTGGGCCTTAAGTTTGACACATGTGTTCTGGGGTGAGAGCAAGAACAACAATATTAAGATTGCAGATTGGAAGGATGATATGAGATGGTGGTGGATATGAGACTGAAAGATAAAGATCAAAGCAGTTTAATAATAGCAGCAAACACTAGAACAAAGAAGAAAGCAAACAAGCAGAGAGTAAGCAGATTGGCTAATGCTTGAGCTCCAATGTACACAGACGCTTTTAAATTCACAGCTCCGCCTCTTTGGTTGGGTCTCTGTGTTCCAATTGGTCAGGTCGTACCAAAACAGGTAATAAAGACTAAGAGGAGAGATAGTGTAGCCTATATCTGCCTATAGAGGGACTACCAGAGAGGGAAGAGCAAACAAACAGAGGAGAAAGAGCAGAGAGAATAGAGAGAGGCAAGCACACCAAAATGATGAGCTAAGTTATCACTTCTGGAGTTCAAGGAAGTTCAAGTCTGGACAGTAGTGATCAGCAGGACTGTGTATTGGACCTGACGTGTGTTTGCCCTCTTTATCCACTCCACATATTGTGTAGTCATGCTCAAGGGAAAAAGAAGCATTATGTAATACTGATGCTTACTTCAAGGACACAGCATTTTTGTACATCTTCATAATGTACTGTATAAACCCCAGTCCTAAAGAGAGGGATATAGGGTAAATCAGAGCCTCTTTAAACCAGGTCTGTTTGAATAAACTACCATGGCAACATCAGGCAAAATCAGGAAATGTTGACCATGTAAGGACGGCTGAGAGGGACAGATGTTACACATACGTAGTCTGACACAGATTTTTCAAACTTGCAAATTGTTTTTTGTTTGTTTGTTTGGGGAATTAACATCCATACCTTTTCTTACTTAATTCATATGTAATCGTTATTATTATATTACATAACCATGTAACTATAACAAGTCTTTTGTGAAATGTTTTGCAATTAACTTAACAAATGTCTGCCTAATGTTAATACTAGCTCTCACTCACCTACACTTTTAGCTAGTTAACTATACAACTAATATTACTGTACCACAATTTTGAATTGAGTTCTTTGATTTGAATTGCACTTAAAATATTAACTAATATATATATATACATACTGTAACCAATAGCTAGTAAAGAGTAAGTTAGTAAATCATATCATGTTATTGCTGAGTCTTGTAATGTGAATTAAAATATAACACTAGGGTTCTCTATTATAATGTTTTATTATTTAGTTATTATGATAGTTAAGTGCCTACTAAACTTTTGCTCAAGACTGGCGAGTCTTATCTTTTAATCATTTTCTGTGAAAATCGTTTGAACATTAAGCAAATTACAGCCGATTTAGAATCAGGGTACACCAGCATCTTTCCAGAAAATCGCATTGGCTAACAATCAAATCTTACATCAATGTAGCAGACATAATCATAGTAGCTAGCAATAGTGGCTAATGCATCATGAACCTTTTCCTATATCTATGATTCACATTACTAAAATCAGGAAAGTAGAAACATCAAAAATTTAGTCGTTGCAAGTATTGGAATCGTACATACAATAAATTGCCAACTACACATCAGCTTCACAGATTATATTACAATCATTCGAAAGAGCAAACGCAAGTGCCTATTGTAAGCATTCATCAAAACGTTTAATTAAAAAGATAACTCAGATGTTCAGAGGATGACCTGTTACCTTTGACACCTGTGTTGTATGTGCTTGGGCCAAATAGCCAGCCAGTGATCCCGCCACTGCTTCAGGTCAACCTGTGACTCAGGTTGCTCAGCATACAATTACCCAACATTTCACAGACGCTTTTATCCAAATTGACTTACAAGTGAGGCGCAGTGAAACTTGAACTTCCAGCCTCCGAGTCATTAATGCATATATTTAACTGCTAAGCTACCGCTGCCCTACATTGATAACATTTGAGCAGACAGCCCAGTGATTCTCAGTACTTTTAGTTGTGTTGGATTGCTTTTGTACTTGCTGTAGTGTACCTGAATTTGTATGGCTCTTAACAGGGTATCGGTGCACTTCATTTAGTCTGAGTTTGAATGATGCATGCAAATTATCTGTTTGCTCATCTGCAAAGAAACCAAACTAAGAAGGCAAACAAATAAGTGTCCCAAACCAAACCAAATGATGTACAGGTAGGTGTGAAAGTGCCCTAAATTTAACTCAACACACAGATCCATCACTAATAGAGATTTCAGATCATTCAGATACCCAGAGGAAGGATGTGCACTCATTTATCATTCCAATTCATTTTCCATCTCCTGGGGTGGGAGCCTGAACAATTCCATATTTGATTTTGGCTCAGCCCAGAGATTTAATCTGCCCCACAATTCTTCAAAAGGTTTGCACATTGATGTGTTTATGCAATTGTCCCTGCTGCTACAGTTCCATTGGGATGTATCCACCTCATCCAACAGCCTGGATTAGTTTACGAGTGTGTGAAAGCGACCGCTAATACTTTGAATCAAAAGCCATCCAAGAGTGTGAGATGGTGAATTCAAATGCTGGTGTTGCAGAATTTCTTTTTCTTTTTTTTTCCCTTTTCTTTTCTTCTTCTTCTTCTTTTTTTTGCTAAAATCTGAATGCTGTGTTTAGTGTCCTACTTTCATTTCCCTCTAACATTTTTTTTTCAGGTCAGTGCAGCATTTGTGCATTTTTGACTTAATAATACCTGATTCAAAAATGCAATTAATAATGCCATCAACTGCTTCATTTGCTTACTTACTTACTTGCCTCATTTGTTTCCCACCAAGATTGTAGTACCTCCCTATCCCTTTACAGTTACCAGCCGGGAAGGCAGAAGACTAAACTTGCTTTCTCAGAGACACCTAAAGCCAGCCACTGCATGTTTTCAAACTGCAAGTCATGCTACATAATAGGGCAGCTGAATGTGTTATAGCATTCTCTTTGCAGATAACAACAGAGGCACCAGGCTGCAGTACAATTTATATACATTTTTGTATATTTTTAGAAACTATTGGGATGTAATTAAATCTAGAAAAAAAAAGAACTCATTGGTATACTTTTGTCTTTCTCTCATCACACAAAATACTTGTGAAAAAAATGTATGTTTTTACAAATATATTAGATGTAATATATTATAATTATAGATTATTAAAGATACTAGATCACGTCCAAACCAGTCCAATATCATATACACCATTATCCTGATTTTTATTACTCCATTAATTGTTGCTCCTCCTTTTAAAACATGATGGTAACAGATGCATCATGTGTCATGTGACATTTCTGTCGAAGTTTTTACACAAAAAGGTCTAATAAAAGATGTACTCTGTGCTATGATGTCAGAATGTAACAAGCATTATTCTTTTTTGGATATGTTTTATTATAATTTATGCATGAACGGGGTAAGATTTGGCTCCTATCTGGATAACTTGCTCCACACACTCGGTCATCCATCGTGTTGCTGTCACAAAACTCACAGCTCTAAGATGAAACCTTCCCACAAAATGCATAGTTGCCTAGTGCACCTATGAGTTTGACTATATATATATATATATAGTACTGTAACGGGAAAAACTGATGGTTTAATTGTTCTTGGTAATATTTTAATGTTCTATTTCTCTGCTCATAGTATTGTCTGTTTCTTCTCAGTGTGTGAGTAAATCTCTTCGCATGTGTATGCATTGGTATAAGAGGATTTGGCTTCTTCATGCCTATGTAATGAGCTGTGATAAACACTCTACATATCAGCACCATATCAAACAATATACACATACAGGCTTATAAAATGAACCAGTTTGTTTTTTAACCAATTTGTTTTGGAGCACTTACTAACTGAATTACTTATGTTCACTCTTTTGTTCACTTTCAGTGAGGAAATAGACCATTACTCATGGATACCATAGATTAAAAATATCTCATATTGATACCCATATTACTGTGCAATAGCACTACGGTCTTATTGATTCAATGATGAAACCAATATTTGGCCTTGTAATTGCATGAAATATATTTATTGTCATTATAAGAATGTTGTTTTAGATATTTATAAGGAGGAGGTTAGGATTTCATTGGGACAATGTTTATAGTTTCTATTTTACCAGTTTTGTTCCATCTGCTCCATTATCAACAACTGAACCGAAATCTCAGACATTATCGGCATTGAAACTAAAACTTCCTTCATCATCAATTGGCCCAAACCTCCACAATCATTATTATCAGTCAACCCAATAACTGCAATATTTTTGCTCTGCCAAAAGCCTTATTTATTATCATGAAATGTTCATTACCATCAAATGCCCCAAAAACATCAATTGGTTAAAACCTCCATCATCATCATCATCATCATCTGCCAGGCTGAAAACAATTTCCTCATTACTTGCGCTAAACCTCCTTCAATCACTGATCAGCCCTAAAATTTTCATCATCATCATTATGATCATAAAAACCTCCATTATCAACAACTGCCCCAAAACCTCCACTCATTATCACACAAAATACAGTAGATCATCATCATCATCGTCATCATCATCACCTGGTCCAAACCTTCGATCATCATCATCATCATCAGTAAACTCAAAAGAAATTAAGCTTAGAATTTATCATTTGCTCAAGACATGTAACAGTTTCCGCTTTGACCTGGATTCTTGTTCTTGTTGCAGTTCTTGTTTTCTTTTTTGTAAAATAAATAGAAAAAATATATAACTCAATGTTTCTATGTCGATATTTGTCTAATGAAATATGAACAAGTGGTAAGGTAATTTGTGATGCTACATTGTATAGCCTTTACACAGATTTGTGGTTTTGGTAACATCATAATGAACCATTTTATGCTAGCCAATTTAAACCACATGTGCATGTACAAAACGTGTTTTTCATGATGTACCATTTCCTCCTTTCCGTATTTCATCTCTCCACTCTGTACCTTTTATCAGTGGGATTCCTGAGCATGGAAAGAGCTCATTTTGCTGAAACCTAAAACACATATTACAGTAATTTTGCTACAAAATCTGGAAAAAAATTGTCTTGCAGGACAGAACATTGCTAGGTAGTGAACAGAACAAGAAGGTTAAGTATATATGGAACAATTAAAGAAATATCATGTAGGACTAAGAGTGATCCTGTCAAATGCAGCCTTCTCTCAGGAGGTTTTCTATAGCTTTAATTGTGTTTCGTTATCTTCCCCTTCCACAGTCCATTAATCTTAAAGGGTGGACAAGCCATCATTACACATTTAACCCTGGTCTCTTCCTGTTTAAAGCTGATAGGACAGATCGTTTCTAGCAGTGACACCAGGGCTGCACTCATCCGTCACGTAATTATTCAGTCCTCTAGTTTTCCATCCAGACGTTGCAGTGGGAATGCAAAACCTGACCTTTCTGAAGTGAATCCCTCAGCTCAGGAGTCATGTCTAATATTATTAGCCTCTGAGTTGTCATTAGATAAATTTCAACCTTTAAAATAAGTGATGTTGGGGGAAGTGAAGTGTGTGTGTGTCCCTCAAGGGAATGTGATAGCAAGAATATCAGACCAGTACACTTTCTTCTGAAATTTGAACATGACCGCATCACACAAAAAATATACTCTAAAAGAGTTAGGAAGAAGGAATAGAAAAGAAATGTAATTTTCTCTGGTCATATTTCCATAACGCATAAGTGAGAGTATTAATTCAGTCAGTATCATGTGTTGGCTGTTACTTGACCAATATCATTGAATTTTAGGATTATCGTCACAGAGTCCCCGCTCATGATGCTGCTCCCATAGCAACATTCACAATGTGCTTTAGTTTATGTTTTTCCATGTGCCTTTATTTTGGTTTTATGTCCTATCTCCACCCCTTTATGTTTTGTTACTCATTGTATTCACCTGTTTGATGTTAGTCCATAATGTTGTATAGACATACATAGACAGACAGTACCAGCTGGTATCCTGGTACTTTATATTTATGTCTCCTTGCAAAGACTTGTTGATTGTTGTGGTGCTTTATGTAATGTCTAAATGTTAATTCCTTAGTGTTTCTTGGTTTCTTGGTGTATCCATATTCCTACTTTCTCTTTGTTTTGACTCCTGCCTGTTTGTGAAGATTACTATTATGGATTACCTCTGATATACTTTGCTTCCCTGTGTGTTAACACCTGCTACAAACTAGGACAATTTATGGATTTGCCCACACACTCACATCACATTACAATTATAGACATGTTACTTAAATGAAATGTATGACGTCACACTCATTTTCAAACCTGAAAGGTGCCAGCAAGACTTTCAGATAAACCTCACTTTCAGAATCTCTCACACAGCTTTAAAATTGATGGAATGCATTTTTTTAAATGGATCTACTTTGTTAATATATATCTGTATATACCTAATGTCAGATTTTCTAAAGTTCTTTGACTCAGAATTAATACGATTAAGAATTTTGATCTTTTCTGATTGAATAGTGTAACAAATTCTCCCTCTCAATATATGATGCATTCCCCAGATTTTTTTTTTCACCCCATCTTGTGATTGATGCATTTTCTAATTGTGTTCAGGTGTGTTTAGTCCATGATTGCTTTCTTTATATAACTTCTTGTGTTCTAGTTTTATTGTGAAGTCTTATCATGCATTCTCTGTATTCTCTAGTTAATGATATTCTGGATTTCATGCTACTGACCCTCACTCATGTTTAATGAGTTCTTGATATGGGTTGTCCTTGTTTGTTTCAGCCTGTGTTATGACCCCCGCTATGACCCCCAGTGATAGATCAAAATCTAGGGACGAATTACACAAAAAAGAATTAGGTGCAAATTAAGTGAGATGAAAAAAAGGTTTGACATGAAAAGGCATGTAGCTTATTCAAGAAAGCTTAATGTGAGTTAAGTAGTTCCAGCCATTGTTTTAACTGACAACAAACCAATTTTTGTGTCTTTGCCTGAGTAGGTAAGCATCACGGTATCTGGCCCCTGTCCTCGATCAAAATCAGAATCAGCTGATGATTCTTAATAACAATCGGCAATCAGTATTGGCCTCACAGAGCAATGATCGGTCCATCTCTGTGTAGTGGCCTTTTAAAGTTTGCCACGAAAACGAATTACTAATTAGGAACCATCATTTTTAAACTCACACTATATCCGCATTTTCTAGTGAAACATAGCTTAAAGGTACAAAAAAATCAAGGTACCAAATGTACAAAAGATACATTTTTTTCTCTCTCTCTTGCATGAATAGACATTGTCATATGAAGTCTTTCTCTTTTGCACCTTTTAAATAAAGTTTTCAAAAGGCAAATCTCAGATCATTTTTTTCATAATGCATCAGTAAAAAAAAAAAAAAAAAAACTTAAGACTGAGAGGTTTTACTGTTTTCTTTGTGCCAGATGTGTATTCCTATTTTGAACCCTTGGTTTACAAGTGTACACAAATTACTTACCAGAATTACTGTTGACCTTTGAGATGTTTCTGCTACATTCATGCCATTACCTTTTTAAGACCTTTGAGTAATGTCACCCATTTCTTCTGGGTCTCATTCGGCCGGGTAATTGTGAGTGCTGTCTTCTATTCAGGAATGCTTGAGCTCAATCTAATGTCAAAATAGTTTAGCTTCAGAAGCAAATACCATGCTTTTCTGCATAGGTTAACACATTTTGCCCACCCACTGAATGTTCAGCAGACAACATTTATTTTGTTCATTATTTCAGAGTTTGCAATACTTACAGAAAATACAGACTGGATAACATGACTTGGACAGAACAGCAAGCTTGTGAGGAAGTTGTTGGGAGCTTAACATGATTTGTATAGTTAGTTTAGTTAGTTTCTCTACATTCTCCAATTTTTTAAACTCTCTCTCTCTCTCTCTCTCCCTCTCTCTCTTTCTCTGTGTGTGTGTGTGCATGTGTGTGTGTGTCTGTCTTATGGGTAACAGACGGTGTTTCTTGTGAAAGCAGTCAGAGACATCCTTCTGCATTTGCATGGTCAGGAAACAGAAATAAAAGACACACATAGACTTTGCAGAGACCAGAAAGTTGTCAGTCAACAATTCTGATTACAGAAACCATAAAACAGAAAGCTACTTTTCTTTTTAGCAAACGTAATATGACAGATGCAAGGATTTCAGGCACAAAGAAAAAAGTCAGCAATTACAGGCACCATGTAGAGGAATTAAGAATGTGCTTTTTGCCCTTTGATGGGAGCTGCATATGCACAGGAAACTTATTTCTCTGTGGATAAATGGATAAAGACTAAGATAATATTTGCTAATATCGTTTTCATACAAACTCTGCAGACATAAATCCTTTTACCATTATGCTCCCATATGGAATATTTCATCTATGAATTTAAATAATACCTTTCAGTCATGTGTAGAAAATCCATTCGATAGTTCTCTGCCATGATAAATGTATACAAGCCACATCATTATTAGTCTGAAAGAGAACTGAAATATGAAATAAATTGTGGGCGGGGTTTGATTGGAAGGCCAAGAACTTCGCAGGCAGGTGTGGTAATGTGTTCATTTAAAACATCCCTACACACCGTGGGGAATAAATCTGCCCTCTTCGCATTCAGTAAAGTTAAATAAAATGAATAAATAAATAAATAAATAGCTTATCAAGTGAGAATATAGCAATGGCAAGAGCATGGTCCCGAAAGAGGGAGAAAATGATGCCATGACAACAATAAAATCTAATATATATTTAGATTTTAGGGACCAGCATCTATGGTTTAGGCATAGCATTTACACTTTTTACCACTTGTTATAATGGTATAAGACACTTGAAATCTGCTTTCCTGCAGACTAAACACAAAGAAAATTCTTTTGTCAGAAAAGCCAAATCAGTGAAGAGGAAAGGCTACAAGACATGAAAGATGCATTTGTTCCACATAGAGGTTACTTTCACTTAATGTCAGTTTTATCTAGCAGAATTTTGGTTAGTAAAAAATGAAGGAGCTTCTAATTATTAAGTAGTGGTCACAGCAGCACTGCAAAAAAAAATTACATCTTAGGAAGAAAATATCTTAAGTATAGCAATATTAATCTGATATTTTCTTTTATAAGTTTACAATAAACCAAATACAACATTAGTAAACCTACTTTTAGCCAATTTTACTCATTTAAAGCTTGAAATAGTCTTGTTTTATTGGCAGATAATTAATTAAGAATGCTGCATTCCCACATTGGGACCACATTTGGTCCTGTTAAAGAAGGAGTTTCATATGACCTACTAAAGCCTACAGTTGCTGTCTAGACCCCAGCTATCTACTTTGTTGCTACTATGCATTTGGGAGCATGCACCCACATCAGGACCAGCATTATGTCCAGTACCAATGTTGCATCCTGTTGCTCCCTGATTGGTGATCAGCTCCTGGACTTATTAGAACAAAACAAACAACAAAGAAGGGAGGAAGAAGTCAGCAATCCCCATTCACCCACTCCATCTGAAAGTCCTGCCAGGTCTCAGCCAACTCCATCACATCAGTTAAGGTCAGCAATGGAAGGTGGAAAGACCACAACCCAGAGGGAAAGGCTTTCACCCAAAAAGTTAAGGCTGAGATCAATGAACTGTCCAACACCATAACACAGTCCAGATATTCTAGCAACTGCTATCCCTTGACTAGCTAAGAGAGGTCATCAAGTCCCTCAATAATGGAATAGCCCCAGAAAATGACAACATCCCCAATGAGTTCCTGAAACATATGAGCTCTGACACCATGAAGTGGCTTCAGACCTTTCCCTAAACCTGCCTTAAAACCAGCACCATCCCTTCAAGAGAGAAGCAGTCACCTGACAAGAAATCTCTTGACAACCCCAAGAGATACTGTCCCATCTTGCTCTTGTCCCACATATACACGCTGCTTGAGAGAGTGCTCCTCATCAGAGAGAATGATACTGTAGAAGAGAACCTCCCTAGCTCTAAAGCTGGATTCAGAAAAGGCCTTTCCACCACCAACCAGGTAACACACCAGGTAACTCTTCAATGACATTGAAGCAGCCTTTCAGAGGAATGAGAAGTCTCATTCCTGGATCTGGCAGTGTGATGTTGATTATACAAATAAACAAGCTAGCTAACATTACTCCTACATTCTCTCCAAAACTGTCATTCAACAGTAAACGTGTAGGGTAGGATAACTATATTCTATAGCAGGGGTGTCCAATCTTATCCGGAAAGGGCCGGTGTGGGTGCAGGTTTTCATTCCAACCAAGCAGAAGCCACACCTGATAGTCTATTGAAAGCCAAGATCAACTGATTAAACAGGTGGAATCAGGTGTGGCTGCTGCTTGATTGGAATGAAAACCTGCACCCACACTGGCCCTTTGTGGATAAGATTGGACACCCCTGTTCTATAGACTTATATATAGGATATATATGCATTGCTCAAAAAAAATAATAAGGTAACACTTAATCATTACAGTATAACACCAAATCAATTAAACTTCAGGAATATCAGTCTGTCCAGTTAGGAAGCATAAATGATTGTCAATCAGTTTCACCTGCTTTGGTGTAAATGAAAGTGACAACAGGTGCACTGGAGAGACAACAGCAAGAGAACCCCCAAAAAGGGAATGGATTTGCAGGTGGTCGCCACAGATAATTGCTCTCTCCTTATCCTTCCTGAGTGATTTGTCTCTATTTGTTGCACAGGTAGTTCAGCTCCTCCAGGATGGCACATTCCATACATGCCGTTGCAAGGAGGTTTGGTGTATCTCCCAGCACAGTTTCCAGAGCATGGAGGAGACGGGACATTACACAAGGAGTGCTGGACAGGGGTGTAGAAGGGCAACAACCTAGCATCAGGACCGGTATCTGCTCCTTTGTGTGAAGAGGAACAGCTCTGCCAGAGCCCTACAAAATGTCCTCCAGCAGGCTACTAGTGTGCATGTTTCTGGCCAAACTGTCAGAAACAGACTCCATGAGGGCCCGATGTCCTCTAGTGGGACCTGTGCTTACAATCCAGTACCATGCAGCTAGATTGGCATTTGCCAGAGAACACCAGAATTGGCAGGTCCATCATTGGTGCCCTCTTCTCTTCACAGATGAGAGCAGGTTCACACTGAGCATCCTATTCCCTTCCTGAAGAAACCCACTCTGGATCTCTCAGACAACAGCAACTACAGAGTGGTATTTCTTCTCTCTTTTCTTTCTAAAATTCTTGAACACACTGTCTACAATCAACTGTCTCTCTATCTCTCACAGAACAACCTCCAAGATCCTAACTAGTCTGTCTTCAAAGTGGCACATTCCACAGAGACTGGCCTTTTGCCTCTGGCCTGTTCTCCCTCTATACTTGATCTCTTGGTGAGGTCCTATCCAAACAAGGTTTTCATACCATTGCTATGCGGATGACACTCAACTCATCCTCTCCTTCCCTCCCTCATACACTCATGTTTCTGCTCAGATCTCAGCATGCCTGTCAGACATCTCATCATGGACGGCAGCTCATCAGCTGAAAGTTAATCACAACAAAACTGAACTGCTGTTCATCTCAGGTGATTCATCCTCATGTCAGGATCTTGCTATCTCCATGGACAACTCTCTGATCTCACCTTCGGTCACTGCTCGCAACCTTGGGTCAACCATGGACAATCAACTGTCCTTTTCCTCTCACGTTGGTAATCTGACATGCTCATGTCGATTTCTCCTTTACAACATCAGAAGGATTTGTCCATTTCTATCCAAATAAACTACTCATGTGCTTGTTCAGTCCCTTGTCATTTCGAGACTGGACTACTGCAACTCAGTCCTGGCAGGTCTGTCACTGAGTACCATTCGACCTCTGCAGATGATCCAGCTTGCAGCTGCTTGACTTTTTTTCAACCTTCCTAAGTTCTACCACTCCACCCCATTGTTATGCTCCCTCTGCTGGCTTCCTGTAGCTGCCCACATCAGATTAAAAACAATGATGCTTGCCTACAAAGCCAAAAATGGACCAGCATCCATTTACCTCAAAGCACTTATCACACCCCGAACTGCACCACACTCCCTCCGATCCTCTAGCACTGCTCGACTGGTCCCACCTCCTCTCAGGGTGCAAGAAATGCATGCATCAAGAATCTTCTCTGTTCTGGCACCTAGGTGGTGGAATGAACTTCCCCTAGATATCCAAACAGCTGAGTCACTGGCAGTCTTCAAATAACATCTAAAGACCTATTTCTTCATGAAGTACTTAAATTAGCACTTGAAATGTTTTGTCTGTATGCTTCTCTTAATATATTACCTCCCCAACAGAGTTTTTAGACTGATAGCATTCTTAGTCTATGACCTAGTGAACCAGTATCAGGATGTATTTATTGATAGAGACTTCAAAGCACTTTTGTAAGTTGCTCTGGATAAGGGCGTCTGCCAAATGCCATACATTTAAATGTAAAAAATGTATAAGGTAAGCTTATGTTTGCTTTTAAATCCATTTTTGTGAAAGGTGGGAGAATTTTTTTCTTTTTATTACTATTTCCCTTCCATTTTAGCCCAAAATACTTAATTTGCATTTAAGCAAACTTTTTGTAATTATTTTTATTTTAATTTCATTAATTTATTTAATTAATTGCTCATTAAAAGATTTTTGTCCATACTACTTTGACTTCATTTTGAAGAACCTCACACACTTAGTAACCACAGAAACATGTTTTAAAAGCAGAACATTTAATGACTTGAAGTACAGTTGTTGTCTTGAGGAACACTTTCATCTCATAATTATTTAATTTCACAAGACTGAAGCTTCTTATTAGCAAGTTTCTTATTTGGATTCAAGCACTCTAATCACTTAGTGCTCTGAATAGAATGAGAAATATCTGCTTATTTCTTTTGCCATTATCTCCTCCTACACAAAGCATATCATGAATTTGACAATTTCAGAGACAAAAGTGTGACAAGAAGTGTAATATACAATATCAAAATACTCAAAAAGTATTTTTTTAAATAGTATTTTGGCCCTGTTATTTTAATAATGGCCCTGTGAACTTGACATTAGAGAAATTGTGCTTTAAACCTATTTTCTATGAACTTTTGTCCAGGTTGTCAAGACATCTCAAGAAGCTGACATTCAGTTGTGACACACAACATAGCTATCCATAAGTATCAAATACTTTACCATAGTTGTTTTTATCATGAACCCCTGAAATCTATATATAACACTATATGGTTGACCTATAATAAAGGTTATTGAGCTTTGTTTGCTGCTACCCAACCTTTAATTATTAAATCGTTTAAAAAAATATGACCATTATGAAAGGCAGTATAGTAATTTGGGTAAAAATAATGATCCAAGTTTGTTAACATATTATATGTTGTTGACATGGAATATCTCCATGTATTCAGCTTCTTGAGTGGAGTATGGACTATGGAATGTAAAATGTCCAATTTTACTGTTGTACAGTACATGTAAACTTTGAGTGAAATTCCTTCTTGATGAGCATTTCGATTTCACTTTGACTCATATAAAGTTGTCAGATTTGTAAGAGTAATGGCATGGGAAATAGGTGAAAAGTACAATTTACCTACAAACAATAGTCTAATATGTCAATTTAACAGACCAATTATTAAAACATCCTAGAGTAAAATTTCTTCTTATTGAGTATTTTAATAGTATTACACAGTATCTCATATCTTGCAGTTGTGAAATTTCTGAGATGTTTTGGTAAGCAGGAGATAATTGCATGAGAAATATGCAGAAAGTGTGAAATTCAGCCTTTTGAAATGAAACAGTTACTCAGAGATGGAAGTGTTCCTCAAGAAGATTATTGTGCTCCAAGTCATTAAAGTTTGTGCCTGTTTCTGTGGATACTACACACATTCATAGTTATTCAAATATATTTGAATTACACTGAACATTGTTTATCTTACAAATAAAAAATGACATAATAAACATAAAAAAATCTCAATGGCTTCATAATGTATGATCTAGGCCAGAGGTATTCAAACTGAAGGAACTGCAGGGGCAGCACAGGTGATGGGTGAGATGGAAAATACAAAAAATAAATATTTAAATGAAAGACCTGTCAACTTTTACACATTTTGCATAGGATCACCACATTTTGACGCTGCTGGAAGACAAAGTAGGCCAAAAGCCAGAAATATGAAAATCCACATATGAACCTTTAATCATTGACCTTTGCACAGATATTCTAAAGTCTGCTTTCTGCACCCTCATTTTCTGTTACCATAAATATAGAATGACTGGAGTTCATTAATGTGAAATAACATCTATTAATGTACTGTAAGTGCGACTTAGCTATCATTAAACAAGCATATAGTTAACACCAGTTAAAGGATATAGTTAACATCAGCACTTTCCGCTTTTGGCTGAAAGAGAAAAAGGCTGAACATTTTTGTAGATTAAATGGGCATGGAACAAAGTGTCAACTCTAACACTTTACAAATCATATTAATGGTAATTATAATTGGACTGATTTAAAATTATGTTTGCTCTCATGCACTAGTCAGCACAGATAACTTCACATAGCTTGAGCAGCTGGTAAACAGTGAAAACCACAGAAGAAAATTCAGATTTTTCTCTCTGCCTAATAGGATTTTCTTATTATCAATGTTGCACATTTTGAATTAACATGATGCATGTCACAAAACACAGCTAAAAGTGTTATCTTTTGATGGTGGAGTGGCTGGCCATTTTCTTTCCCTGACACCTGGATGCATAGTCAGCTAGCTGTTATCCTATTAATTTAGCATAATTTTGTGATTTTGACATGAAGGACCTGCATCAAGACTACTTGTTGTGTAAAACTCAAATTTAAAAACAATTAAAATAGTAGATATTAATTGAAAGGGATGGAAAATGGGGATTGCACTTACAAAGGTGATTTTCCCTTTGTTTCAATGGGAGAATGGCATCCTGCTGCATACCCCCTCAAATCAATAGACCTGCATATTACTATGTGAATGAATTATAGTCTCATAGATCTATCCCTGGCAGTTATGCCGAGTTCTTGCAGTGCTTGGCCTTGTTTTGCTTTGTTTGTATTGGCTTGTTTAGCCTTGTGCTTAATATCCTGAGTGCTCTAGAAGTCGATGTGTTAGTGATAGCAGCTATCATCTAGGCCTAGTTATTCCAGGTTTGTCTGGTTCTTAAGTTATTTTTCTACATGCCTTAATTTACCTTGTGTTGTGTCTATTAGATATTCTAACCTATGTCTTACTGTGTGCTGTAGCAACAATTATAAAAGGTAAGTCCTTCATAGGAAAGCTGATGGCTCAGTATCCATATCTGAAGCCATTGCTATATGTCAGCTAAATATATTCTCCTATACTCGCTGGTCTTCTTCTCACTGATCACCACTCCATCAACACCAGTGATTAGAGCCAGAGAGAGGGATTTACTTGTCCATTTCCAATCATCTCGTTTGGTCTGATCTACGGTCTAAACTCTGGGGCTTGGGGATTGATGAGTTGTGTCCGTTTCTCATATCTGAGAAACACGTCTTCTTTCCCTACGCTGCTCATCCATCAGTCGTCCATTCACCTCTGCCATTAATTAATCACTCAGAGGTGACAAGGAGCGATGATCCGAGCTCTGGAGGTCATCACTGTGTGTGTGTGTGTGTGTGCGTGTGTGTGCGTGTGTGACATTGGATGCATGTGGTGGAAACTAAAGAGAAATATCATATCCAACAAAAAAGTAATGATGTAATAGAGAAAAAAAGATGATACCATCCATATATAAGATTATAGGATACATTTTGCATTGTGTCATCCACATTCATATGAAGCACTTCTAGGTTTAAGCTTGGATTTATCAGTTGCTTCATCAGTTATCAAACACCAAACATTATCCTACACTGTGCTTTTTTTTATTTATTATTTATGAATTCATTATTTATTTTCTTCAGAAATCCCCATATTAAATTCTATCCGGTATCCTTTCTGCTTTATTCAAAAGAGTCACATGCTCCGAACACAAAGCCTTAATGGTCATTGCCTGTAAAACACATGATATTGACTCAGTTAAGTCCTCTACATATTATGTTATGCATTGTGGGGAAGCATTAAAGACACATTTTCAGAGTGTTCCTTGTTGAACCCCTTACACCCTGTTGAACCATTTTTTGTTTTGTTTTTTTAATAAAATGCTTATTCTTTGGATGAAGTCAAATATGAAACTGATACAAAAATATTATTGGCATATTATTCCTCAATTCTAAAATCCACCAGAAATGTGTTATTGATATCCAACTGAAGCAAAATAGGCAATCAAGGAGCCTGTGAGAGAGGAGATGGAGGACAGAATCATAATAAAAGTGAACTTGAGAGACAGTCATATATGGCATATACAGATGTAGTCCAATGTCACCTGCCAAAATTTCATTAGCAGAGTACACACATAAATTGATTGCTACTGTCAGAGCAAAACAGTTAGAGGAAAGCTTACATCCCACCTTTTCAATATCAAATTTAATTTGTGGTGTGAAAAGTAATTCATGAGTGAAGAAGAAACAACTGCATGCAGCTTCATTAATACTCTCTGACAATGCAAACGCAGGTTTCTTATTTTTTCAGTGAATTATGATAAGCTGGTTGAGAAACTGTTGTGGATTGGAAAAGTTTCTAAAAGAGGCAATAACACTTTAAGAACTTTTCTAAACACAGTTTATTCCTTTATCCAAAATATAGTTGGGTTCGAATGTCTGAGTCCAGCCCCAATAACTGTTTTCAAGTAATCATTATTAAATTATACATCTCAAAAAAAAAAAAAAAAAAAAAAAAAAAACATAATTACTTGCTAACATTAGTCCAAAACAACTATATTTGTTTTTTACCCTAATGACTGAAAGTTGTATGGATGAAAACATATAATGTACAGTATGTCAGTATGTAGAGTGTACTAAATATTAGTGTTTAAAGCAATAGCGAATCATTTGTGATTAATGATTGATTTCTAATTATTTTTAATGTTGGTCTTGTTGTCACAAGCTGCAGTACAAAATCTGAATTACTGACACCTTTACAATATATAAATGCACTTCACTAGAATATTTTCACCTTCAATATAAAAGTGGATTGGGCTAATGTTGGGTAAAGCTTCAGTAAGGTTCAGACAGACAGATGTCAATCAAGTGTGCTCATTAAAATGTTAGGTGATGCCCACACAGTTATTAGATGTGCCAGGTCAGTGAGAGTGGTTGTTTGAGCACATTCTATAAGATGTACTTTCTACTTATTAATATCTTTGTTCAGATGTCTATTTATTTGTAAATACCATATTTTCTTTGGAATGAGAGTTGCTGTTTGTTATAAAGAGTATATCCCTCACTAGAGACATGTAAAAAAATTATTCTTGTAAAAAAAAAAAATGCCCCATGGAGTTGATCATATAAAAGAATGTTTGTTTCTTTCTTTTTTCTCTGACGCTACAAGGCTTATGTAGAAAACAGGTAATAGAACTCTTTCTCACCCAAAATCTCACCACATGTAGTTCTTAAACAACAGCACAAAGGCAAATATTGACTTGCTAATATAATTCAACAAAACTTACTGGACGTTGTAGCATTATTCGGCAGCCATTTAACTTTTTTTCATTATTTAGTAAAATTCCACATTCCACAATTTTGGCCCCATCTCCCAAAGATTGCAGGCAGAATTTTGCCACAAAGCTATGCAGATGCTAATATATGATTTTGGAATGCATTTTAAAATGGTCAAAATATTCAAAATATTTTAAAATGGTCTTCCAACTTTTTTTTTTTTTTTTTTACATTAGCATCATAGCTCCAGTGCAAAACTAAAGAAGCAAATATTGTGGAAAAAAAAACAAGTCTTTGCTGATTTGGGGTAAAGGGTTTAATGTACATTTAATGGACCATTCTTTTTAGAAAGTTCTCAAAACCCTTGTTTTTTCATAACAGATAAAGTGCAAAAGTTCTCAGTAGTGTAGGTTTTGACCCCTTCTGCACATTTAAATTAAATTCTTTCTTTTGCTCCATCTGGCCACCTGAAAATAAAAAGGGAGCACAATGAAAATGAAATGTATGCAGGCCTGGATGTCAATAAATCACAATAGTGTGATCATATTAATCAGTCCAGCATATGGCTTATGTCTCTCAGGATTCTTTTTGATGTTGGCAGCAGCTGTGTAGCCAAAAGATTAGCAATTACATGTAAGGGCTTTTGGTCTTTCATCAATAGCCATAATTAGAGAGGCAGGAAAAATTGGAGTTGGAGCACACAGTCCTTTTTTTGCACATCTCCTCATTGGCTATGATAATATACACTGAAACAAATCACTGGTGAATTAAATAAAATGATGGCAACTCTGTGTTTACAGAAGACAGAGAAGAATCCTGTGCCTTGGTGGTTATTGTTTTAATACACATGACCATCTGATTGAACAAGTGAGCAACCACTTTAAGAGTTTTCTAAATATACTGAAAAAAAATACATTGAATATTGATATCAAACATACACTTAAATTAGGCAGAGTCACCGACACTGGACAGTTGAAGACTGAAAAAAAAAAAAAACAGGTGATTTTTTTTTCTTGGCTGACAGGAGTGAAACCCAATGTGGTCTTCTGCTGTTGTAGGCCATCCATCTCAAGGTTCGATATTTTGTGCATGATGAGATGCTTTTCTGCTCACCACAGTTGTAAAGAGTGATTATTTGATTTACTGTATCCTTCCTGGCAGCTCTTATCAACAAGGAATTTCCACCCACAGAACTGTAATCACTCAGTGTTTTTCTTTTTCCCACACCATTCTGTATAAACTCTAGAGACTGTTGTGTGAAATTTCCAGGAGATCAGCAGTTTATGAAATGCTCAAACCAGCCCTTCTGGTACCAACAACCATGCCAAAGTCACAGAAATCACACTTTTTCTTCATTCTAATGTTTGACGTGAACATTAATTGAAGCTCTTGACCTGAATCTGCATGACTTTTGCATTGTGCTGTGCTGCTGTCACATAATTGGCTGGTTAGATAACTGCATGAATGTGCATTTGTGCAGGTGTTCCAAACAAAATGGAGTGATATATATATATATATAGCTGCAAACCTATTTAATATAGATTTGCTTTGGATTGCACTGGACTAACAAAGCAGAGGAGAATGGATGTCAGTAGGAAATCATCACTATTTAAACATACAGTATAAAATGAAACGATCACATCAACTCCAAGTCACAGCATGTGACCAGGAATAGCCTCAGAAAGCACATGTAGCTCTTCTATTATTAGCAGTATGCTTGATATAACGTCTATGCTATCTTCTCTGTTATGTTCTCTGTATTCTCAATTTACTAGATTTTCTGACCATTCTGCCCCTTTTACAATACAGGCTATAACCAGCTGTGTAGCCAGCTGTACAAAGAACAGTGTGCTTTTTCTAGAGTCTGATGAAAAGGCAGCATGTCTAACAGCTGTCTATTTGTGAAGTGACCTGTATGACCTGATCAGTAGCCTGGAAAGAGAGAAAGACAAAAAGAGAGAGAAAGACATGGAGGAACAGAGATGAGCAGATGAGCATACAGTTACAGCTCTGAATCTTTTGGTGGTATATACACTCCTCTATCAAGGCAAATTATAATTCTCAATGATGATTTTGTCATCTACATATTTGTTTTCTCACAGTAAGCCATTAAAGTCACAGGGAATATAGTTAAAATATATTAAAACATATTTGTATGACACCAAACTTGAGTTTAAATAAAGTTTAACTAAAGTAGCATCCTGGAGACTTTGGTTTGGGCACAGGTTCAGCAAGACTTCCTCTTGGTTAATCTTGCTGCCACATAGCTAGGGAGATGTTAGCTCACGTAACAAGGGTTTTGTGTAGATTTGAAAGGATGTAAGTGTTGATGATCATATCAACAAGGTTCTGTGAGTATGTTGCCTGGCAGTTTTGCATTTGGTGGGCATCTGCTTTGATCTTTGTGGGTCATGGTTTACAGGAGAAAACTGCCCATCTGGCTTGTTGAGGCATGAGGTATTTTGTAGTTTTCAGTTCGTCACAGTTCTTGTGATCAATAAAAGGATGTTCAGATATCTAATTTAATGGCCAATAACTCTCAATTTCTGATAACAGTTGCTATCTGTAGATGTGAGTTTTGGGGGAAAAGGGATATATGTTGTCTGGAGAGCCTTGGCTTTGGGGGGAACCCCTTCTTTGAATCTGTATAGACAATGAAAGGCAGGGTGTTTTAAAATGAGTGCAGTGGCAAAGGCTCAGCTAAAAGCAGTGAAGGCCTAGGCAGTCTAAACTAGTTTCTTAGATCCACCCTTGAAAAGTGAGGTGATGGGTGAGGCTCTTGGACCATGGAAGTTAGTGATGAAACATCTGTGAAAATTGGCATACCCTAAAAACCTTTGGAGATCTTCTAAGTGACTGCCTAAGCTTTAGTGCCATCCTCCCTACTAATGCTCCCTAGAAATGTAAGTTTGGGCATGTGAATCATTTCTCTGCTTTAACAATTAACTGTTGCCCATTAGTCTATGGCTCCACATTATGGCTCCACAGGGTTCCACAATAATAGTGAATGCATTTTTCCACTCATGCCCCCCCCCTGGGATTCTGATTAGGTTTTAGTCATGCCTACTGCATAATTTGGTAAAATTGGTGAATGATTTTAATTGTTCTAGAACAGAAGGCATCTCGGGTAGTGGTTAGTGCTACATATTTTACATTTACATTTTTTCCTATTTTGTGAATGAAGAAGAGCCCCATTGAGGCTGATGAGGCTGGTGTAGAAGATATAGACTTGTTTAGGGCTATAGATACAAATGTATTCTTCCAAGGCTTTGTTCTTGCTTGGTGATGAGGGACATATGCATGACACAGGAGAGGTAGTATTAGAGAGTCAAAAATACAATAATAGGGACTACGAGGGGAGAGCACATGTATTGTTCTTACTGGAGAAATTCTTATATTTGGAGTAGCAAGTGGGCATTTCAACCAACTGATCCACTTTATTACTGGCATAGAAGCAAAGGTTAAGGTCGAGTGAGATATAACATGACATTGGGGAAAAAAGGCTATGATTTAGTGTTCTGACTGCGAGATTCTTTTAAACTCATGTTTCCTTTTTGATGGGAACTGAGGCCTGGGCAGGGTAAACTTTTCCTTTAAGCAAGTAGTTTATTGAGATGTATTGCAAGACCAATAAGGGTGTTCAAAAATAAGTTAAGGTCTCTACAAGCCAGTTCAATAACTACAACCTTTCTCAATCCCTGACTGAAAGCAGTAATGAAGGTGGGACCATATCAGCCACTAACCATAGCAAGTGTTCAGAATTCAAGAGCAAACTCCACTACAATGTGTTGTCCCTGTCTGAGGGTCAATAAGTACTCACTTGCCATGCTGCCCCTTTGTTAGTTAGCTAGTATGTTTGCCAGCTAGCTATTAATTCACTTGCTGACTGGGATTCTCAATGACTGTAAAGCTTTGTAACTAGTTCATGCTCTATTACTTTTTGCAGTAACCAAGGATATCAGATTTCATATAGCCAATAATTGTCTTTTAAACCTGTAATATAGTGAATAGATTCTTGTTATATATTTTGTATGTCTAGAACATGTCCAACAGAAAGGAGTGCCAAGCTCATGTCAAAGTATGGATGCTATTTTTTTGTTGCATGCTTTCAGTTAGTGCACTTGGTTGCCCTAATCTATTACACATAGTTTATATTCCTATAGACATACAAATGGTTTAGTTTTCTTTTTAGGAATACCAGTCATATATATATATATATATATATATATATATATATATATATATATATATATATATATATATATATATATATATATATATATATATATATATATATATATGTGTGTGTGTGTGTGTGTGTGTGTTAAACAAATAATTGTGCACTATTAAAATACCAGTGTTTACATCACTTTATTTCTTTTATCCTGCAGCTTCAGTGGTATGTTCAGTTTGTGTCTTGCCATTATGAAGCTAGGTACTTGGCTCTATGAGCATATTGAGCATTAAGAAGTGCTGAGAAAAATAACACATGGGCTTGTGGTCCTTATAACGAGTTTTAAGTAGCTTGCATGTAAAATTTAAATTGTTACCAGTCTGTTATATTTTGAATAGCATAGTACTACATAGTACTAATACTACATTAAGATGCCAAGTTGACCATTGTCAAATACTTGGCTCATTTGAAGAGTCATATTCAATCAGGAGTGGAAACCCCTTGCCTATTCAGAGAATATGATCAGAAATCTAGGTTGAAATCAACATGTGTGTCATGGAAAATATAAACTTATTTTTGTCATGAGATTGTTTTGGCACTGGACATAGCCAGTATGATCATTTGTCTACAGGGCCATTTCTGGGGGCCCTAAGTAGTTTCTTAGAGCCCCCAGACCACCAGGGGCCCCATGAATTTTAAAATAAATATGCAAAAAATAGTACACTTTACTATCATTTGGCAAAATGCTTATGTATCAGGTAGTCGCAGGGACCCCTTGTGGTGTGAAAATTATTGAATCTGCAATTTATGTAACTAAATTAGATAGATAACTAAACATTAGGTAGATAATTAAACATAACTAAAGTCATACGTTTACAAAAAAGTGGTAACCAAGAAAGCATGTTCACAATACAAGTAAAGAAATGTTTTCCAGACATGTTCAGATTTGACTGGGCATGCAGATCACATGACACATGATAGGAATGCAACCTGGACACATCAAGTACTATTGCTTCATTTGTGAATAGGACATCCGTGGTAAAGGGTCTCGTTACGTTAAAAGGACTGGCCACACTGTAAGCATATGGTTCCAGGACAGAAAACTGTGGCATATAAAGAGCTTGTCAACCCAACAAGTTGCCTCCCCTTAATATAATGCATTGTTTTATGAATGAATTGAACAAGGAAAGTTAAGCATTTCAATACTTGAAACAGATGTTTTGTTTTCCAAAATAACTGAGGCCAAGATAAATGAAGGATTTTTTTTTGGTCCAGAAATTAAACAAGGTCATCAATGATAGACAGAACTGCATGGAAGGCAGTCAATAATGTTTCTGAAAATTTTCTTGGGAACTATAGACCACCAAACTACATCCAGATGGTTGTCAACATTTTTCAAGCATACAAAACCATCGAGTGCAACATGTCACTAAAGATGCATTTTCCACATTCTGTGCAAATCTTGGCGCAGTCAGTGATGAACATGGTGAGAGGTTTCAGGACATTGCAATGATGGAAAAACAATACCAAGGCAACTGGAATCCAAAAATGTATGTTGTTGCACACTTCAAGGAGTATCATCATACAAATGAAAGGAGTAAAAGTAAAAATGTGAAAGTACAAGTGAAAATCAACCACAAAACATTGCTAGGTCTGTTCTGAAAGTGAAAGATCAAAGCAGGTACTGACAGTCTTATGCAGTTCTCTTCTTTTCTAGTGGGAATTACAGGTTGTAAATGAAAAGTTCTGGTTAACAGTCCAAATATGTGATCCACATGCTCCATGAATATCATTGATGATATATTTAAAGACAGTGGAGAGATTAAAAAATCTGTTAAAAAATCAGTTGTGATTAAAATCTTGAGACAGTTAGACAGTTGCCAAGCTTCTTATTCATATCATTGTTTCCATGCTTTGACCTTTACAAACCTGTCACTGGATATTGGACCCACCTGTTCTCCCCTGTATGCATGCTTATTGCCCTCTATAATGAACATTAACTGTGATTTTTGAAATTCCCCAGAGCACTGAACTACTTTTCTGAATATATTAGCAATGACAATATTTTTGTCTGATGTCTCTATTTGTGTCTTTTGGAGTATTTAGTAGCATTGAATTAATACTGAAGTGTTTACTTGACCCATGAAGTGGCAAACCTACACTCAGGTACACCTACAGGGAATAATGCATTAATATTTGAATTAATTTAAACTGAATTAATATTTACAGCATTGAATAACTCTTAGTTAAGTGATGATTTACAGTGCTTTATTTTTTTTTTTTAATTTAAGTTTCCTGCTGAACTTTATAGAAGCTACTTAACGTTGTTGGAGTTATTTCAGTGCTCTAAGAGTTATTCACTGCTCAAGTTGCATGCTTGTTTGTTATGGCAATTGTTGAGACAAAATGGTACATGCTGCATGTGAAGGTCAGGAAGAAATTCAATACAACACAACACACCATCAACATATTAGCATGGCATAAACCTCAGTGAAAGTGCTGCATCCACACTGAAGTGAAATGTTACATTTATGGAAAGAGCAAGTTTATTTCATACACAAGCAAATTCGCTGTTATTAAAGTGAGTGACACTCCTCCAAAGTGAAAAACTCATTTCTAATATAACACAGTGTCATAATCTAGCTGAGTCATTTTTTTATATATATTTGTTTATTTAGGCAGCTGTTGCAAAAAGCATGAATCCTGGAACCAATTCAATTCCCAAATGAGGTTACTTTATATCCAGACTAGACAGGAATCAATGCTTCCATCAAAAACTGCCAGTTTTGTTTGTGCAAGTGTGAGATGCTTTGAGTGTTATAAATACGGCCTCAGCTGTTTGTGTACTTTCGTGCACTACAATAATGAAACATTTTTTAAACACTTAAACAGCTATTTTGCTTTTGCAGTGTTGGTTTTAAAGGGTTTTTTTCTTTGAGTGTTTACTGCACTATCATGCAAGTTTCAGAATCCTGCAGGATAATAGAAAAAGATTATATTAACATCTTACCGTTTCCTTTCACCTTAATAAATTGACATTTTTTCAGGAAAAAAATGGTTTTGCCTTAAACTCTGGGTAAATATGTCTATAGTTAAGTGCAGAGTAATTTCAGTAAATCTACTGTCAGCCTTGTCAATGCAAATTGAATGTTTTTATGTAATACGTAATATTGATTTATATAAAATTGCACAGGTGAAATATCAATAGTTAATGTGGGAAAATATTAGTAATGCAGGACATAAAATACATAAAGCTGGTCCTGGTCACCTCAGCCACCAAATTGTAATTCCATTGCTTTGGATGAGCAACACATTGAATTAACTGCATCTTGGCTGATCCTTTTAAAAACAAGATATTTATAAATGTAGTAAGGTAATAACAATAAAATACATAATATTTCAAAGAGTATAGCTTTTGAATTTCAGCACCAAGATAACTATTATGTAGCTAATATTTCTTTCTCGTGTAATTTCTTCTTCATTCTGTTGGCTGTTTAGCTAGTTACCTAGCATGCTTCCTAGCATGTATGCCAAAATTCCTTCAGAGGAAAACAGAGACATTATATTTTCACAAAACAGAGACGTTATATTTTTCTGAGCTTAAAAAGAATCCAAATTGAGAGTAAAGCTACGAGTGGCAGCAGCAGGATTTGACCCCACAAGCCACTTCCTTCTTTTGTTCACTGGTTAGATGCAGTTACAAGTTACACTATATGGGCAAACGTTTGTGGACACTTGACCAATCACACCAGTCCTCTCCAAAAGTATTGGGCTGGCAAGGCCAATTCTTTTGTTTTTCAGAATCAGAATTTCAGATTTCCTGATATTTATATCTAGATGTGTTAAACAACTTAGAACAAGGCACCTTTTGTTTGAATGCACCCATTTTTCAAGTGATCAGAAATATTGGAACATGTGACTGACAGGTGTTTCTTGTTGCCCAGGTGTGCCCTGTCAGACTGAGTGTTTAAAGCAGAGGTCTTCAGTCTTATCCACAAAGGGCCAGTGTGGCTGCAGAATTTCATTCCAACCAAGCAGGAGCCACATCTGATTCCACATTTTTAATCAGTTCATCTTGCTCTTCAATTAAGTATCAGTTGTGCCTCCTTTTTGGCTGGAATAAAAGTCTGCAGCCACACTGGCTCTTTGTGCATAAGTGTGAAGACCCCTGGTTTAAACAATGAATAGCTTTAAATTTCTTGCTTTGAACCCTGAGTTTTGCCTGTGAAGACTGCATTTGTTAAAAAGAATAAACCAACATAAAGACCAGACAGCTGTCTATGGGAGAAAAGCAGGCCATTTTGAAGCTGAGAAAAGAGGGAAACCATTGTGAGAAACACTGTGAAAGCTGTGAAGAAAAGCCCAAAAATGACCGTTTGCGACATCACCTACAACCTCCACAGGGCAGGGTGAAGGTCTCACAGTCTACCTTTTGAAGAAGACTTTGAGAACGGAAATACCACAAGATGCAAACCACTCACCAGCAGTACGATTGGAAGCGCAGTTTGGAATTCACAAAGACATGTAGAGATGAGCCATAAAAGTTCTGGAACCAAGGACCTCTACCAAAAGGCCAAAGCATGGAGAACAAAAGGATCTGCTCATGAGCCAAAATATACAAGCTCATCGGTCAAGCGCGGTGGAGATAGTGTCATGGCTTGGGCTTGCAAGGCTGCTTCTGGAATAGGCTCACTAATCTTTACTGATAATGTAACTCATGATGGTAGCAGCAGAATGAATTCAGAAGTCTACAAAACATTCTGTCTGCTGATTTACATCACATAGGGTGGAACTTGCAGCAAGACAAAGACCCAGAACACAATGCTAACACAACAAAGGACTTCACTGGGGAAAAGAGTTGAAGTTTTTTGACTGGCCAAGTCAGTCACCAGACCTTAACCCAACTGAGCATGCGTTTCACCTCCTGAAGAGGAAACTGAAGGAAGAAGCCCCCAAAACAAACAACTACTGAAAGAAGCTGTATTACAAGCCTGGAACAGCATCAAAAAGAATAATGCCACAGTTTGGTGATGTCAGTGTGTCACTGGCTTGAGGCAGTTATTGAAAGCAAGCAAAATGCAACCAAATATTAAGTGTTGTTTACTTTAATTTACTTTAATTACTTTAAATACTTTACTTTAAGACTATCTATTCCAATACTTTTGCTCACCTAAAAAAAATTGGTTGGTCTGCCACCAAAGCTGCCATGTTTAACACATCTAGATGTAAATATAAGGAAATGAAAACTGGTCAGAAGTTTATGAAATACTCAAACCAGCCCTTCTGTTACCAACATCCATGCCAAGATCAAAGTCACAGAGATCACACTGCTTCTTCATTCTGATGTTTATTGTGAACATTAACTGAAACCCTTGACCTGTATCTGCATTATTTTTTGCATTGCACTGCCACATGACTGACTGATTAGATAATTGCATAGAATGTGCAGGTGTACAGGTGTTCCTTTTTTGTATTACACTGATGCGTACCTTTCTATTTATTATTATTATACTTTGTATGTTTTACTTGTGTGTGTTTCTCTCTTGTCACTAATGTGTTCTACAATGATCAGCAGATTCAGCTAATTTAATGTAAATCAAATCTTTTTAGATATCAAGCAAATTATACTATTTCTTATTTTGGTGATGCAACTATCAGGCTATATCTAATTTTGAGATTATTTTGTCGATTGGACTGGTTCTGTGTTTAACAAAATTATTAATATGAAAAATGATATGGTTTTTAAAATATTTTTTAAAAAATCTAATATTTAATTAAATAGTAATATTTTACCCGTGACATACCCTACAGTGAGAATTATATAAAGTGAGGTGAAATAAAAGGATTTGACATGAAACAGAGGGGAAAAAAGATCTACATTGTACCCAGGTGATCATGCACACCAAGCACATCACACAGGCAAAAAGCTGTGTTTAATTAATTTAAGTGTCTAACCAACTGTTGGCCAGAAGTCACTCCGAAGTTCTCTTCAGCCTGTTGTGCAACAATCAGTCATTTATCTCTCTTTGAAACAAGCCAGTAACAAGAAACCCAAGCACTGATAAACATGGCCATGCACAGTATTGTTTTGTTGCTGCCTCTAAAGTGTTGCCCAGCATTTAAAGAAGATGCTGTGGCAAAAGGAACTGATTTAAAGGCAGCTTTCATCCTCCGAAAAAAAAAAATTTACTGGTTTCTAAAGAAACAGAATTTAAAAAAAGCACATATATGATCAAAAATAGCTGTGTAGTACACATGTCCAGATAAATAACATCTTTCAGGACAGAAAGATCTTCATCAGCTGTGCTTGATGAAGTGCTTCTGAAGCTATAGGTAGTGGATATTCAAAAGAAGTGATCGTTTAAAACATGACAGCCATTTCATGGCATCTAAAGTTCCAAGATTGTAGATCAATTTATTTTTCTTCTTAAGACTTCTGATTCTACTCATGCCATTGTAACCAACTATCAATGCTAACAAAAATATCATTAATTCTGTCTGTTGCTGTTGAAGTGTCTCGGCACTGGAAAGGAGAAATCCTTTATTTTTAATATCTGAAGGTGCTTGACAGAAAAACATTCAATCATTCTTTTATTAGTTTCCCCAAAATACAGATGATCGCATCTCTTGTATGGCATACAATAAATTCAGTAAATAGATAGATACCCATTGTGTTCATACAATTGCCTGGGCAAATGTTATTGTTAAGCAATAATTTGATGCTTAATTTGATTTTAATATACTATATATAAATAGATAATGGTCTTCTTTAGTAATGTAGGCAACACAATTCCTAAGACTTTTTCCAACATAGCAGAAGTCAGAGTAACAGCATGCTGCCAGGAGTCCTGTTGCGAGAGATAATGAACTGTTGTCCAGCTAACAAGAGCACAGGGAGCAGAGAAAAGAGTATGGCTGATGGAGGTGTTTGTTTGTGTGTGTGTGTGTGTGTGTGTGTGTGTGTGTGTGCATGCATACATGCATTGGTTAGTGTAGAAACACCTGAATATTTCATCTATAGACTGAAAGTTTGTGAAATTCAGTTTTGTATTTCCACAATTTAGTAATCCGTATTTCCATCTTACTACAAATTTTGTCTTAAATCTTTATTTTATAAATTTTGCATTACTGATTCAAACATTTTAGATTTTAGATTCAAACAGAATTTTCCAAATAAGTTAAATGTTACAGAAAATTGTTTATATGTCAGTAGAGAAAGTATATTATGAAAATTTGATAATTTCATAACATATTATGAAATAGAACACTTTTCAGACAAAAACATAATGATAGCTGTCAGGATTTACCTGCAAAAACAGAAGCAACAGTCAGAGTTTCAGAAGAACTATGGCAGATTCTCGAAGATGCTCAGTACAACTTACCAGCAAATTTCCTGCACAAAGAGTACCTGAGAATACTGATTATAAGTGCTTGTTGGCCATGCACACTGTGCTTGATCATTAGTAGATCACATGACCATAACCTTTATGTAGAGGAGCCCAGTAGCTAAAACCCCTGGAAGCATTGCTTCTCTGATGGATCCTTTCAAATCTTGTCTATATTTTACTGTTCTGCATTTGAAACTCAGCCATTAATTGTTTTCCTTTTGATTTTAGCAGGAAATTATAGAAAAGAGTGACTACTTCTTAGAGTGTTTCTATACTGAAGAAAAAGCAAAAAAAAAAAAAAAACTCTTTTCCCACAGGCAGTATATAGTGGAATTTTTACCAATCATATCAGTTCAGATGGGATACACAGTATATTGCTTAGTTTTTTTTGTTTGTTTGTTTGTTTTTTACTGGTTATCTTTCCAGAGCATGATTCCACACAGTGATATTTAAAATTAAACACTGGGAATTTCACTGTTTTCCTGAACTTAAATTAAAAGAGTTTGCCAGACTCTTGGAGTATCATGGGATAGAAAAAGAGATCAATTTGAACAGACCACCAGAATAAATCACAACAAATAATAAACAACACGTTCAGGTGGAAATATATAACATTGGTTGGTGAATCATCCTGTAGTATGATTGATAGTTTCCAGCTATGGTTCAATTCCATGTATTTCCTCTATTGAACTAGATGGTTTATCCTGAGGAGAAAGAGGTACATAGAAATCAAGGACACACATGATGAATTGGCAATGGCAAACAGGCAAGGTGTAAAATGCAGTATTGCTCAGATATTCAGTTATGCTAGAGCTAGATGTAGTATAGCATACAGCAGAAACATTTATGTATGCTAGTGTTATACTGTGGTGCAGTGGCGGATGGTGTAAATGGGATAGCATATTATCTGCTCTTAACGAATGTCATAAAACAAATTATTTTGGACTTTTGTGGAGCCAAGTGCAACAGCACTGCCAATGGTCATAAGAAAAACACACATAACAGTATGTAGAAGTGACGCTGGGGCTGATTTCTTGCTAGCCCAGATTATAGACTATCAGTGACAGTTGTCTCAGGTGATCACACAGCGTGAATCCAAAATGCGTGAAGAGAAAATAAATGTAGACTAAGCACACATTGTACAATTAAACTACGAATCACACAAAAGGACTAATGACAGAAATATAAGTTTAGTAGTTTTTGGTTATTTGTTTTTGAACAAATGATAACAACATTTCTGTTGAACATGTTTGGTATTCCCCATAGGGGATTACAGACTTGAAACAATAAATAATAATAATAATAATAATAATAATAATAATAATAATAATAAATCACGAATGCAGCTGCTGATCTGTATGTAATAGTTTCCCCCAAGTTATTATGCCATTGATGAGACCTCACAATATACACATTGAATAATTTCATTGTCAAGCACTTGATAGATATGAGATTTTAGTTATCCCATCCAATATCACAACCAGCCATCACTGCTGTGCTCTACTGATATCAACATGACAGTCAAATTATTTAAGCAGCTGTTGTTTACAATGATGCTTTAGGGAGAAAACAAATGGATTTGCAGGATTAGGAATTGGGCTGGTATCCATCCATCTATCCTAGCATCCATCCATCTATCCATCCAAACATCCATCCATTCATCTAACAAAATAATTAAATGAGGAAAATAGTGTTCCACAAAACACCTAAGCCTTTGTCTTTAAGGATTTATTTACGGGTGTCTCTGAGATCCTAACAGGCCTTTAAATGTGTTATTAAAGACAGATACACTTGGACAGTAAATCAGTTAATCCTATAGATAAAAGACTCATATAAAGTGCCAGTAAATACATGGTGCAGTTGCAAAATAATATAATATAATATAATATAATATAATATAATATAATATAATATAATATAATATAATATAATATACAGTATTGTTTCTGCTGTATGCTATGTTTCTGCTGTAGCATAACTGAATATCTGAGCAATACTGCATTTTACACCTTGCCCGTTTGCCATTGCCGATTCATCATGTGTGTCCTTGATTTCTGTGTACCTCTTTTTTCTCAGGAAAAAACATGTAGTTCAATAGAGGAAATACATGGAATTGAACCATAGCTGTAAACTATCAATCATACTACAGGATGATTCACCAACCAATGTTATTTATTTCCACCTAGATTTCCATCCATCTATCCATCCATCCATTCAGCTCACAAAATAATTAAATAAGAAAAATATTGTTCCACAAAACACCTAAGTCTTTGTATTTAAGGACTTATTTACTGGTGTCGCTGAGATCCTAACAGGCCTTTAAATAAGTGTGTTTTTAAAGACAGACACACTTGGACAGTAAATCAGTTAAGCCTATAGATTAAAGACTCATAAAATGCCAATAAATGCAAAATAAATAAATATAATTTAATATAAAATAATATAAAGTATATACTGTATATATAATGATATACAGTGTATGTGTGTGTGTGTGTATATATATATATATATATATATATGTGTGTGTGTGTGTGTGTACCAATCAGCCATAACATTAAAACCTCTGACAGGTGAAGTGCATAACATTGATTATCTTGTTACAATAACACCTATCAAGGGGTTGGATATATTAAGTAGCAAGTGTACAGTCAGTTCTTGAAGTTGATCTTTTGGAAGCAGGAAAATTGGGCAAGCACAAGGATCTGATCGACTTTGACAAGGGCCAAATTGTAATGGGTCAAGGCATCTTCAAAATGGCAGGTCTTGTGGGGTGTTCCCAGTATGCAGTGGTTAGTACCTACCAAAAGTGTCCAAGGAAGGGAAACTGGTGAACCAGTGACAGGGTCATGGGTGCCCAAGGCTCATTGATGCATGTGGGGAGCTAAGCCTAGGTCAGACCGGCCAGAGTGCCCATGATGACCCGTGTCCACCACCAAAAGTGCCTACAATGGGCACATGAGAATCAGATCTGGACCATGGAGCAATGGAAGAAGGTGACCTGGTATGAGGAATTACATTTTCTTTTACCCGGGGAAGAGATGGCACCATGATGTACTATGGGAAGAAGGGAAGCTGGTGGAGGCAGTGTGATGCTCCAGGCAATGTTCTGCTCAGAAACTTTGGGTCCTGGCATTCATGTGGATGTTACTTGACACATACCACCTACATAAACACTGTTGCAGACCAAGTACATCCATTCATGGCAATGGTATTCCCTAATGGTAGTGGCCTCACTAAACAGGATAATGCACCCTGCCACACTGCAAAAATTGTTCAGGAATTATTTGAGGAACATGACAAAGAGTTCAAGGTGTTAACTTGGCCTCCAAATTCCCCAGATCTCAATTCAGTTGAGCACCTTTGGGGTGGGATGTGCTGGAGAAACAAGTCTGATACCATAGAGGCTCCACCTCACAACTTACAGGACTTAAATTAATTTTGTGCCAATGCAAGGGTATTGCTATTTGAGGAAAGCCATTTTTTTCCACAGCTTTAACGCTCCTGTAGTGATTTGAGAAAGATGTGATTTAAACGATGTGTTTTATTGAAATGCTATCAAACCTTAATACCAGTGGTTCATATGTTCTTTGTGGGCCTATTTATTGAATGTATGTACATATACATTTACATTTACATTTATGGTGCTCTTATCCAGAGCGACTTACAGAAGTGCTTTGAAGTCTCTATCAAGTAATACTTTCTGATGCTGGTTCACTAGGTGTCAGACTAAGAATACCATCAGTCCAAAAACTCTGTTGGTGAGATAATATAGTAACAAGCACTCAGACAAGCACTCAGACAAAAAAAGTTTTTTTTTTTTTTTTTGGCTAATTTAAATACTTTAGAAAGAGGTAAGTCTTTAGACATCGTTTGAAGACTGCCAGTGACTCAGCTGTTCGGACATCTAGGAAGTTCATTCCACCACCTAGGTGCCAGAACAGAGAAGAGTCTTGATGCATGCCTTCCTTGTACCCTGGGAGATGGTGGGACCAGTCAAGCAGTGGTAGAGGATCGGAGGGAGCATGGTGTAGTGCAGGATGTGCTAAGTGCTTTGAAGTAAGTATTGTGCTAAGTATTTAACACACAGTGACAGTAACACACAGTGTATACACAGTGTGAGGCTTATGTACTTTTTATCATTCTGTCTATATTCCTAATTCCACATTTTGATCTCTGTACTGACCTCATATCTGTATAGTTAAGCCCTTTTATTTATTTATTTATTTATTTATTTATCTATTTATTTATCTATTTATTTGTGGTAATGATTGGTTGGAGCCGGAACACTGCGTCCGTTACAGGACACCCCTCACTCATAGTGTATTATATTATTTCTTACATATATTCTTATTTAAAGTTTGTTTGAGAAATGGAATGTTGTTCCTTCTAGACTCACACTACTTCACATGTTAGTTCTAATTCCCAGTATGAAATGATGGGTCTTGTTGAATCAGGAATAGTACTGAAAGAGAATAATTTGAGTGGAGGGAAGGATAAAATGATTAGAATGCTTTAGAACTCACTTTCTAAGGTGGGCTATTTTGCTGTATTGTAGAAGAGCCTTTGTGATTCACTCTGCGCACTCTCTCGGTTAAATTGAAGTTTTATTGTATTCTATGGGGCTGCATACATAGTGATTCCTCACTCTGCTCTACTTTTTCTCTACTCTGGTGATGTTTGAACAGAATTACATATGTGAGATAATATGAATGTGCTTATTTAAAAATGAGACATTGCTTATATAACATGGAAACTCATGAAGTTAAAGGGGCTAATGCCATTATTGGAGGCCTGATGATATAATTTTCATCTCAGTATGTTTTCATCAGAGTAATGCATAAAATATACATTTAACCAATAACCAATAACAAGCAATAATTCAAAATAATACAATTTAGAGCTGGTTTTGTCATACTGTGTGATATAATGGTATGTGTGTGTTATAATGTTCAGTGCTGTGCAAAGAGTTGAAAATGCTTCCTTCCAAACCATGGATTGATTGTCAATTCCATACACCACTCTTATGCATCCATATTGGCAGAATTGTAGGCAATATATATATATATATATATATATATATGTATATATATATATATATATATATATATATATATATATATATATATACATATGCCATTAAAACCACTTACATAATATTGTGTAGGTCCCACTTGTGCTGCAAAAACAGCTCTGATCCATCGAGGCATGGAGTCCCCAAGACCTCTGAAGTTGTGTTGTGGTATCTGGCACCAAGACGTTAGCAGCAGATCTTTTAAGTCTTTTAAGTTGGATCGGATAATCCATGGATCGGACTTGTTTGTCCAGCACATCCCACAGATGCTCGATCAGATTGAGATCTGGGGAATTTGGAGGCCAAGTCAACACCTTGAACTCTTTGTCATGTTCCTCAAACCATTTCTAAACAATTTTTGCAGTGTGGCAGGGTGCATTATCCTGCTGAAAGAGGCAACAGTCATTAGGGAATACCATTGCCATGAAGGGGTGTACTTGGTCTGCAGCAATGTTTAGGTAGGTGGTACGTGTCAAAGTGACATCCACATGAATCCCAGCACAACATTGCCCAAAGCATCACACTGCCTCTGCCAGCTTGACTTCTTCCCATAGTGCATCCTGGTGCCATTTCTTTCCCAGGTAAGGGATGCACACACACCAAGCCATCGACATGATGTAAAAGAAAATGTAATTCATCAGACCAGGCCACCTTCTCACCTTCAGGGGTCAGCATGGGCACTCTGACTGGTTTGCAGCTACACAGCCCCTTGCATTAACTTTTTTAGCAGTTTGTGCTACAGTAGCTCTTCTGTGAGATTATACCAGACAGCCTAGCATTCGCTCCCTGTGCGCATCAGTGAGCATTGGGCACACATGACCCTGTCGCCGGTTCACCGGTTGTCCTTCCTTAGACCTCTTTTGGTAGGTATATGGAGAAAGTCTTTATTTTAATGGAAAAATTTGAAATTGATGGGGTGATAATATATTTGATTGAAACAATGATCAGTATAACCAGAATAAGCAAATAAAATACATTTAAAAATCATATATACCAGTGCAGAAAGTATTTAAAGATTCAGTGTGTTAGCCATTAAGATGAGTTTGTCAATGAGGACAAAGGCATGATTCTTTCAACAAGGTTGTCTAGGATGCACCTTGTGCTTTAGAATCCTATTTAAATGGCCTATAAAATATACTGTATAAGCTGATATATTATTTCTATATGTTACAATGTAAATATTTGAACTTATTCTGAAAAAGTTGTGTTTGAGTTACTGAAGTTGTGTTTATCAGATGTTTATCAGTCCTCCACTCTCCTGCTGTCAGACTCTTTCACTCTGCTGTCAGAGTAGTGAATGAGCTTGAGGATTTTGATTAGCTTCTTTTCTTTGTGTGTTCTGCGTGATGTGGCCCGCAGAGCACACAGCTGATTAGGAAGCAGATGGAGCGTGTTACATTAAGAAACACAGTTAAGAGCTGAAGATGGTAATCAGAGATGATGGCTCTCCCAGAGCCATGAGGAACCACTCAGATATTTATCACTGCCAGATTATTCAATCAGAACCTTCTTAACTCTATCTGATTAAAAACAAAGCGAGAGTGAAGACCAGCTGGAGGAGGGAAGGGTGTGATATCGAATAAGGGATGTGAGACGATTAGAGAGAGCTTTTGTGGCAGCTCTGTCTGACGTAACTGGATTGTTACAGCGCAGTCAGAGAGGATGGTGGATTAAATACAAAACAATCCAACAAATAAAGCCGATTAAGCTGAGTGAGAACAGAGATGAGAGAAACAGGAAGGAGAGAACCGAATGAATCAGAAAGGTAGAGGAATATAGAACTGTCTTTGCTGGATACTGATTCAGAGCAGTGAATTAAAAGTAAGTTGGGAGGAAAGAAATTGATGATGGCATGTGATTAATGAACTGACAAAGCAGGCATGTTCACGCAGTACCAATCTGGCTAATTGGACACACACGCACACACACACACACACACACTCCTTGTATCCTTTGAACATGTTTATTACTGTTTACTTTTTCTTTATCTACTGTAATGATTTTTAATCTCACTATCGGGTGTCACTCAGAGGGAAAATGGTTTTCCTTTTGAGTTTGGTTCCTCTGAACCCTGAGTTTTCTTCCTCATGTCATGTTAGGAAGTTTTTTCCACTGTTCTACTGGCTGCTTGTTAGGCGTTTTGATCTACATCCAGACTTCTGTAAAGCTGCTTTGTGATAATTTCTGTGTTAAAAGGGTTATACAAATAAAAGTATATTAAATATTACCCCTATGTTTATAGGGAACATTAACTGTCCCTCATTTAGGTAAGTGTGATCACGTTTTAATTTGGCTAACATCTATACGGGAAAAAAAGCATCATCTTTTCTACCTTGCACTAGTGCAAGATGAGTGGGAAAGAAAGAGCCCACTGAGCCCAAACTGTACAATGCAGCATTCAGTCTAGCAGAAAAAAGTAGAACAGCCCATGTCTGTATAGAAAGATATTTTAATTGTATGCATCTTTGAGAAACTGCAGAAAAAAGGAAAAGGTTCATTGTGTTGACATTACAAAAGTGGGAACTTGCATTGCTTAGGGCTCAGGGTACCATTAAAAATAGTTTCCTTCTACTGTTTTTGTATTCTTTTAATTCATAATATAATATAATAATTATAAAAATATATAATGATTATGATGAAAAAAATAATAAATCTGGTTCCATTTTCAATTATGCATTTTTCGGGAAAAAAAAGGGGGAGTGATAGTGCATCATTTCTATAAAATATAATTCTTAAAAGTGGTCAAAAATCCTGAATTAAATAATTTGCATGTTAAATGAAACCCATGACACCCACACATTTCAACCTAATGTACAGTGCCCTTGTGAATTATTGGCATCCTTTATATAATTGATAAAAGACAATAATACTAATAATTCTAAAAACAATGACTCTTGCAATATGCGGTATGTTGAGCTCAAACATATATTTTGTGTGACTGTTTTTGTTGTTGTTGTGCTCCCGTTAGGGGTTGCCACAGCAGACCATTGGTCCGCATATTTGATTTGGCACAGTTTTTATGCTGGATGCACCTTCCTGATGCAACCATCCCCAATTTTATCCAGGCTTGAGATCGGCACTGAGAGCGCACTGTTGCATGCAACTCCAGTGGCTGGGGTTGGTTCCCTAGCTGCAGTGGTGAGAGCACTGTGGCCTAACCACTAGTCCTCCAGGGACCCTACTGACTGTGAATCTTTTTAAATAGTGCAATTTCTCCTACAGTGGTTTCAAAATTATCTGCACTCTTACAGTTAATATTTTGCTATGCCTCTCCTGGAAAAAGTAACTGAGAATAACAGCACTGAGTTTCTTTACTTACAAAGGTAGAAACACTTGTAAAAGTAATATGGTCCACTCCTCCATGCAGAATATTTTAAGCTCCTTTATATTCTTAGGTTTCTGCATGTGGCCCTCTTCAATTCAGTCCACAGTAGGGCTCAAATCCAAACAGTGAAAAGGTCATTGCAAAACATTTGTTTTGTGTTTATATAACCATTTTTTGGAAGTATGTTTGGCTCATCTTATTATTGTAAGCTCTATATGCGTTGCCAAGTCTGAGCCTGCTGGCAGAGACAATCAGGTTTTGGGCTGAAATATCCAGTTGCTTAGCAGAATTCATAATTCCACAGGCGAGAGGGAATGAGGAAGCTGGAGGCAGGCTTGAACAATTAAAAGTCGCTTTATTCATTACTGTCGCTTTCAGTGCTTTTTTTATTCTCACACACACAAACACACACACACGGCTTGGTGCTGGTTACTCTCTCTCCCGAGGCACTCGTCTCTCCCCTCTTTATCCTTGTCACTGCAAGGCAAACAGACTCATTAACAGAATTCGCAGCAGGTGCGCATTCCTTACCGCTCACCTTCTCCGGCTCCGCCCTCCATTCACAAGCCGGCGCTCGACCACTTCCACATACCCCAAGCGCCCAGCTCAAGCCGACCCCCCCACCCCCCGACCAACCGAGAGAGGAAGTCTGCCACAGCCATATGTGCCCCTGGCCTCTGGACAACCTCAAACTTAAATGGCTGAAGCACCGGATACCAAAGAGTGATCCATGCTTTGGCAACCTTCATGTGGTGGAGCCACTGGAACAGGGTGTGGTTTGAACAGATGGTGAAGGACAGATATTACTGGAGGGTGAGGACCACCCATTTGGTGGCCAGACATTCCTTCTCTATGGTGCTATACGTAGTCTCTCGCACAGAGAGCTTGCACCTGGTGTACTGGGCGCTCCTCCCCTTCTACCATCTGGGACAACACGACCTCCAACCCCCTGTCTGACTTGTCAGTCTGTAAAATGAAAAGGAAAGAGAAGTCAGGAGAATGTGAGAGTGGACTGCCACAGAATAAAGCTTTTACCTGAGTGAAAGCCTGTTGGCATGGCTCCATCCACTGGACCAGATCTGGCGCCCCCTTTTTAGTGAGATCAGTCAGCGGGCTGGTGACATCTGAAAATTTAGGCATAAACCTACGATAACAGCCAACCAGCCCCAGAAACTGTCTCATCTCGTTTTTGGTCTTTGGTCCTGGGCAGACCACAATCACTGCTGTCTTATCAATTTTGGTACACACCTGCCTATGGCCCAAGTGGAAGCCCAGATAATGTACTTCCACCCATCCAATCACACACTTCTTTGGGTTTGCCATGCGTCCGGCCTGTCTCAGCATTCTCAGACCTCAGGTGCTGCATGTGCCACCGCTAATCATTATTGTAGATAATAATATCATCTAAATAGTCAGTGGCATAAGCAGCATGTGGATAGTGGTTTCTTTCCATGAGTCGCTGGAACATTGTGGGGGCCCCGAACAACCCAAAAGGAATTTTCAAAAGGAAAATTTTCAAAAGGAATTTTCAAAAGGAAAACGTCGAATTTAGACACTGCGTTCACTTTTCTAAAGTCCACACAAAAATAGACCATCCCCTCATTTTTGGGGATCAAAACCAACAGGCTGCTCCAGTCATTGTGGGACTCCTCAATTACCCCACATTGAGCATAGCATTGAGTTCATCCCGAATCATCCATTGAAATCCTCAAGGGGAATCCCCACCATGCGCGGTGCTCTCTACTGTCTGTGTCCCCCTGACATGGAGCTGATGTCGACGGGCCTGGCACCGCCACCCTAGCCAATGCGCACATTCCACACCATTTCCCATTACTGCAGGACCTATCCACAAACGTTTCTTTTGTTAATGTCTTAAACCCCAGCCAATTGGTTCCCAGGATCAGTGAATGGGTGAGGCAAGTACTAACCAATGTGAATTTAAGGATGAAGGGCACCAGCAGATATTCGTGAACATCCTCTCATGATCATCCCCATTTGTGAACACCTCACCTTCACCAACCGTGCACTTCCCAATGCCTCCCCTTAAACCAAGCGCTGGTGAACAGAAGTTTGGTTACAATGTGAATTCATCAGTGTACCCCCTTGGACACTTACTCATATGCGGTAAGCCCTTGCTTGATTGGCGCAGCCTGTGGTGCATTGGGGATCCGGACAAGAGCCCCCAACTCCATCATGTGGCACTGGTCCTGGAAGTGCCCGGGCTCCCCAGACCTGCCCAGACTTAACTCCCGCACCTGCTGCTCCGGATTCACTCACTTGTGGGAAATGTCTTTCCAAACCCATAAGACTTTCGTTCATCTTCGGGATACAAATGAAAATATTTTTAATGAAACCTGGGAGATTTTTGTCCCTTTATTGACAGTCCATGTAACCAAAACTTTCAAGCTCCAAAATGTTCATAAAGGCATCGTAAAAGTAACAAATTTGACTCCAGTGGTATAATCTCAATTTTATAAAGTGATAAGAATGCTTTGTATGTGCAAAAAACTAAAATTAAGTCTTTATTCTCAAAACATCTTCACTTCCGCATAGATCTGCGACACACGTTCACGAGAGAACCATGACACATGCATGTTGCGTTGATGTGAAAGCGGACGTTCTCGCGATATAACCAGACCCAGAAGTGCTGCACTGTTTAGAGCAGAGGAAGAGGAATGCTTTATGCAAGCTTTGTTCGTTATATTCTAAAATGATTTTGTTTTAGGTCTTGGTTTACTTTTCAAAATGGTGCTAAATTGTGCATTTCCTGGAGGCCAGAACCTTGAGAAACCTCCTCTGCTGTAAATAGTGCAGCACTTCCTCACTCTGCTGCCCATTTGTTCATTTAGATCTTACCTCCTATAGTCCTATAGAAAATTCCACCACTGTCCTTGGTGAAAACATACACATCATGAGTGTAACTACAAATCACTCTTAATTATGGCTCTGCTTTCCTGTGATTTCTTAGGCAACAATTATAATGCATCTGTGAATGTGCACAGTCTGAGTCAGGGTGCTTGGCCACCAAAAATGTTGCCTGCAGCTTTAATTATTATTATTATTAGTAGTAGTAGTAGTAGTAGTAGTAGTAGTAATACAGCTGCATTATTTTGAACATAATCTTACACACATTCATCACTTCAACAGTTCTGGCTTATAAACAAATAACAATGCTTTACCCTGATTTTCCTGGATGACTTGCAGTTCTGAAACTGAAATTAATAGAGCTTCACCATCTGTTTCTGTCAAAACATCACTTTCACATATCACTTCAGCTCTGGCTGTTACTAAGGCCTCCTGTTTACTTTTTGATTTTGAGCAGGGTTTCCTGGGCTGTATTTCAAACGTTTGCTATGTTTGGGTTACAGCCCAGGAAATAGCTGGGTGATAGATACATTTCCAGGACACCACTGTCTCATTACTGAACCAGCGTGTCATTAAACTTGTATTATTCACAATTGGCTCAGGACTCACCAACAGAGACACAAATGCAGCCTTGTCATATTGAAGGTGCAAAAGATATCCACAGACTATCCATAGAAAATCCATTTTTACAATGCATGATTAAGAGCTGTATGGAGTTTTGAAACTGCAGTGTCAGAAAGTACTTCTGAATTGAAACATAATTTAAAAAATCTCAACTGACATTTCAGCATCTATGATGTTTGCTAATTCAACAGCAGGACTAAAGGTGTGTATCCTGAGGTTTGGTATTATGATAGCAGTAATACATTTCATCACTTATCCAATTACATGTGGGGGAAACTAATCTGAGACTCTATTAAAACATGAGACCTGGCAGCATGAGGTTAAACAAAAGCAAATTACATTAGCTACTGCAGCTCTCTCTCACACACGCGCACACCCAACCCACTGTGCCCATGCTTGCGCAAATCTACTGAGACATTACCATAAGTTTTAGCTCTGCTGCACATCACTACTTTCACACTGGGGCTTTTATTTTTGTTAACAACTTTTTTAGTGTTTTACCACAATTTTAACAAAGGATAGGGTAACACTTATTTGGGTAGTGCTCTATAGACACTTTAGTCAATAAATCATCTATCTTCTGCCAATAATTAGCCTGTAAGCTAAGTCTAAAAATATGTCAACAGTTTATGATCGGTTGTTGTTTAGTATATGTTCTACATACACACTACAGACTATCAAAATGTCCCTTTTCTTGAACTTTACCTATGTGGTCTAGTTTATAGCTCTTGATGTTTAGTAGATCATCAATAGATCATCATATCACAATTTCAATTTCAAATCCAAACGAAGTGTTAAAGACAGGTGCCTTTAATAAAGTAAAGAGTAAACCTGAGGAGGAAAGTAAACCTGTTAAGTTATAGATCAAAGGCTTATAGCCAGTGTTCCTATGAACTGTAAAATATAAATATATGGAATGCTACAAGTGAATTAGTGAAAAAGATTTTGACCTTTTCTGATTAGACTAGTTCCTATAATATAAAGTCATTTCTAACAAGATTGTAAATTCATCAGAATAGTTCATTGTCAACTGCTCCAAATATAAAAAGTTACAAAGGAGCTTTAAAATTTACTGTATATGTTTTCTATGTTGAGCTGTCAGAGCTGAGGAGCAAGTGGGGTTGATGATTCTATGATTAATCTACATTGTGGAATACAGTTTTATACAAACACTTTGGGCTGCAGCTAGTACTTTCAGAGTTAGCATAAACTTTGTTCATTTCATTTATTTGGTTAGCATTTCTGCCTAATGCATGCATAGCAGAGTGGCTACACAGTGGCCTAATGTCTGAAATTTTTTAAAATGAAAAAAAAATAAAAAATAAAAAAAATAATAATAATAATAATAATAATAATAATAATAATAATAAATAAAATATACAAAAATTTAGACAGTAGCTAAATATCTAATAATTGTGTAAATTCCAGAGGTGGGGGACACCAGCTAGTTCACTAATGATATGCCAGGAGTTTGTAACTTTCTTTCTTTCTTTCTTTATTTGTGTTTGTTTGTTTGCTTTATATTACTCCTTACATATTGCAATATATTTTGCACAGTCATAGAAAATGAGGTTCCTCATGACTTTTTTTTTTTTTGCGTGTTTCAAGTCTTTCTTGCAGAACATTCAGTGAGTTCAGTAAGGAAATGGAAACACATTCTGAAACTTTCATTTCATTCCATCTCCCGCTCATTCTTAACCCAAACCGGACTTTATAATACTAATGTTGTGATTTTCTAGCTATTTTAAGTTGAACAGGCAGCCAGGTGTAATGTTAGTGAGCAAGTAATCATTTCATACTCATACAGAAGTCTGCCAATATAACTCACTCCTTTTTGCTTGGATTGGATTAAAAATCTCGCACTCTCTAGTCAGTTATTCAAAACTGAACATATTTCAAACCTTGAAAACACAGCTTTATAAATTAAGACCATCTAGTAATTATTTAAGATTTGTACATGAAAAATCATAATCCATAAATAATTATTATGGTTTATACATGAATATGATAATGATTAATGATTTGCACAATCCTTGATTACTACACACTTTATCTACAAAATTATCAGATAAATGCATTATACACAGGCTTTTACTACTAATGCTGTTTTTTTTTTTACCTTCCAAATTTAATGTTTACAAACTGTTCATTTATAGCCAACGTTATTGTGAATTAAATTGCATTTTTGCATCGTCTATTCATAAAATTTAAGCTGGACCTAAATGGATATCAACATTTAAAAGCAAACAGTAATTCACCCACATCGCTTCTGGATTTTTTCCTTTACAGTCTTGGTAATATCAGAAAGGATGATGTGTATGTAACTGTAACAATTGTATTAAATGAAAAGGTAGAAATTTATACGTTCCTTAAAAGAACTCCTGCCAGAACATCATGAACCTTGAGTAGAAACTGATGCCTGAACAATTGATCACCACCACTTATTACACATTTACTAAACACTAATAAAGCTTTCACTACCACCTATTAAATATTACTAAACAAGCTTTATTCACTGTATTTAATATATCCAGCATGATCTTTGCAGGCAGAGGTTAGAAAAGAAACTACTAGACACATTTCCATCACATTCTAGTAAAATATATTTATGTTTTGGTCAAAACGTTTTTTGTCATTTTGGGATAATTTCCAGAATTCAGCTCTAGCAACTTACCCACAAGTTTTTCTGGACCACATCACATATTTTATATTATATAAAATATTTGCATTTTATTTTATATTTATTTTATTACAAATTTTGCCAATTTTGGAGGACACTGTATGATTTAAACATTTTTTTTATGTATAAGACTTACATATGGTGGTATTTTGTCTGCTGAAATTGTTAATTTCTTCTGATAGTGCAATTCAAGTCCAGTTCCTCCTTCGTTTGCTCTCTCTCCCTCTAGTTGAACTCTGATCTCACACTCACTCGTTTTTCCTTAATTTCCCCTAAATGTAATTTCCTCTAATCTCTTCATCCCTCTGTCTCTACAAAAAAGCCTTTTACCTGCAGCTGAGAGTGACAGGGACTTGGCCTTAAGCCGCCTTCCTCCTCCTCTTTCCTTCTCGCCCACACACTTTAACTTCTCTCAGACCTCTTTACTTTTTCTGCACTTTCCCACTCTCTTTGCACTTACTTCTCTCTTCATGTGAGCTTTAAGAACTAACAGTTAAAGTGATTTGAGTGTAGCAAAAATGAAATACACATAGCGCTGTGAAAACTACATGCCTACATCATTACATTCTCTGAACATTCCACATATTCTGTGTCAAGTTGTTGTCATCTCCTGCAACTTGATGTATGTATTTTATGACACTTTTTGAAAATAACCAAGTACTAGTAATAGCCATCTCAAAGTGAGAATCAATTATCATCTCGTGCATACTTGTTTAGATTTGTGTATGCATTTTTTGACATTTTTTTTAAAATAAAATAGTACTAGTAAGAGCCATCTTAAAGTGACAATCAATTTAATTCCATAGCACATAAAGTGGATATATGTGATATACCTTTAATATGATATAGTAACCAACAAAATAATAATAATAAAAAAAGAAAATCTTTCAATAACCTGGTTGCATAAGTATACACACCCCTTAGCTAATACTTCATCAAAGCACCTTTTGCTTGTAATACAGAACTCAGTCTTTTGGGTAAGAGTCTACCAAAATAGTATATCTTGATTCGGCAATATTATTCCACTCTTCCTTGCAAAAATGCTCTAGATCAATCAAATTGCAAGGGGATCTCCTGTGTACAGTCTTTTTCAATTCGTTCTATAGGTTTTCGATAGGATTTAGATCTGGGCTCTGACAGAATCATTTCAAAATTCTGATCTTCTTCTTCTGAAGCCATTCCTTTGTTGACTTGGGTTTGGGCTTTTGAGTTGGTATCATGTTGGAAAGTGAGCTCTTCAGCTGTCTAACAGAGGAGTGCAGGTTTTGTGCCAAAATATTTTGGTATTTGGAGCTATCTATGATTTCCTCTGTCTTGAATAGAGGCAGACCCAGATGAAGAGAAGCAGACCCATTGCAAGATGCGGTCAACACAATGCTTCACTGTGGTTATGGTGTTCTTTGGGTGATAAGCTCTCACGGTTTTTCACCAAACATACTTTTCTGGAAGTTCTACCTTATATCTACCTAATACCATCCGCACCCCCTACCCTCCACTCCCTGCTCCCATACGGTTGTTATATATAAAGATCTGACATGATATACTTTGGTTTCATTTTATACATCACAGAAACCTGCAATTTTAACAGGAGTGTGTAGACTTATATTTTATAAATGACTTCAATTAGAATATACATCCAATTTGATTTGGGCATTTAATTTTTATTTAACTGTTTATGAATTGCAAAACTGAGTCTCAGAGGAAGACACTGCATCTGGAGCAATGCACACAAGGATTAAGCACAAAGGATAGTGGCTTGACAAATCCCCAAACAATTCAGTGTGCACTTGAGTCAGAGTCAAGCACAAACACACACGGCTGGGGGACAGTGATCCCACACACATACAACAGCTTGTTTGGAAACAGAATAAAAAAGCTGCACACTGATCTCAGCAGCAGTGCTGTAGCAGGGGTACAAACCACTTGAGTACAAACCACTTTGCATGGTAACAATTTTTCTCCCTCTCCACTAAGGTGTCATGCTGAGATTCATGCTGAGATTCACGCCTAGAATCAGTAACAACAAGTACAGAAATGACAGCAGGATTCTGGCCTTAGGAGTCCACTACTGAGGAGTCCACCAACCAATGATCCAGTCCCCCCATACTTTTCTACAATGACTTCCAGAAGCTTATCAAAGTGTCAGCTTTTGACATCTGCTTCGGGTGGATGAGTTCATCAACCAATGGAACATCTTGCTAAATCTCCATCTTGGATATTGTTAGGTCACACTTGCACTGGAGGCTTGACTCAGAACAATGTTCACCACTCCCGTGGCCTTTGGTAGTACTGAGTTTTACTTTCAGGTTGCACAGGGCTCCAGTGTCTGAGCTCCAATCTAAAGATATGCCACCTGGGACTCAAAGAGCTGCAATACTTGGGTTAGAGGAAACGCCACGGCCTAATGAAGCCCTATTTTATGTACAGATAGCCAGTGACCTAACTATGTGTACATAAAAATTGAACCTATACTTTCATTAACAACAATTTGTGCAAATAAACTATTACAACAGTTTTACTACATATCACATTACTACAGTGGCAGGGAGTTTTTTTTTAAAGAACTATCTAGCAGTTACTGCATCAAAAAAAAAAAAAACTTAATTAAAAAAACTTAATTAAATTGATGTCTTGAAGTCCTAAAAGTCCCAAAGTTTACTTAGATGTATCTACCTAGACACCTAATTGAAATGAGACCATGATTACAATACATACAATTCATATTGCTAGCATGACAATATAACATATGATTTCTAGTTCAAGTAAATCCTTAGTCCTTTTCCAAATACCGAAAAGCCTTTAGTTGTTTCTAATCCTATTTGAGTCCACAACATTTTAAGGATTTTAAATGTTAGTCCAATTTAGGCACAGAGAAACAGAAAATATATGTGTGTCATGGGGAGATGGGGGGTGAGACAGTGAGAGAGAGAGAGAGACAGAGAGAGAGAATGTATACATTTCCCTACGTGTAAGTGTGTATGCTTCTAAACTTCTGCTGCCTCTGCAAACCAAGTCCAGATCATTTTCACTGATGCCTTTATAATCGCAATGCTAGAAACTGTCTCAGCTGGTCAAGCCTTATTTCTGTTTAGTTGATGAACTGAAGCTGCTATTACACACGACACCATTTAACGTCACACTGCTGTTGCCCACTTCCATTCAGTGGGCAAAGCTGGAGTCGCCACTATTAGTTCAATGATGTTAGTTCAGTGCTATTGGTTCAATGCATTGTGTTACAGAAACTGTCTTTAAAACAAAAGGATTTTATTCAGGCCATGAAGCATAATTGCAGAGCAGTGGAGTAAATGCTCCAAAAGTCTGAAAGCTTTTTTATTGCATTACTGATCAAACACTAATACAGTTTTTTCTAAGAATATTTCCCAAACAAGATCCTACACTTCTTTACTAATAACAGTCCAGAAAAACTTTGCTTTTATTTTTCATGGAATACTCCCAAGAAAAATCTAATGTACACAGGTTTCCCCTTACCCCAATGCATTTAATAAAGAAATATGGAACTGGAACTACAAAACTAATATTTAAAATAGAACTATATTTTCTTCCCGAAAACACCCATCTTTCTGCTACTGTTACACCTTTAAACTCAAATACTAATAATACCAAACTATAGAAATAAAAGTGGGTTCTGGGTAAACAGGTTTGCCAACCCACAAAACATCAGAGTGTTTAGCTACACTGTGAAACTTTGTGAATTCCTTACAGAAATTGTATAGAATTTTTAAAATAGTAAATAGTGAAGCAAACATTAGCTTCAAATATGCCTTGGCTAACTGACTGCATTCAAGATAAGGGGGATATTGTGTATATTTTATTTTTTACTCAACTCAACATTCTGTGGAAAACAGGATAAAACAGATAATTTCCTGATCCAGGTTTTGAGTCTAGTGTGAGCTTTGTGGAAATTATGTACACACAGCTGCAACTGAATCAAACGGTGCCTCCAAGAAACAAATGTAAGTGACTTGGTGGTATCACACAACCTAAAACTGTAGCAAATCTGAACAGCTTCCTTGAACACATAGGGAAATCCACTGCAACTTCTGAGAGTCCAAAAGTCTGAGTGCAGTTTTTGATAACTAAATGGTATTAAAAACTAATACAACTTCCAGTCAAGTATCATGGTTCATCCACTGTGGTTTATCATTTTCACTCATAAAAATAATTTTTAGTTAGCCAAACACTTGGAGCCATATTCAGAGTTCGGTTATGCATAATGAATTAATTCTGAAATTGCTCCCAGTGCTGAATTTTATACGGATAAATTAGACTATGTGGAATTTTATGTGCATCAATTATGAACTACTCTTGTAACCTGTAACCATTCAGACTTACTGCTGCTGCACATCTAGTTCATTACACAATAAAAAATAGGATATGCTGGATCAAGTGCTATTTTGTAAGTTGTTGAATAAATTAAGCACAACCATAAGCATAAGCCAACTATGAATACAGAGAACTTTCCTCACATCTTTTGAACCTATGTCACCAATTCAGAATACAGGCCATAATGCATAAAGCAGCATATTGTGATTTAAGTATTAGTCACTGACAGTTAACAAGAAACTGTATGGGTCACTTTATTTTGGACAACTTTATTACATTGTAATATACATTGTAAAAATAATTTAATTATAATGTATTAATTGTAGCATGTATTACATGTATGTAACATGAAATGAAGAAAAACAAGTTAATGAGTGTCAAGCATAAATTCATAGTAACAAGAGTTTAAAAATAAACAAAAAAAGGAAATTACAAAACCACAAGGGATTAGACTAGATACAGGGACTAGACTAGACTAGACTAGACACTTGTTTTGCAAACAACTAAGACTAGAAAATAATTTGCAAATTCTAGGGAGGAAACGAAGGGCTCAAATAAGATGGTGATAAAACAGGAATAGATATGTCCATTTACTAGGTAGTAGTGTTTCCATAAAAAGGAAGCTACAAAAAAAAAAAAAAAGAAACATGGAAAATGGAGGCAGTGAAGGGACAGATGCAAAGTTTGGGGATAGAAGTCAGACTACAGTGGAAGATACAGGCTAGCTAAACCCTAAAATAAAATGGAAAAATTTGCCCTGTTCATTATTATAATATGGGAGATTGTTTTCTTTCAGCTTTTGATATTGTTTTTTGATATTATAATTTTTTAAACATTGTACAACAGCTATAGTTCTTGGAGGGTTAAGGGTAATTTCCTCCAAGACACAAGAACCCAGATACTGAATTCGAAATCGCTGCTCATGTAACATCAGGGCACAGTGTAATGTGTACTAATGTGCACTATTTCATACCACTGCTATGCAGATGACACTCAACTCATCCTCTCCTTCCCTCCCTCAGACTCTCATGTTTCTGCTCAGATATCAGCTTGTCTGGCTGATATCTCATCATGGATGACAACTCACCAGCTGAAACTTAATCCCACCAAAACTGAACTGCTGTTCATCCCATGTGATTCATCCCCATCTCAGGATCTTGCAATCTCGCCTTCGGTTACCGCACGCAACCTTGGGGTAACCATGGACAATCAACTGTCCTTCTCCTCTCACATTGCTAATCTAACACGCTCATGTCGATTTCTCCTTTATAACATCAGAAGAATTCGTCCATTTCTTTCCTCACAGGCCACACAGGTGCTTGTTCAGTCCCTTGTCATTTCGAGACTGGACTACTGCAACTCACTCCTGGCAGGTCTGCCTCTGAGCGCCATTCGTCCTCTGCAACTGATCCAGAATGCAGCTGCACGACTGGTTTTCAACCTTCCTAAATTTTCCCACACCACCCCATTGCTGCGCTCCCTCCACTGGCTTCCTGTAGCTGCCCGCATCAGATTTAAAACACTGATGCTTGCCAACAAAGCCAAAAACGGACCAGCACCCACTTATCTCAAGGCACTTATCACACCTCGAGCGCCACCACGCTCCCTCCGATCCTCTAGCACTGCTCGACTGGTCCCTCCATCTCTCAGGGTACAAGGAAGGCATGCATCGAGACTCTTCTCTGTTCTGGCACCAAGGTGGTGGAATGAACTTCCCCTAGATGTCCGAACAGCTGAGTCACTGGCAGTCTTCAAACGACGGCTAAAGACTTACCTCTTCATAAAATACTTAAATTAGCACTTTCACAAAAACAAAAAAACAAAAAAACAAAAAAAAAAACAAAAAAAAAAAAAAAAAAAACTCCCAACAGAGTTTTGGACTGATGGTATTCCTAGTTTGTGACCTACCGAGCCAATATCAGAATGTATTTTTGATAGACTTCAAAGCACTATTGTAAGTCGCTCTGGATAAGGGCGTCTGCCAAATGCCATAAATGTAAATGTACTTGGGAAAGAATACTATCTGTTCTGTATACAGAGCTCACAGAAGCCCTTGACTGCTTGTCGCTTTGATTTCCAGGGGCCATCCCTCCGACCCAGTATTATGCTGTTGAGGATTCCCAGCCACAAATCCCTGTGGCTCAACAGAACTCACAGTTTCATGATCAAAACAGGGTGAACATAATTTTTGGTAATCTGTTTCACATTCTTCTGCATCTTGTATAATATGTAGTATGATTTCCTGCATTCCCCTCTAAATTAAATCTGGAGCTAAAATATACTATCTATATACTTTTTAATGTATGATACATTTAATAATAAATTTTAATAAACTCACAATGGTTTATAATAATTTGACGAAATTTGAAATTTAATACAGATAATTTGCATGGTATAATCACACATGCTGAATGTTGAATGAACCCCAGTTATAGATTACATACAATGTGAACATAAAAGCTTAAACTGCACAATAATTGAATATTATATGATATTTTTAAATTCTGGATGGATTGTGTTTAGTTGTTTGGTACTGCACTTCAGTAAATGTAAAATGTGTTTGAAAGAGTTTGCAACAAAGTAAACAAAGTAAAAAAACACCCTTACAGGTTCACTTATTATTTAAAATCTCTGCTGGTTTCTTTCAGTTTCTCATTTTTACCAGTAAACCTCCCATTTCTACCAGCAATCTTAAGACAGTGCAGTTACGAAGTCTGTTTTTTTGCTGTTTAGATGACCACAAAGATGTGTTTTGACAGAATATGAATCAAGCCATATCTCCAGTAGATGTATATGTCACAAAGGTTGACTAATATCTAATGCCCACATTTTTTTTAAACATTTGTAACATGATATTCCTTGATATTCATGATATTCCATTTTGCAGGAGTGTGATTGTGAAGGAGCCACATTATAATCGGAGGTATAAAAAACATTTAAGCAGAACTAACACTTTCACACTTTCTTACTATGTGCTATCAATGTGTATGCATAAATTAAAGGTTAATAAGCAAGTCCATTTCCAGATATAGTTTAGTGCCAATAATAAGCCAGATCCGTCAGTCCAGTTAATCTGATTCACCGATGCACACACACACACACACACACACACACACACACACAAACACACACACTCCTCACATACTTAATGGAGGATCCTGAGAATGGATTTAAAGCCACATTTCATGGCACATTAACAGCCTCAGTGGGTCATAAAGAATCTGCAGGAGAAATCATTAAGACTCACTCACACACACACACACACACACATGCACACACAGAGTCACATACTACTGTGACTAGTACTTTTATGAGCAGTACTGTAAAAGCACGCACACATACGCACCCACACACAGACACACGCACACACACACACACACACCACCGCTGGCTGAACATTGGTCATAAAAGTTGTAACAAGAACTCAATACAACTCACATTAACACAAGCATCGGATAGAAAGAAATTACCACTGTGTGAAAGAAATGAGATTATTTTGCTACATTAGTTTTGGAAATGACATTTTTAAATTAACATTCACATGCAGAATGATTGTTCTGAGTTCAGCTGAGCAGAAGGTGAATATTTGTGTGTGTGTGTGTGTGTGTGTGTGCGCACTGTCTCAGGACAGTTGAGTCAATTAAGAAGAATAATGATTGTAAGAATAAAAATTTTACAACCTGGAACTGTAATGGACTTAACTGGGATTATATGTCATGAATCTTCACAAATAACACATATTATTGAAGTGGGAGGAAACAATATAGCTATCAAAATCATTTACAAATAAAAAAAAAGTAAAGTTATGATTGCACAAGTGTTCACCCTCATTGCTGTGAAATCCCTAATTAAGTTCTGGTGCAAGCAAGAAGTCACATAAATAGATGAATGGAGCGATCTTAAATACACCTTTTTCTTGGAAGACCTCAAAGTTTGTTAGAGAATATATCTAAACAAACAGCATCATGAAGACCAAGGAACTATCAAAATAAGTCCAGGACAAAGTTCTGGAAAAGTGTCAATCAGATCAATCAAAAAATAAATAAATAAATTCCCAAACCTTTTGCACATTCTGTGGAGCATCATGAAATCCATTATTTAAAAAAGAAAATGGAAAGTATGTGGCACAACTGCCACAAGCCATCCACCAAATGTCAGCGACCGGGTAATTAATTAGGGCATTAGTCAGAAAAGCAACAGCACACATTGTGCAATTGGGTATCATATATGGTATATTTTGACTTCGATGACATTAATGGTGTCCCATTCCCTCCATATCTTATTTCCACTTCTACCTCTGCTCATAGTAGTGGCTCCTGGGGCTCCATAACTGTTCATCACTGAGAGGAAGGAAAGATAGATTGGGATTTTAAAATAAATGTTATAGTTGTACTGTTATAAAAATCTAAAGAGACAGACTGGGGTAATGATGCATCCAAAGCTAAGGAGTGAACACGGCAGGAGGGTCTTTCGTCTTGTCATTCCTCCCGCTCTTGTAATCCTGCCCCAGTTTTCCTTTTATTTTTTATTCATTTTAATCTCATAAAGCACAAAGGTGTGGCGGGCTGCTGCTGAAGCGGCGTTAATTGGTGTGCAATATGGCGTTTGTGATTAATGATGCTTCCCGTACTATCTGCTTTGCTATCTTGTTGAACATAGTGCCACCTACACACTCAGTGCGAGGAGAAAATAAAGAGAGGGAAGTGAGAAATGAGACATAGTGAATAGAAACAAAAAGCGATTGTGTATAACTTTGATGGATGCACACAGATAAGCGTCTCTCTGTGAGTCCCTCCCAGATTTTTATCACACTTTGTTTCCTGGAGGATAAATAAGGCACATGGGCTATTGCCACTCTCGTGTGTGTGTGTGTGTGTGTGTGTGTGTGTGTGTGTGTGTGTGGTGATGCCCTGCCTTGAGCCAGTGTACTTGTAAACTGCTATATAAAATACTCAGAAAGTACCTTCACACGCTGATTTTTTTTTCTTTTATTGCTTTTTTCACAGCCCTGTTTATTTATGGCTCCAATTTTGTGTGCATACTTGCGCACACTTTCATAGTGGTGAAAGTAGCATCTATGGAAGCTTATACTTGATGTGTGTGAGTGTGTGTGTGTGTGTTTATTGCTACATGACTCAAGGGTGCCCTTCTCTTTTATAATAAGCACAGAAACATAAAATGCTGGTGTTATGTCATGGCCCTCTTACAGAAAGTCAAGAATTTCCCAAGTGAATTCACAAAAAATAAATAGCATTTTAGCTTTCTAGCATTAGGGCTCTGTCGCAAATGCTAACATTTATGTCTAGTAAGCATTTTGCTACAGCGTCAGCTATTTTAGGAATCATTCCAAATGATTGAACACACATAATTCCTTCTAACATTAAAAAAATATTTTTGCCCACACCCGAAAGAATTCTGTCCAATCCCACTGCTCCCTCAGTTATTTTTGCATTTAAAGAATTTAGTTTTTTAGAATTTAGTGACCCTGATCAGGATAAGGCATGTGCTAGACCAATCCACTGAGTCTAATACACTCTCATCTTAACAAACATGGCCTTTCTTTGTCGCCCAATCTTCATTAGAGTAAATGACCTGCGAATTTTTTATTGGTCTTGTGAGATCCCAGTCCACAAACACCTCCATTGCTCCACATACTAGTAACTAACTATTATTAGTTTTCATGCTAACAAGCAACTTATATTCATAATTCGCTCCTTACTCTTATCTATAGATTATGTGGTAAATTTACTATCATTTACAAAACAAACAAACAAAAAAAGAAGCTTATTTATTCTTTTTTTTTTTTTTTTTTTTTTTTTTTGCTGTTGTCTTCTGGTTGATTTGAGCTTGAATTAGTGGAACAATATTTAGTTATCATGCTCCTAGTACTGTAAATAGTAGGCGAGCTGTATTATTGTTTAATCAGCAACCCTGGCAAACCATGTCTTCATAGAGCTCACTTTAAGCACAGAGGTATTGTCATGCTGGAACATGTTTAAGCCCCTTAGTTCCAGGGATGGGGAATCTTACATTACAGCACACTAAGACATTCTCGACAACTGTGTGCTTCCATCTTTGGCATCAGTTTGGAGAAGGCCCACATCAGGTGTCCAACATAGTCATATAGTGTATGTACAAAATACACCAATACACCACACACCATTCATGACATTTTGTGGAATTGCCATTGTCATTCTTATCTGTTTTTGTAGCACTAGCACAGTTGAGTCATTTATCTTTCCCGGAAACATGCCATTGTTGATCAGTATGTGTTCTTACACATATGCCTTTTAGTTATAATTAATCTGTCATTAGGTATATATAAAATTTTTTAATCTACCACTGAGAATATTCTTATTAATTGACATATTGAGTATCAAACATTGTACATAAAATTGACACAGGGCAACTGAACACACTTGCTAGCTTGAAGAAAAGCTTGCTAGCTACCTACTTATAGCTGCTTATCATGATCCGCATGGTTTATTGTGCATGATTCTATTCTGTTTAAATTTGTCAATCATGTATTTGTATTACAGTTAGAATGGTTAGACTGATTTTAATGCCCAGGGTTGATGAAAATAAAGATTCTATCTATAATGTTGCCCTGCATGCCATTCATCAGTGGACGCCTCTGTGGGAAATGTGCAGTGAATTGAACTTTATGGACATGTATTTGGTCACTTTTTTGAGTTTAGCCATGCAGATGATGGCTTCACAAAGAGAAAGCTTTTTAAGTCACCATAATTAAATCTCTGTGAATGTCATATAAATGTCTCAAACGCTCATCAACAGTATTGCAAGTGGACTCGTAGCGTCAGTTTTATGACTGACAGTAAATCTGTCATTTGCCAGCTTCAGTCTTTGTCCTTGGTGGCCAACTAAATTTCATTGGCAGCCATCTTTCTCTTCTTCTTTATACATCTCTGTCTTTGATCTCCTTTCTTCTTCTCTCCTATGCTCCTTTCTCTGTGTCTCTATCTCAAACTCCCCTTTCTTCATCTATTCCCTTCTCTTCCTCTTCTTTTTCTTCCTTTTTCTAGTCCTATCTCCCTCTGTCTTTTTATTTCCCCTTTCTCTATTTACGTCTACATTTCTTCCTCCCTATATCTCACTCATCCTCTCTCCCACTCTGTCCCGCTTCCTCCTTCAACCTATCCTCAGCCTTTTTCCCCTTCCTTTTACTTACTTTTCTATGTTCTCTCTCTGTCTTTCTCTACGTCCATCCTTCTGTCCTTTTCACTCTCTCCCTCTCTATCTCTCTCTGTCTGTCTCTCCTGCCCTGTCTCTCCTTCTATCTCTCTCTCTCTGCACCTGGGCCTTCCCTTCTGAACCTCTCTGACAGCTCCTCATTAATCATTCCACCCCTCTGTCCACAATCCTCTTTCTCTCTTTCACACGGGAAGCAGCTCTCTCCAGTGACATTTATCTTCTCGTCCTCCTCCCAATCCCTCACTTTTCCCAATACACACACTCTCTCTCTCTCTCCCTCTCTCTCTCTCCCTCTCTCTCTCTCTCTCTCTCGTTTGCTTAACCTCCATATTGCTCGTTTCATGCAGTTTGCTCCAGTTTCATGATTCAGCAAATTCACTTCTGAGCTCTATATAATGTGCATGTGGATGAAATAAAATAAAATAGCAGCTCTTAGTCCAGGCCCTTTGTCAGTGGAAATGAAGCCTAATTGTTTGAATATGCTCCGTCCACACTTTCATTATCATTTTCATTCAAAATTTGCAATTTGTCTCCATGTTTCCTCTAGGCATTTTAAATACATCAGAATATACACAAAGTTCCCATTGTAGTCCATCAGCCAAGACCTGGTTAACATTCTTTATTCTTTTTGACATTCATCTACTATCTTTTTCCGTAAAAGCTTGCACAGTTTAATGTCCACTTACGAACATGTTTTTTTTTTTTTTTTCAAGTGCAAGGAAACCAGTAACCTGGAGGAAACCTACTTATGGAGAACTTGCACAGAGAGTTACCCGAGCTCAGGAGAACCTGAGACCCTGGAGCTGTGATGGTGACCCTCAAACCAAGGACACTTCCTAATGTGCCAAATTGCTGTCCTTACTGTAATTGTTATGTTTTTTAATGTAAAAACTGCTGTACCTTTACAAAGCATTATATAGCCTCCATTTTAAACAACTAGAATCGTCACCCTTTTTTCTTAGTGCAGTTTCAAGAAATGTCATAAATTCAAAACTTTGAGGAAAAAAAAATACCAGAAAGCTGGGAGCTATGAGGAAAATAATAATAAAAAAAAAAATTTAATTGTATATATGGACAATTTTATAAAGCCTTTCATCTAAAAATGACATTTGGTAGATTAGCAATGCCATTCAAAGTAGATCTTTATGACAATTGGTTGTATTTACAAAGGAGATTTTTGGTGAGATAGAATCAGTTACTTGTTAGATTGCTAAATTGTAGCTCCAGTGCAAAACGAAAGAATCAATGATCAAACACCAAACATTTCTTAGATGATCATCTACAAAGAATTTTTGTTCAACCTAATTCTTTACTGTTTGGCATGTTCAGAGGCAAGAATATTTTTGATCATTTTCACACCTTTCCAATATTCTGTAAATAACACTGGGTGTGTCAGGTCAACCCAGTCCACGAACTCTATTTCCCAAGACACACCACAGCCGCTGCACTTTTTTTTTTTTGTAATATTATGTTCTACCAGTCCTACTCTAACTATAGTCTCACAAGAAACCTGAATCCAATAAAACACATTAAACTGTTGTGTGATGTGCATAAAACAATATAAGGAAAATAAATCATTGGGTAGGGAGTTCATGGATGGTAGGGCCAAACTGTAACCATCATTATATCGAATGTGCCTCCTTGCTTCTTGCAGCAGTGTTACAGCAGTCCCTACAGCAAGATTTCCCAGTTTGAATACTTTTTATGACACATTTTAAAGGTGGAAGTAAAATATAAAAGATTCCATTCGCTTTGGGGCAGACTGTTTTTTTTTTTCACTAGCACTAAAGCACCTTATAATAATCAGATCTTTCCAAATATAGCTGAAACAAGTAACTAAAGTATTTTAGCGACCTGCATGGACTTGTGGGCTAGGATTTTGTGTAGACTGGTGATAATGGACAGCAGTTGGGAGAACTTCTTATCACTGGCTGGCACTCTAAGAGCCACTGGAATGCCCTGTACATGGGCGCTTGTGGTCTGTGGCCTAGCGAGGAGTGGGCAGGACCCCGAGGTGAAACAAGTCAGACATTGCAGGACTTGTGTTGTCTTTGTTCCACAAAAAAGAAAACAGTGACAGAAGACAGTTTATTTAGTTGTACAGTTGTCTTAGATGGTGTGGCTATGGATGACAGTAGCCTGGTTCAATAAACCATGTATGTGAGAACCAACTTCTGTGTCAGTCTGAAAGAGATGCTACAGTATGTAATTTATGTGATTCAGGTTTGTTGCAGGAAAATAGTCTAGACCAGTCATACTGAAATTCATTTAAAGACAATTTGAAACTGAATTTCATATTTCTGAGTAAACAGTACATTTGGGCAGACAGTGTTTTTTTTTATGCACCAGAATTCGATTAGCTTGTGAAAAATGGACATTAAAAAACAAATATAGAGTCAGAACTAGAGGTCAGTTGTGGAGGATCGCTCACCTACTGCAATACCACCAACATGCTTGTTAGAGGAAGCGGAGGCAGATGAGGATGAAATCCTCTGCTAGTGCAGGAGGCGGAGATGGAGGGAAAAAAATTATCCCAGGAGTGAGGGAATGTTTAAACCTCTATTTTTATCCTGAAGCAGAGGTGGCAACCAAATTCTCAGGATGAAGTTTGGGCTCATGCTCACAGGCATTTTGACAGTTACAATGTGTCATGATCATAATATTTATTTCTTAGTACCTTAATTTCATACAGATGATAACTCATAGGGTAAAAGAACTCCTAGTTACTGTATCTGACAAAATTATTTAGCTAAGTATTACACCACGATTGACACTAAATATGAACCTGTATGCATAGTTTACTTATTGATAGCTAAATATAGCTCATTCTTTTCATCAATTAGGCATAATTGATGCTACCGTTGGATCAGTACACATTCAGGGAGGCTTCAATAACACTTCATTAACCATATCCACTACATATGTATGAGACTTGCAATGATACAGTGCCTGACTTTCTGGCTTGACCATGCAGATCCCCTTTAGTTAGGTTCTTGGTTCAGTTACCAAGAGTCATTTCTGTCAGTCATATTTAAATCTCTAGTACGCAAGTATTTTTGCATATATTTCCTATTCAGGTGGTCCTGTGGCTGCTACCAAAACATGACTACAGGTCCTTAATGTTGTGCTATAGGGAGGGTTGGCAGGTTTGGCAAACTGTTGTTCAGGAAGAACGTTAGTCTGTAAACCAGCCTACATAGAAATTCTTGCATTCCCTAAATGTTTAGTTCTAGGTCTATATATCTTCATACACTGAACTGCTGTCTATTAAAGGTTACACCAGTGCCATATATTCTGCTATTGTGGGTTTTATATATATAATAATATAGGTTTAGAGACATAGGTTTTATATATATAATAATACTGCAGTAATAATGCAAAATATTTGCTTTCCTATTTTGTACAGGTTATGGACAAATATCCTATTCCCAGACCCATACCCAGAGTGCATCTGTGATTCAGTGCTATGGTGACTATGACCAAGACATATTCATTGAGAAGTACGTATAACGTAATGTATACTATTATCTATTGTTATCCATACTGGAGTCATGAATTACTCTATAATAGAAATTGTACTGTCAATAACACAACTTTCTTGAAGTGCTAGAAAATCTTTACTTTTCACAGAAATAAATACATGATTATGCCTTGCCGACATACTGTTTTGCCGACACATTGCTTATACTGTAGAAGCTTTGTTAGATAGTGTTGGGAAGCTCCTTGGGAAAACACGTCCATGTTGTGAACTCATCCTGTGTTGTAGTATGGATCAGAACATCATTCCCATCTGATGTACAGAGGTTTCAGACTGCCCCAGTAGATGCAAAATGGTGCACAATTTGCATGTATTTGTTTTTGTGTAGGATGTTATTCTGTTAAAAACGAAAAAGAATAAAAAATGATTATTGATTCAGAAGAGGAAAAAACTGCAAAACAGGGTGTTCCTGAGCTGCTGTGCATCACCCCAACATAATTTACTGTCCAAGCTGTTGGACTGTGGATATAGTGTGTGTTTTAACACTTCAACCTTAGATAGATGTCCAGTTTCACACAGAGTTGCTGGTAGTGAGCTGGCTGACTAAGGTTCGCTAGATAGCTAGAGGACAGGCTCAACAACATAACAAATTGATCTTGCATTTTAACATCTAATGAGCTACTCTCTGTGTGTGTTCATCAAAGGTCTGATGATAACCATCAAACTGCGTTGTGATGTAATTTATCACAATATTGGTATTGTCTTGCCATACTAACCAGTGCTAACTTATTTTACTGTACTAGGAAAATAAAAACACCAAGAAACTTTGTACATAACTTAATAACTATAGCCATAGGCTTGTCCTTGTTTTGAGTAAAATGAGAGCAGTGGTTGATACAAACTAGTATTAGGAATTAGAAGTAGGATTCTCAAAATCACTGCACAAGTCGTGAGGTACCAACAGAAGTAAATATGGTTATCAATATCAGAGAAGGCATTTTTATGCTTAAGTTGTAATTGATAGAAATAAGAGATGCAGTTGCAAATTGCTTAAATCTATGATCTATATCATCATTATATCAATTATATCAATTCAATCAATTCTGCATCAATTCTGCAGTCTTTGTACTTGGACATCACAAACAATGTGACTATCCAGTGACCATAGACGTTCTTCCAAATTGCATGGCTTCTGTCAAATTTGAGTAGGACTGCTTTGACTATGTTATTTAAATTATACAAACATTTATAAGAAAATTTAAAAGTTCTTATTTTTTTACACAGTTTTTTAAGTTTTAAGAATCATACTATTCGTTCCTTACAAAACTGGCATCTCAAAATTAGTGTCTCAAAATTAGTGGCATCTCAATCTCAACTGTTCCCTGATAATCAGCTGATCAACTGAGAATTGTCATCTCAATTCTAAACCAAAACACTGTGATCCCCATTTAATCACAAATAATACAGTCCTATGCATATGGTGTGACACCACAGATGTGTGAAAAAAAAAACATTTTCCTGCACAACATTCCCAGTCAAGAGAATGTCATGTCCTTGGGAGAAATTTTCATGAGTCATCCCTGCAGCTTCAGATAACAGAACCATTCTCAAGCTCTGTTGTCTGTATCATAAGCTATACAAACAAGATCAGCAAAAAGATATTTCAAGTGTGTAATAATTAGTTTTAATCAGAGATGCTTTTTGTACTTTTGACATATTATGAGCACTGAAGAAAACTATTGCCTGAAATGTCTGCTCACTGGTCTGTTTTAACTCACTCTTTGCACTGTTTTCACTATGCAAGTCTAAAATAATAAATATATATTTCGATAGACATGTGTGGTCTGGTTTTCGTTCAGTGTGCAGACAGCCTCTGCCTTGGATTTTTTTTACTTTTGGCATATTGAGATAAAATAAAAGATGCATAATCTTATGTCAAAATCACAGTATGTTTTTTTTTTTTTTTTTTTTTTTTTTACATTAATGGAGAATTGCAATGCATCAGGAGGAAAATATTTAAAATAGACAAAATCCTGATCTAACAACAAAAGATGGTTATGATCAACCGCTGCTTTTAAAATGTTAGTTAAGCTCAATAAATATGCTTTGCAGGGAGGTGTCTATTTATAATACTGTTCACCTGTAGCCTGCAATATTGCTTTAATCACATAGCATACTGATGCGTACACACATGCATTACATGCGTTGCACATGTAATAACTCATTGTATTGTTTATTGTCATGTGATGAATAGCTATTCCATGGAGTTTAATGTGTCCATAAACTATATAGACAAGCTTACTTGTCTTTAACCATGCTTGTGCTTCAAGAGACAGGCGGGTACAAACAGGATATAGCTCATGGTGTTGCAACACTGTATGTGTTTAATTATGGACCTCCACTTTGCCACAGCTTCTATGCCTGTCTATACCTGAGGAGGAAGCACACCAGGAGAGGTGGTTAATGAAACTCTTCCTCCAGCCCAGGACTTCCACATGGTTCTGCTATCTCCAAAGATCATATATCTTCACGAACAGACCTTCAAAATGTAAAGAAAGGAAAATGAATCAGCTTAAAGCATGTTACTCAGTGTAATTCACAGTATTAAGAAATGCATTTTGACTTTGAGGAAAAGTGAATGTTAAAAAAAGAGAATACCATTTGACATATGATAAGTGTCAAAATAATATTGTACCTCAGGTCACTGCTCCATCAGGTGTTTCTAAATGGAAGGATAATAAGTGATGACAGCAAAGTCCAGAAACTCAGGGCTTTTTAGCTTTTTAGAGCACTTACTTCATTACTCTAAGAGAAATTATATATATATATATATATATATATATATATATATATATATATATATATATATATATATAACCTTTATTTAGAGATGATAGGGGTACCATACAAAACCAGTGATTGTAAGCTTTTTATACAAATCAAAAATTTTAAAAATCTGTCCAATATTCAGCCTGCCTATTGGTATAGTGCAAATGTTAGCTAATTTTCTCTCCATAGCTGTAGCTGGGGAAGGAAGAAGTGAAACTTGTTGTTGTTGTTGTTGTTGTTGTTGTTGTTCTCGAAGGTACAGTGGTGTAGTCAAAAATCAGAGGCTGCCATTCTGACTTTGCTATTCCCAGCTATGAGAAATAGATAATCAGACGAAAACTTCAATCCTAATTGCACAAATCCCTGTTATTGTAACGTATTACAAAGCTAAACATGTTCCTCTGTAGGGTTTCCTAGCTTTTAAGACATCTCAGACTTCATTCATTCATGTCACACTCTTCCTGCTTTCAGCTTTTTTCTTTTGTCTCCTCATTAGTTTTCATTTTCCGCCTCTCAACCAGGAGTTAATCCAAGATTAAAAGCAGGAGACGGCATTTTAGGCTCTTAATAACTTTTTGTCTCCACTCCTTGTCCACTAAGCATCCTGTTTAAAGAGGATTTTGTGGAAGAGCTGCATGGCTAAGCAGGACTCATGTTCAGGTGCAAAACATTAGAGTTCAGTTTAAAGGAAAATGAAATGCCATGCAGGTAGTAGACTTCAGAGTGTGTAAAGACTGCAGAAGTGTTTTCAGAAGTATCTAATAATCAGTCCATATGCAATAATCTAGACAAAGTACTACAAATTGCTTCTTGAGCTTTGCCTGGGGGGTTAACATTGCTAACAGGCCAGGCAGGGGGAGCATCAAGGAGGTGCCAAAATCAGAAACTGTTTAAAAACAGTAGATGTTATTAAACAGTGTTCAAATCCTGAAAATGCCATAGCTATCCATGGCTGGGAATCCTACAGAGCAAAACTGGATGTGTCCTCTGGATGGCATTACTGTATCCCCTGTCAATCCAAGCATCACTAGTGACGCTCATGTATGTGGAAGAGAGCAGTTAGTATTTTCCACCGATCGCTAATGCTTTCCCTCTCTACCCTTTGATGCAGCATGAGCAGCAGTTCATAAAGATGCAGAGGTTGGCTTTACATGTCTCAGAGGAAACACATGCTCACCCCACCCAAGTTGATAGCTGTTGTGTGATACGGGAGAGTTATCTAGTGTGTGGGAATTGGTAAATGACCAAATTGGAGAGAAAATGGGGAAAAAAGAAGTGACTTATGTGACAATTTAAAAGTATTTATACTTGCAGCAATAGCTTCTAAACAGGCAAACTTCAAGAAAGGTATTATCTTTCTCGCCTGATTGAATTTTACGTAAAGAGAACATCACTACATTTAATTTTTGTTGCTATAATACAGCATGATAGCGCATTGTCAACATCAGATGTTACTCATTAAAAGACAACAAATAACACTTTTAGGAGTAGTACATGTTACTGTCTGAATAAAATACATGGTTTTGTGGCAGTTTGAAATGGTGAAATACACACACTGTGAACAGGATAACAGGAGTCGTGATATGAATGACAGAAGTTTTGACAGTGTGTGTCAGTGTGTTGGTTTGTGTCTCACTGGGTTTTGTCAATGAAATCTTTTCAGCTTTCGATTACCTGAGAAGAATATGTCTGCATCCCATGATGCACTGCAACTGATTTCCCATTGGCCTACAGTGCAGCAGTGACACCTGCAGGTGTGAAGTGATGAAAGAATAATCACTTTTTTACTCTTATCATTTCTTGTCTATTTATCTTTGTCTCCCTTTATTTCTCCATTTCTGGCTTAATCTCTTTCCCTATCTATCTATCTATCTATCTATCTATCTATCTATCTATCTATCTATCTATCTATCTATCTGCTGTTTCTCCCACTTCAACCATATTTTCTTCAGTCTTTCTTTACCTAGGTTATAACTCACTCTATCATAGCCTGTGTTGATCTATCTATCTATGTATCTATGTATCTATGTATCTATCTATCTATCTATCTATCTATCTATTTATCTATCTATCCATCTCTCTGTTTTGATCTCTTTCTCACTCTGAGAAGGACAAGTGCACTGTGTGATCAGGGCGCAGTGGGTTGTGTCTCCAGCTAATTAATATGCACAGCAAGGACGAGCTGACAGAATCCAATCAGAGCTGCCTGAGAGAAGAGACAGCACAACACACACACACACACACACACACACACACACAGAATAATAGACAAAAACAGAGAAAAACATTTTATTCTTGTCTTGGCAAGCCAAACATTAACAGGAAAAATACCTAATGTGAATTAAATGGCATTGTTAATTACACATGACATCATGCAGTTTCCACGGTGAGGCAATACGGCTGCTGGTTCCTTTAAACATTCTGTTCACTCCTGCCCTCCAGTACAGCCACTTTACTGCAATTTTAGCATAATTTGAATTCACCAGCAATTGCACTAGCAATCAGCACTATACCTCACCACAAAGTAACTGCAATTTTGTTTACTTTGAAATTCTCACAAGTCCCTAGCTATTGGTAAGTCATATAAATAGAGATTTCTTGGCAGTTCAACAGTGGCACATACTCTCTCTCTCTCACTCGCTCTCTCTGTCTCACACACACACACACACACACACACACAAACACAGAGGGCGAGAGAGAGAGAGAGAGAGAGAGAGAGAGAGAGAGAGAAAGCCTGTTAATGATCTTAAGACTCACATAAGTGACTCTGATAGCATGATTTGTCCATATCACATAAAAACAAACACATCATGGCCAAATGCTGCATTAGCACAGGGTTGTGTATTCACAGTGTTTACCAGAATATTCTGTATGGCCTTCCCAGTCTTGTGGTATTAAGAAGGTAGCTCAGAGTTTGTAAGTTGTGATGCAATGTTGATCTTTCTCAATATAGTAAAGCCTGTGGAACGTCTATGTGCAGTCAACGCCAAGTGTGATCGTGAAAGTGTAATTGTTCTTAGTAGTGTAACTGTCATTTTTCTTAGTGGGAAATTTGATATTTCAATGCTTTATCTAGTTTTCACCATCACTGTGCTTTTACAATGTCCAAAATAAAGGACATTCTGGCTATGCACCAGCAAGTTGAATTATTAAGCACAGTAAGCTATTAGCTGGCACTTGCTTAGTGTGCATATTATCCAGTTGTCTAGTGCTCTTGACTAACTACTTGAAAAATAAATTGGTAAAACTTTACAATACTAATTTTACAGGAACTAAGCAAGAATGACCGAATAGTTCTTCATTAACACTTATCTTGAGCAATTGAATACATCATCATTTTAGCTTCTTTACCTTTTAACCAGTTTTACCAGTTGGGTATCCAGTAGGTCTCTGTTACCCAGCATGCTTTGCCTTCCTGAATTACATTTTGTGAAAACAGCCAAAATGTAATTGTTACAGTGTGTTGGACATTAATGAATGCCACTGTGCTTGTACTTTTTTTTTTAATGGCTTGTAAAAGTCATCTTGTGGGTATGCTGAGGTTACATAATGTGAAAAATTGTATTGATTATCTAATTAGTATGCTGAACTGATGAAGAGTCCCAGCACTGTACTCGTAAATGGCTCACATTAACAAAATGGAGCAGTTTTATATCATGCATTTGGTGCTTTACAGATGCACTCAGACACATATAGTATTTGACTGTTAAGACATTATGATCCAAAATACTGAGTCCGCTACCAAGTCCTGTTTTTATTTAATCGTTTGTCAAAAGTCTAGAACAATTGCCCCGGAGATTTTTCTTCCTGTTTGGTATTTCACTTCCTAGTTTTCTAGCCCAAAGCAGAAAGTGCCACAGTTATCGACTGAGAGGGTCCTGAGGTTCTAAGCTGTCTGTCTTTGCTGTCTAACAAACCATCTTGATAAGCATTTAAATATTCCACACATTTTAACACATTAAAAGAATTTAAATAATAAACACTTCAGATCCATAAACTCTACAGGTAAATGGCTCTAATGACTATCCAGCATATTTGTGAGAAGGTTAAAATATTGCTAGGTAATTAGCTTTCTTATGTACTAATCTGAAAAGTTTCCAGACATATTAGCAGAGGACACTGGTAATTATTATGCCCAATTCGCATGGGGTAAGAGAAATTACAGGGATGGCAGTGTCTACATAATGCATGCATTTTAATAACAAAAAAAATAGTGCAATGCATAAAATCATGCAGATACAGGCCAGCAGCTTTGAATGTTCAAATGAACCATTAGAATGGGGAAGAAATGTGATCTCAATGATTTTGACCATAGCATGAACGTTGGTGCCAGACAGGCTTGTTTGAGTAGTCATATACCTGCTGATCTCCTGGGATTTTCACACACAAGAGTTTACTCAGAATGGTGCAATTAAAAAAAAAAAAAAAAAACATCCAATGATTGGCAATTCTGTGGATGGAAATGCCTTGTTGATGAGAGAGGTCAGTGCAGAATGGCCAGGCTGGTTCGAGCTGCAGGAAAGGCTACAGTAACTCAGATAACCACTCTGTACAATTGTGGTGAGCAGAAAAGTATCTCAGAATGCACAAAACATTGATGGACTACAACAGTAGAAGATTACGTCAGGTTCCACTTCTGTCAGCCAAGAACAGAAACCTGAGGCTGCAGTGGGCCCAGGCTCACCAAACTGGCCAATTGAAGACTGGAAAAAACAAAGCCTGGTCTGATGAATCTCCATTTCTGCTGAGGCACACAGATTGTGGGCTCATAATTTGGCACCAGCAGCATGGATCCATGGAACCAACCTGCCTTGTGTCAACAGTCCAGGCTGGTGGAGGTGGTATAGTGGTGTGGGGAATGTTTTCTTGGTAATAATATGCTGTAATATGCTGACAATAACACTATTTTTTCCTAAATCTTTTGCCCTTTACATGCCTTTCTTTGACCTACCATTGAAACAGTATGCAAGGATATATTCCTAGTTTAAATAATGGATGTGCAAATAACAGCACCAGACATAGAAAACACATGGGCACCGTGTGGTCAGTCACAATTTCATGACTGCATCCATAATGTAAATGCTTCTGTCTCTCATGGCAAGCATTTACATTATGGACGCAGTCATGAAATTGTGACTGTGTCCATAATGTAAATGCTTCTGTCTCTCATGGCACGCAAGTTGAGCCTCATGCCATTGGACATTCTTTGAAGCCAAATGACTCTTTTGATGATAGACTTTTAGTCTGCACATTTTGTGATCATGATATTTGACTGGCAAAACATTTGCTATTGGGACTGTCTGCCCAGCAGTCAAATATCCAGATAACAGCGTAAACATACACATACAGTATCCTGCCATTGCAGGGGTTCTAAGGTGACTGGCACACACTCTGTAAACATCCTGGGTGTCAACCCCATCCAAGGTCAAAAGGCTGATGTCAAAGTGGAGATACTGCCTGTATCCCTCAGCAGTTGAAATGTGGAAATGCAGATCCATGTTTTTTCTTCATGTTTTTCACTGCACGCATTTCATCTGATATGTCTTGACCATAGTACTCCCATTCATCCCATTCATGTTTAACTCAGAAAGAACCCTTATGATACTATGGTCATGATGTGTAATGGAATGAACAGCAGTTACATTTAAGATCCATAATGTAGTGGACCTCCGTTTTTTGCTTCAGAAGAACTCAGCCAGGTGCTCTGGCCCATGAACTATCTCTATAGCCTCTTTCTGTAGTAGCAACTGACTATCAATATAGACAGTTGGCAAGGGCCTTCCAAATTTGTTTGGCAAACCTTCTTTTGTCTGGTTGACTATAAAATGTAAATGTCTACATATTGTCAGATATGATGCTGAGATACCTCCACACGAATTGTGCCCTGGAAGCAAGGTCATGGTCTGATCTGTCTCTATCTATCTCTGATCTATCTCATAAACCAATTTTTATTATTATGTTTTATTATCAATGTAAACATATTTTTCTTTCACACCAATGCAAGCTTAACTATATCCTACGTGACTCCATCCAGCCATTGCTGTGAAAACCCAACTTTGCAGAATTAGTGTGAAGGTTGGATATGTTTTGTTTGCAAACAATTCGGTCTTTTGAGTCAGTCACTAAGGTGAACAAATCTCTATTGGCCCCTGCACTGAGTTCAGTGAGTCTCGTGTTCATTCAGTCTGAGCTGAAGATTTCCAGCATTTCAGCACAACAGCAGCCCTGGTTGCATGATATGGCTGTATATTTAGGCAAACTCTGCAACTGAACAAACTCAGTTAACATGATTCACTAAACAGACTCAAGAATTTCAACTTTCGTGATGGCAGACAAGGGGGGAGCTAAAGTTAGACTGCTGCATCAAAATGTGCAGTTTGTGATTTGGACAGAAGGCGGTGACAGTTGTGCACCAAAGACCTGACAGGTATTATTAATAGGTGGGGCAGTGTGGCTTTTACCAGAATTCTGGCAATAGTTTTTATCTGCTTTAACAATTTCATTAAACTATCACAATTCATGATCTCCCACTGCTTGGTTAGTTTTGTCTGTTTCTGCCACTGCAACATGGTGAAGGAGCTTAAGTTTTTCTTACTAACTAGCCATACCTGCCAGTCCATTCCAGCCATACCTGCTGCTTGCTTTACTCATTGGAAGGAATATAAATAATTGTAGTCATTATTTCCATAGCCTGTGAGGCATTATCGGGATTACTATCCGCATAATGCTGGAGTTCGGGCAAGGCTCTGTAAGTGTTTGTTGCAGATATACCAGTTGCAAACAATTTCAGCATTATTAATGTTCACCGACTCTATTAAGGCTTGCCAGAACAAACACCTAACTGTCTTGCATTAAAAATAAGAAAAGTTGGAAAAAGGTCAATAATTCACACAAGTTAAGAACTTATTAGGTTTATAAGATCTTCAGCAGCACCACCAATACTAATAGGCCATGTGTCTGTTCCAGCAACACAAGCAACCTTGACAAAACAGTAATAAGTTGAATACTATAATTACCATCACCCAAGCTGCAGGTCAATACAATCCATCTGATGTTGCAGATTTAACAAATCAATGTTAGGGTTATTGGTAAGAAGTGTAGTAAGATATACTCAGCATTGGAATCCATTTCTCAAAATCCTTTACGAGACAAGAATTTGAAAGAGGATGAGTGGGATCTAGCAGGAACGTTTTCAGAAGCTTCACAGTCATCCTCACAAGGCATGTCCAGAACAAAAGGAACTAGAACCTTATTTGACAGGTTTTTGATGGCTTTCAAACTGACACATCAGCCGTATCAGCTTAGCAGTCTCTCTATCAATATTCTTGGCATATTACGTCCTGGTTTTTCGCAGGCGTTGGAAGATTTGGTGTTTGTACAATCAACAATAATAATGAAAATAAATTACTCTGGAAATTTGTAGGCACGTTCAAACTTACAGTTACACTCTGTCACCATATGTTTACTTAGTCTATAGCACTGTCAGATATTATACTTTCAGTGTAGTGTGTTCACACAGGAAAACGTCACTGTTTTAACTGCATTTATGCATTGTTAATACATGGATAATGTGGTAGAATAACCAAAGAAATTAAATAATGAAATTCTGGACATTTTTTGCACACAGTGGTTGCAGTATGTTCTACAAAATGGAAGAGGAGAAGAGCTCAAGAAGCCACTATATTTTGACATTTTCTGAATGGCAGATGCACTAATTGAACATGCCACTACAACTCCAGTGCAAATTAAGGGATAAGTGTAGGGCAACTAAAATTAGAAGTTGCTCCTATGGAGACCATGAAGCAATATGTGTTTTCTGTTTAGTTTTCTTCAAACCTGAGACATCAGTATCATACAAACATCTAAATAGTCAACAACTAGATAGTCAAATGCATAGTGTACAGGTTCTCAACTGTGGCCTTGGAGTACCCCCTGTCCAGCATATTTTAGTGTATTCCCTGCTCCATACACACCTGATTGAACTAATCAGCAAATTGCCAGCACTTCCTGAGTTGAAGTGGGTGTGTTATACTAGGAAAAACATTAAAATGTGGAGGACAGTGGGTATTCCAGGACAAGATTTGGGAACTTGTGGCATAGCATATAATTTGATACACTTCCCAAGCCTAATCACATGACTTTTGTAGCTTTTTGATGATGCAATGATGTGTAATAGACACAGATGAACATAGTTAGCCAGAATTAAAAAAAGAATTCACTTATTTAACTATTTCAGCTAGTTAACTAGAGGAAGTTAACAGCACTTAGTTTTAGTTTACTTTAGGTTTCTGCTGTCTTTTAAGTTGTAAGTTCACAGTAATAGATATATTATTTATTTCACCACAAATTATAAAAACATTACTTTTTATTGAAGTAATTACAAATAAAAACTCATGGACTCATGGATTGGTGTCCTGGAACCATCACCATTACAGGAAATGACTCTATTCCAGTACTCATGCCAGCCTGTTCTCAATCACCCACATCTCACACACTGTCTCACAGTCTCACACACCTGTTACTCATTTCTTTAATTAGTTCCACAACAAATATTACACCTCGTCCCTACTGTCACTGAGAGATTTTAGTATCATTTCACTGTAAATGTCTGAGCATTTTTTTTTTGGTCCTGACCCTGGCTTGTTTTGTCTGCATTGCCCTGTCTGCTTGTTCTCTGTGACATCTGCCTGTTTGTTTAACTAAGATTCTGCCTGATGATTTGAAGGTATTCCACAAAGCAAGGTCACTCAATAAACCAGTCTTTTATCACCAAACCTAGCTAACTGATATCAGTTTCTGTATGATGAAGGAAGGTAATCTTAAGCCCCCCAGCTGCTATGGCATCATATGCATTTGGACAAACCTGTTCTATGGCAGGCTAATTTTAAAGCTTAGCTTAGCTTGATCAATTATATTGCCCAGGCAATATAACATGAAACAACCATAGATATAGGAAACAATTGATATAGGAAATCATATTCCGTCATGTATTCCGTAATGTACTGCCATGGCACTGTTTAACAAATTGCTGTCAACCTAGATCACACATATACTGTTAAATTATCCATTGTATAGTTAAGAAGTTTTAATCACTATCCTGGGATTATTGGAAACTGAAATGAAAACATATCTCCTAAACCAGCTCACTCCACGGTTCTTCGCCAGTAGTATAACTTTAGGGTTCGGGATGCAATAAGGCAATGTATGACATTAAATTCATTCATTCATTCCTTCATTCATTCCTCTTCAGTAATCACTTTATCCTATTCAGTGTGACAGCTGATCAGGAGCTTTTCCCAAAAACACTGGGCCACAAGGAAGAACTAAACCCCAGATGGAATGCGCAGGAGTTGTGGCTCCTAGACCCAAAGAATAATTAAGGAAAACTTCTTAAATAACGTCTTCTTAAATTATCTGATCTCATTTTAAACATTACACTTATTCTTGGCTTGATCATTGCCTACTCAATAAAGTAGAGTGTAAGTATAACTGGTTTAAATAAGCTATTGTTTTCTTACAAATTCTGTTGGCTATATTCTGCCAGCTTCTACGGCTTTACTAATACTCAATGGATTTCCTTTTGTTGTGATTGTCTTATATGTTTTAATAAGCAATTTCAGCTTGAAAGGGGAGAGAAAAAACACTGGCTCTATCTCTATTGCCTTTAACTGACACATTGCTATTTCTCCAATCGATTGTCTCCATAGCCTCAATGACTACAGCTTCACATGAATTAGCAGGAACCTGTCACACCTTACATTTTGTTAGTGGAACACACTGAGCCTAGAGCAATATTAAGGGTGTCTGGCTAATTTAAGCAAGGCTAAGTCAAATAAGCTTGGATTTTATGAGCATTCTTTGTGAAAGTGCCTGCAACCTCAGCCAACTGCCTCTGCCTTCATGACGGCGTCAATTTATCATGTACACCATTCTCCAACCCCGTATAAGTAATAAACACAATCAAGGAAAACAAACTGACTGCATGTGTCCTGGATGCTTACATGGAAAGTAGAAAGATGGAATAAGGTGTGTATGTGAGTAAGTGAATCCATAAATCCATGTGGAAATCTGTGCAAATTGTTTTTGCTCTTGTAATTCACTGTTTCAGAGCTCTTCATTTCAGAGAGTGGCATATAAAACGTGACCGTGGTGCTCGATCGATTGATTGTTTTATGAGAGTGAAAGGATGCCCCTCCTGAAATTCATTAAAAGAGATGAAGGAAAAAACATTGTTTGACCTTGTGCACCCCTCCATATCCACCTCCACTTTCATTTCCAGAGCTAACATCCTTCACTTAGTCGATGCAGAAATGGTTTCTGAGCTTTCTATCCTCCTGTAGTCATCCATCTCACTCTCTCCTCCTCACTTCTCTGACCTTTTTACCTTTTGCAGAGCAGAAACTTGTTTAGCATCATCACCAAACCTGCAGCGTTCTCTATAACTAATCGCATTCATCAGCTAGCTTTTCACTGTGGAATATTAGCGCTCTGATTGATGTGCTTTAGCTCCTCATGATCGAGTTGTTTATTCACTACTGAATTCTCACTGTACTCAGTGAGGCACAATAATCAGTTCAGTGTCACATTCATTAGCTTTTAGGAGATCCACAGTGATGGACCACCAAGCTGAGGTTTAATAAAGCTATGGCACTGATGTTCCTTATACAGTATGTTTCAGGCAGCTTATAAAACCATTACTGACCCATTAAGTAGACTACCTTTGCCTGTTTTTTCCTCGAACTTCTCTCTTTCACTCTCTCTTCTCACTGTTTATTATGAATCTCCAACAGTGCTGTCATTAATTTTGTACCCCTATGTGGGCTTTCATAATGGTACAAAGAAATCTGTTTTTAAAAACAAATAAAGACGAATAACTTGCCCAAAAAAATTATTTACACACTTAACCCAAATTTAGTCATTCAGCCAAGATGCTCCCCACGTTTCAATATTCTTTTTTTTTTTAAATATGCCCTTGTTACCTTACCATCACAACCTGGAAGTGCATAACAGCCACATCACACAAAGGGCCACTTACCGAACAACTGGAGGAGCAAATTTTAAAATAGGAATGCACTTCCCCTCCACAGTAGGTACAGTATAAACATGGATGAAATGTTTTCCTTGGTGATTAGCACATTAAATTTACTTTGAACAATGTACAGTCATAAGGCGACCTCTGTAAGGAGAGGACCATTTCTATATATGATTGTAATACTTCAACATCAAGTATGTTTAATTTACTTCAGTAGTCTATATCATATATGTTTATATCAGTATGTTAGTTCTGATGGGTCTTATCTCACTGCCACAAATGACATATGAAATCATATTGCTGCAATATTTTCCTCACCAATGGTAATCATCATAATCAGGTGATTACAGGCAGTACTGATGGCATATGACTTTGGAGAGAATATAAGGGTAACTTTTTTCAGCTTTTTAGAAGCAACTGCAAGAAAACAGCATGTGAGTTCTACTTAATAATTTAAAGTAATAAAATCTCCTTTTTTAACCCTCCAAAGAGATCACAATCGTGACTTCTTGTTTTCTATGGGCTCACAAGACTGAAGTTTGTGAAATTACAGGTCAAAGTTCTCCTACATAATGTCAGTGCAAAAGGAGCCGCTACCAGATGCAAATGTGTGTCTTTCACACTGTGTCCTTTCACCTACAGTGAATTTTCTTTTTGCATTTTAATCACATTTGACATGACCATTGCTTCAGCAGAAAAAAATCAGAAGAGCTTAGTTTTTGGGTATATTCCTGTATTATTGTATCAAGGAAATGGTAAATACTATAGCGTAACTGTAGATGTTGGCACCTCTGAATATGCCTGTGGTTTTCATACTTATGAATTACAAAATGTGAATGGCTGTGATTCAAAAAATTGTCTAAATTGTCACTCCATATCACCAACAAAGATGCTGGATTATGCAGCACGCAGAACATTTAAATCATTGCAGATTTACTTGGGCCACTGTTAACTGTCCGACTAATGACTGCCCACAGTTTTAAAAATAACAATTTGTGCTCTTTTTCCTAGTAATGGCTTTTTACAAATGTACCTAGGCTAAGACTCTCTCAAATAATTTGAGTATTGTAAAATTGCTCCAGTGCTGTAGAATCTCAACCAGACTACACCGTGTGTGGGACAGGAAAATGTCCTAAGCTGTTATTAGACCACCATGTTTCTGTACTGTTTCTGTAATTTATGTATTCTACATTCCTGTATATGTGATTTAGTCTAAATCATGCTATCAGTGTCATCTGGGAGTTCTGATCATTAATGTGGTTTGTGAATGTATGTGCCTGTCAGCATGGTTTACTCTTGAACTGCCAGGTTACTATGTATGTTTGTCTTGGCATTATCCATAAAAATAAGGCCTTTCTGCTTAATTACAACTGGTAGAACTGGGGGTGGTTCCTAAAGGAACTGTTAACAACAATTACTTCATCCCAAATGTAGTTGCTTAGCCAGGATATGATTGGTGCCTGTACTTGAGCTGTCTATGTGGAGTTTTGTACATGACCTGTTAGGATAATTAGGGATAGATGAAATTTATGAAAAATACATTTTTGGTTGAACTATCCCTTGTTCACACAACTGCTCAGCTGGTACAGTGCGTAACACTGATGCCGAGCTCCAGGGTCCCCGGTTTGATCTTGGGTTACTGTCAGTGTGGGGATTTGCATGTTCTGCCCATGTCCTCTGGGTTTCTTCTGGGTTCTCATATTTCCTCACACTGGTTGGCCACTCTAAATGTGAATTAGTGAGCAAATATGTGTTAACAAGATGTCTACCCACTTTGTGCCAAGTGTTATCTTGATAGGCTCCAGATCCACTGGGACCCTGACCAGGATAAAGAGGTTACTGAAGATGAATGAAGGAACAAATGCTCTGTGCTTGGATTGGATTCTCCTCATGTGCATATGTGAATGAATAAATGTAAACCTGGTAAGATGGAAATGGACCCCATTGTGTATTTGGGCCAGGAGAAGGGAGGGCAAATAGCCAAAACCCCTCACCTGGGGAATCAGTCAAGGGTGAAATGAGTTCTGCTCCTGTAGCCTGTTTTTAGTGGATGAGAATTTCAGCCATATCGCTGTTGAATGCAATACAGCACTTTTCAGCTGGACTGCAGATTCTGAGCAGATACTGAGTCCCTGCAAACCAAATCAGAAGCAGAAAAGATAACAAGAAATGTGGAATATCTCTGAAACGTAATTCCCGTGAAATATTCGCTTATTATAAATAAAATGCTCACTATATTGTTCACTATGTCTTTTTATCAGATATGTGTGCACTATTCATTTATTTATTTGTATTTATTATTAATTTATTTAACTTTCTGTTGCACTGTTCTTAATTTTACTTGTTTTAATCTTTGTAAATGTGACCAAACTACATTGATTCTAAGTAAATATCATCCATTAACCCCATTCTGATTCTGATTCAAGCTATATTAAATTGCAGACAAAGATGTAATCCTTAAAAATATTTATTATGTAGTGCACTACTTAAAAAAGGTTAAATATGGGAACTGTAAGGGGTTTTCCTGGAGAAACCCCTATAACAGCTTTGTTAGTAGTCAGGGAAAACTTCCTTATTCAAAGGAACCCTTTCCTGAGGAACCCTTTTTTTAAATTTTATAAAACTAATATAGGCTATTACTTTAATTTCTAACATAACTTTGCCGCGCTGCATTCAGTACCTGATGTTGCCTGAAGTTACCTAACTGAGTTTGATGTATTGCATGTACTGTGCTGACGGGACTACATTTCTTCATATTTCTCACAGAGAACACACTATACATTCATGTGTACTCATTAAGAAACCTTGTCTAGAATAGCACATATTCTGTTGAGACACAGCTTTACACATGTATGGTTTATACACACAATGGCATGGGTTCTAAACACAATGTGCCTTGCACCTGGCATGAACAGTATTTGCAGAAGAAAGAAATATGGCTGTGGAGACACTCACAAAATGTTCTGTTCTGTAAATATTGAATATTGATTGGTTCCATATCCTCTTTACTGAGAGCATAATGTACTTGCATACATTAGGATCCAACAGTCTAATAACACTTACCAAGAAACAATGGCTCGTGGGACAATGACACTTTCTCATCAGGTAATGGTGAGCTGAAAATATTTCATTGAGAAAACACACACACACAGAGAGGGAGGGGATAGGGAGAGAGAGGGGTCTGTATTTGCATCCTCTCAAGGTTTCTTCCTCATGGTACTGTATCTCAGGGAGTTTTTCCTTGCCACTGTTGCCCCAGGCTTGCTCATTAGGGATCTAAAACTACATTTAGATTTCTGTAAAGTTACTTTATGACAAAATCTATGGTTATATCTTTGTTAATGAAAGAGGTCAGAGGAGAATAGCCAGACTGATTTGAGCTGACAGGAAGGCTATGGTAACTCAAATAACCACCCTTTACAACTATGGTGAGCAGCAAAGCATCTCAGAATGCACAACACATTGAACCTTGAGGTGGATGGGCTGCAACAGCAGAAGACCGCATTGGGTTCCACATCTGTCAGCCAAGAACAGAAATCTGAGGCTACAGTGGGCAGAGGTTCACCTAAATTGGACAGATGATGATTGGAATTTTTAAAATAGTAATAGTAATAGTAGATTTTTTTCATTTCTTACTAGTACAAATAACCTGGCCTCAGCACAAGTGTATTACATGGCTGAGAAAACCTATTTGGAAAACTGTCTTACCATCCAGAGCGCTTGTTTGTGATGTAAGTCACTTTATAGACACTCTCCAGTGGCCCTTCAGTTCACCTCATCTCATTATGGCACACAGCTATATAATTCTCCCGTGAGAAAAAAAAAAATCATATTGTGCTTTGAAAAAAATAACAACAAGAAATGCAGTATAATGACATGAAAGCCAGAATAAACATTGGCAGCACTTTACCAAGATGGAGTAATTTAATACTGTTGAAGGGAATGAAACTGGATGCAGGATTAGTAACCTTGTTTCAGGACAGGCATCTAAACACAATTTGCATAAAACTTTGAATTGTGTGAATGGATGGCTAGGTCCTAAGAGGGTAGATGAGCTGTTATATGTTCTCCCCATGTCCACTTGGGTTTCCTGCTTCCACCTTCCAAAACATGCCAGTAAGTGGACTGGCTACTCTAAATTTCCCATAGGTGTAAATGAATGTGTGTGTGCAACGTGTCCTGCAATGGACTAGCATCCCAACTAGAGTGTATTCCTGCCTCATGCCCAGTGTTCCCTCGTGCCCAAGGATAGGAATGCATGAATGAATGCTTTTAGTGTTACCACTTTATGCATACTTTAATACAGACTTAACGCATTACTTTGGAACAACCTATGGCAACTTAAGTGCATTTAAATTGTAAATAATCGATGTTGAAACTTGCACTCCACAGTTGTTATTACACTTGAATATGTTACATAATACATACTGTACCTACTGTATATCTATTTCATAGCCTCATTCCTAATACAGTGTCTTATTTATGAAGTCCATATGCCAGCCAAATTAATGATTTTAATGCCCTCAGACTAAAGTGAACAGACTGTTTATATTTCATACGTTTATATATTTATAGCACTCTTATGGAGTACTCATGAACTTTCTCAAAAAAATTACAGTAATAGTATCTCAATCAGTCAACGCATAATGATAAAGGATGCCGGTTGTTCTCATCCATGTAAAGACAATGTTGCATTAAACTGTCAATATCATCTCACAAATTCTGACAGAAGCCCTTTAAAAAATTCTCCAGCATTGCTTTATATTTATGCAGTGCTTATGACTGTGTTATAAAGGCTCTATAAATAAAGTACCCTATAAGTAAAGTATTACCACTTAATATGATAATGATGCATATTGTTTTTTTCATTACAAAGATCCAGATAAGCAACCAAGAAGAGTTAAGTTGGCATGACAATTAAATATACTTTTGTTATGCACTATATGCTTCAGTATGTTAATGAATAAAATTTATACAAGAGTACTTCCTTACAGCACTGTTATAACCACAGGAACGAGGGCCTGTTCACTAAAGCAATCAGGGCTTGTTCACTGAAGCAATCAGGTAGAGGTGTGAACAGAAGCACTACGCCCAGACACACACACACACACACACACACACAAATACACACAAACAAACAGAAACGAGAGAAAACACTGGAGACATGAGGAAGGGAAAGACACAGGAAAACAAACAGGGAAACTCAGAAAATCCAGGCCCGGCCATGAGAAGCATGCTGTATTGGATTATAATTTAAAATATTATTTTAAATTATACATTTTGAAAAAAATACACAAAAGTATATTTAGGTGTATTTCTGTTAAATGAAAATGTACTTTTAATATTATTTACATAGCTGAAGTATACTATTTAAGCACTTAAGTATACTTCATTTTCGCAAGGGTGTACGTTGTCCAAAACGTACAGTATGTCAGGGTGAAATATTGGGGTTACTACAAAAAGTCATACAGTGCAGTTGTACTTAATACAGCTTCTCAATCAAGTCAATATTGTGCAAAAAGGTCCCTAATTTCTATTTCTTTGTATTACTAAGACCTGTTTTGGGCTGTGCCTGTGTGTATAGTGTGTAACGGTGCTTAATTCTGAGTGCTGATTACCGGTGTGAATATTTTCTGTACCGATGTGAATATTCATAATGCTTAACTCATAATATGGTTCTTTGTGATTATATATGGTTATTATTTCTCTCAATAAGGTTGGGGAATCACCATTCTGTTTCCACCTCATGAACACACCTGAGACAAGAACATGCAACCTATTCAGGCTCACGCCACTGAATAAAAAAAAAAAAAACCTATCGTGGTTGTCCTTACTGGGCCTCATCTGCCTGTTTTCTCCATACTTAGACCATCAAGCCACTGTGGGAGTTGCGTGACAAAATCCCAGCACCGTCAAATCGAGCCCTGAGTCCCTGCAAAACAGAATCAGAATACGAGAGGCATGACAGGGTGAAATGGGAAAAGCAACTCTCCAACCCAACAATCCTCTCAATCACAACACCAAAACACTAAACACAGGCGGTAATTGAGAATTGCATGTGCTCAGGCCCTGCCAATATGGCCTCACTTCGATGATTCTCTCATCCACTCTCTCTCTCTCGCTCTCTCTCTTTCTCTCTAGATGCTCAACTGAGTAAGATGGATGCTCCCAGTCTCTTCACATTACAGCCTTCCCACAGAATCCCATCTTGATTTTTTCAATCCTTGTCTCCCAGGTTGGCACTCTCACAGACGGTGAGAGTTTACCAGTGTATTGACCTTCACCTGTTTATTGCATTTGCTGAGTTTGCTAGAGGATTGCTATCCTCTAGTAGACTGATAGCTTGTCTATTGATCGTTAATATTATCCTATTTATTCTGAAAATACAGAAATTTGTAGACTTTCTCACAAATCTGCTTGTTTCAGTAGAAAAAGCAATAATTGCTGGAGATTTCAACATTCGTTTTAATAATCTACTCTGAAGGCACCATGTCTACATTAGACCCAGTAGGAGTCATTGAGAAAATAACTAGATCCACTCATTTGATTGCATCCATCCTTTATTTAATATTGACATTTGACATAAATATGAGAAAAATCCTACCTCAGTTTGAAATGATCTCTGATCACTACCTCAAGACTATTCGAAATATGATCATACTGAACATACTTACTTTCAACACACTATGCAGCCGTAGAAGGGTAACAGCATAAGGATAGGAGTATCTGACATTAGGGACATTTGGCTGGTCTCCATAGAAATTTACTGAGTTTAAAGTTTTGGACTGGATTTAGGTGGAGGTATAGAATTAATTAGCTGCATTAATAATTATGTTAAGGGAAGGTCCTCACAAGGATAGTGAGACAAGAGAGAGAGTGAGAGAGAGAGAGAGAGAGAGAGAGAGAGAGTGTGTGTGTGTGTGTGGGTATAGAGCAGGCCCTTAAGCAGAATATGTTCTGGGTGCCACAGTTCATTGGTGTGAGTTATAATTTAATTTTGTCTTTGTGGTCAGAACAAAAGAACAATTAGAAAACTTTTATATACTTTTCTTCTATGTGCCTTGCCTCAGTGTTATTTTATAATTTGATTTTACTTCTCAAATAGACCACATAATTCTTTTAGGGACAGAAATTGGCCAATTCGAGTAGCAAGCTTGTTTGGTAGCAGTTTTAGGTAAACAGTGGGACCTGCAGAAGTGCCTCCTGGACTGAAACACTGTCCTATCCTCATTCTCTCTCACTCAGCCTTGCAGGATAATTACCAGGCTGAATGAGACTCCTCTCCATGCTCGTTTAAATAATCAGCTGCACAATGATGCACAAAGAAAACATTCAAGGTACAGTAGGGTCCAAAAGTCTCCTTGAACCTTTCTTATTCCATGTACAGTATATCAAAGGTGATATAATTTTGTTATCAATAATAGTCAACAACAGAACTAAGAAGAAGAGACACATTCAGGTTTCAATATCCAACAAGAAAAATAAGAGACAAGTAATTCAAATATGCAGGTGAAAACCAAAATTCAGGAATGGGGAGGCAATTGGGGATTAACTTCCTCATTCAACTGGCTGGGTCTGAAAGGTTTTAACAAAGAGACTTGAAAGGAGGTGAGATACAATATTGTGAAGGCAACTGCACAACTGCAATTTGTAAGTAACATCATTAATTCTTAATCATTTAAAATGACCTATATACTGCTGTTTCTGTTTGTTAGTTCCCTCTAAGAAATGTACATCCCTTATAGCGAGCCATCTAATAACACTCTCCAGGTTCAGGTGAGTGTTCTCCCTGACCTGTTTTCTGATCTTGATCCAGTAGTCGATTGCTGGAACCTCTGTGGGGATGAGTACCAAAAAACTGTGGGGGGTTGGTAGTCTAGGAGACACTGAAAATGGGTGAGACCTGTGAATGAATAAGCGAGTTTTGTGTTTTGTTAGACAAGGTAAGGCTAATATCGACCCATAGCTTCTCCATAAAAGCTCTCCACACTCTTGAGGGGAATTGAGGTCCTCTGTCTAAAACTATGTCCTTAGGAATGCTAAAGTGGTGAAACACTTGATGAAATAAATGCTCAGCTGTCTCATATGAAGATGGTAGTGCTGTAAGGAGAATCATACCATTATATCGAGAATGGTGGTGTTACCACAGGATAGGGGCAGATCAGTAACAGAATCTATGGCTATGTGGGACCAAGGTCATTCAGGAACAGATAAGGTGTAACTTCCCCACAAGGAGGGTTTGAAGAACCTTGGACTGAGCACAAATAGAGTATGAGGCTAGCAATAGCCTTTATTTGTCACATATACATTACAGCACAGTGAAACTCTTTTCTTCGTATATCCCAGCTTGTTAGGAAGTTGGAGTCAAAGTTCAGTGTCAGCCATGATACAGTGCCCCTGGAGCAGAGACGGTTAAGGGCCTTGCTCAAGGGCCTAACAGTGGAAGCTCGGTGGTGCTTGAACCCTGACGTTCTGATCAGCAACCCAGAGCCTTATCCATTGAGCCACCACTGCCCCTTTTTGTTTTGTTTGAGGATGCAAATTGATAGATGTTGCTGATACTATTTTCCCACCAGTACCTATTTGCTAATAGCCTATGTTTCTTAGACTCACCAGGGTGACCTGTAAAAGAGAGTAATGTGCTGAAGTGGGCATCTTGTCCCTCTGAGCTTCCAGGACATATATCTTGTTTTAGGGACACATCATTGGAAAGTTAAAGGCAATTATTGCCTGTCGGATCTACTCATCTATGTCCCAGAGGATGGCATTGTTGACAAAGGAAGGTAAAGGGATGGTCTCATGTTCTGTGGTGTTTTCTACATCCTCTACTGAGTGTAGGCATGAGAGTGCATCTGCCTTTAGGTTTCTATTCCCTGGGCAGTATGATATCTGGAAGTTTACCGCATTAAAGAAAAGTGACCAGCGGGCTTGGCATGGCTTCAATCTCTTGGCATTCTTTAAATACACTAGGTTCTTGTGGTCATCATCATTTCTTGAAGTTCCTTGATACTAGTAGAGATGGGCCACTTCTAAAATGCTTTTACCTTGTGATCATCCATTCTCAGCCCATTCAGTGCTGATGATGTGATCTGTTTATGGAATTCACAATTCTCACCCTTTATAGTCTATGTAGATGATTACAAACTTGTCCAAAATATTGCTCCAGATCTAATTGATGACTGAATGGCTGAAGGAGCATTAGCTAAACTATAAGACATAACTAAGTATTCATACTGGCCAGAATTGTGATGAATGCCATCTTCCACTTGTACCCCTCTCAAATACCTTAAGGTGATTCTCATTGCAAAGGTCCAGCTTAGTGAAATACTTCACTCATTTTAACTGGTCCACAGGTTAGAAAGGGTAGGGTTTGAGTGCAGAGGGTCAGTGCCCTCTATTAATTAAATGGAACCATAATATGGACAATGATTGGTACAAGACATGTGAATTGTTTAAGCATGCCCAGCTACAAAAGTCAGACCTTGCTTCTCCCAGCAAATGCAGTGATTGTAAGCAGCGGAGGCCTACAATTATAGGGTGACTTGAGCATTGAATGATGGAGTGCTGCCTCCTCATTACGAATTTCACCATTGTGCAGGTGAAGACCCTGAGTAACAGTCATCTCTGTATCTCTTCAAGGGAGAGTCAGTTTCACTCAAGTTGCATGGGTTCAGTATAGCTCAATGTGTATGCACAGATTCAAACGAGGCTTGTGTGTGGGGAACGGGACCTCTTCTAAGTCGTTCCTGAAGTAAACTGTCTGGATGAATAGAAAGGTCTATGAGCAAGTCTAGGTTGCATGACTCGTCTCAGCATGTTAACTCAGTGACAGCATCAGCCTCCAACCCTCTGCAATACATAGTGATTAGAGCACCTTCAATACAACCATTACTATCTGCAAAAGTGTGAAATTCCATCACATACTCTGAAGCATGTCTGTGAATCTGAAAGAGATTTTTAAAATGGCTGGAGCTAAAGAGGTGAGCTGTTTCATTTGGTAAGATAGCTCCTCAACTGCCACTCCCAATGATGAAAGTCTCTGTTCCTGCTGTCCCTGTTGTCTCCATATAGGCAAAGTTTTCTGTCAGCAAAAGTGATAAGAGGCAATGACATATGCAGGGTTCAAAATCCTTTAATAGCATAAAATAAGAAAAAAAAATGTAAAAAAGCCAATGAGCTGACACAAAATCCAAAATCCAGGCACAAAGACAAAAGTAATAAGACAAAGTCAACACTAGGTGAATAAAACAGGCTAGGGCAAAAATGGAAAAACACAATATTCAGAAAGCAGTGTAGGGGTCATACATGGAAGAAAACTATGGATATCATATATAAGCAAAAAGCTAACAGATGTATGCAGATGTATATAGAGAGTCTGTGTAAACTGGAATGAGCTACAGGTATATGCAATCAATAAGCTGGTGAGCTACATCAACAAATAGGCATAGGTTACAGTGGGGAGTTCTGGGAGTTGAAGTTCCTAGAGAAAACAGTGGTTATGATATTTGTCTCATAATACTGTATAAAAGTGTGCTCTTCTTGACTGAAATCAGGAGGAAGAATGATTCAAGGCACAGCGGACATATTAACTCAGTCAGATGTTACCTGTTAGGAGATAATGGCAATTAACGTTATGGCTCTGATTCTCAAAAGGTGTAAAAAACATGTGTATTGTATACCACAAAGTATATCTTTCAAATGAGCAAAACAGCACGTCTTGTCTGTTTTGCACATCAGTCTTTATAAATCTGACATTTAGAGTGTTTTTGCCTGAAGTTGCAACAGACAAGGTGGTGTCTATGCAAATCCCAAATACAAATCTCCTTTTGGAAATTAGTAAAAGAATATTTCAAAAATTATTTATTATTACAAAGTAAAAGTTGCAAATGCAAACAGCATTTGGTTTTTTAATTAGTTCCTATGAATATTTTTTTTTCCCACAATATCTGCAGTGGCTGGTGCTTGTATCTAGTGGCAACTACATTTCCGGCTGTCACAGAGGAAGATGCACCACCCATTCTAGTTGTTTCCTACGGGTAGTTTTTGATCAACTGTTAGTTTTAGTCGTTTTCTAGATTGACCTCTAAAAAGGTCACTTAAAACAGATCTGTCTCAATTTTAAATAGTATTAAATAGGATCAACTGACTGAAATTGGATATTAGCTTTTGGTAACTGACTAAGTAGAAGTCTTAAATATTAGGTTAAAACATTTGGATCGAACTGTAAGTACAAAAGAATTACAGTCATCTACTGTATAAATTCTTCATTCTCTTCTCACTCTGCTGGACGTCCAAAAGAAGCAGGATTTTTAAGCCCTATTGCCCTCTTGGATGCAGGAATCTGGACACAAAACAGGTATAAATTTCTGAGGAGCTTAAGCTATTTCCTCCTCTGAGGATGCCAAGGCCATGTTGAACAAGCAGAGCCATTTATCTGGTGCTCTGCCACCATCAGCCTTACAATTGATGAAACACACACACACACACACACACAAACACACATACACACACAATAACAACAGCTAATCCACTCTTGAGCCTCCTGTTCTGCCTTATTGTCCCAGGGCATCTCTTTGGCTTTATAGCCATACAATTATACCATTTACAGACCTGCCACCCCCAAAGAGTAATGATGACTAGTCCCAAGAAGAGCAGGTTAAACCAGTAAACAGTTAAAAGTACATTTTCTATATACATTCTATATACATTTTCAGTACATTTTCTATATAGTTCTTTTACAAACCACTTCAATAATATCCCTCATAGTAACCTCGAAATGGTTCCAAATATCTGACAATTTTCCCTGTTAATCTACTGCTGAAACTGTTTAAACCAATGAATGTATATACATATGAGTGGACCACATGGCCCCGTTTACTCCCATTGTGTGGTTTGGAGTCTCCATCTTGCAAAAAATTGGAGCCAGCGTCTGCACAGTAGAGACAATGGAGCCAGAGCATGTGCAGTAGATACCGCCGGTTAGAAAATGGGTCCACCATTCCGCCACTCATATTAGTGATAAAAGCTCTACTTGTTCATGTCAGGAGTGAGCATGCTGTATATTACCTGAAGTGCAACTGAATATTACACATCATCTAACTCAAAGTGGCAAGTATAGTGTTATTATTTAATTTGTAAAATGCTAAATTGCAGTCGTATAATTTATGCAATTATATTGACTTTATAATTAACAGGAAAAGATTTTATAGCTTTGAGTCTTGACTGACTGAGCTACCATTTGCTAGCTTGCTGATATTATATATCATTTTAATCAAAGTAATGTAAGTGTAAGTAGCTAATATAAGGTAAAAACTGAAAATATACTGGTAAACAGAAGTTTTTTGTTGTTGTTTTTGAGGGAAAAAAGCTGCTCTCCATGATTTTCTAGCTCTGATGCCTACAGAAAGTCCCCCATCTGAATGTGGAAGTGCTCCATTATGCTCCACTTGTTCTGTTGGTGGAATTGGTGGCTTACCTTACCAAAGTACTTTGAGTATTAGCTAAGGTGTTACATTCAGTAAAATATTATGAAATTAATTAATGTTAGCTGCCCTGGTTTATTCCATCACTTCCTGAATTCACATTGTGCAGTTGCACATGCCAGTTGTAATGTCACACTAGTTGTAATATCAGGACAATGAACTAGTTTAGACATCAAAATGAGAAACATATGGGAAAAACTGCAAAGAACTCCCTGCTGAGGGTCTGTTAGAACAGTTTACAGCAGTAGGAGACATGGCTTTGTTACAGAACTGTCAAAAACCTCAGGTGCATGTTGCAAACTGCCATGTCCAAAACTATCAATCACCTCATCGACCATGACCTTTTAGTTATCAGAAAATAACTCCTGTAAAATGACTTTATTTTAAGGAAAAATACTGGGGTAGATAGCAAGCTCAACTGAAAAATTACATGATTACTTAAAATAATTTGGGGAAATGTAAATTAAAATGTAAGTCTGTCTCGGTCTCCATTCACTAACATGGGAATGGGCGAGGTTACAAAGTGTCCTGCAGTCAGCCATAAATACACAGTGGTTTTTAAATGTATTTACTTTCTAATTATCATTACAATAAAGATTATTTGTTAAGTGTTAGACTCGACAATTTGCCGTAGGCCTATTGAATCTTTTTGTCATTTTTTTGTTTATTTGCTCTTATATTTGAAATCCTAAAGTGCCATTTCTGACCATTTTTGGATTCCAGTTTTTTTTTTTTTTTCTGAAATATTGGTGCACGCCTAATGAATATAGCTATCTGATGTTAAACATATACTTGTCTAATGTTAGTTATGTTGAAAATAAATTGATAAATATTATTTCACATTAATGAACTCAACACATTTTCCATTTATAAAAAGCATATCAGTGCAGAAAGCATATCAATGCTTCTTTCAAGTAGGAAAATTGAGTTGAGATGAGAACACTGACCAAAAGATTACTACAAAACACAAACAGTCATCAGTCATTCCAGATTCATATGTCAATTAGCACATCTGAAATTTTTTAAAAGAAAACTGCTGTTTTGGAGTATTTTTGGTATGATGTACCAGCATATTCTGATGTTAAAATGTATTCCTATGCAAATGTGCGAAGGTTGGTTAGTCCGTATTTACTTTAAAATTCTAAATATGACTTCTCCTATCTCTCTAATGATCAATAATAGCATTCAGTAAGCCCCCAAAAGGTGTGTGCAGGTTTATTCATCTTATAAATTGACTCTATTTTAGTATAAAAACTTTGACTTATTTCAGAGAAGGTTAACCTGTGTCACAGGACTTAGAGAAGAGGGTGGCAGATTGAGCAGACAGATCACATAAAATAAAATGAAAATGAACTGAATTGCATGCACTTTTTTTCCCCAAAGGAAGCAGCTGGTTGCTGGTTCTTCTCAAGCATTATCGTCGACACGCTGTCACAAAATTACAGCAGTCACAGTGTGAATACCATACCGCAAATGTTCAGTAATTAAATAAGAATAGAGTATGCATACAGAAGCTTGGCATATCCATTGGTTTTATGTCTCATTTAATTTTGTTCTCAGCTTGTTCAACACACACATGCACACACACACACACACACACACACACACACAAAAGAAATGTGAAAGTTGATGTAAAACAAAAAAAAATCAGAATAAACATCTGATTATTCAATGATTACTCAGATATTGCACTGAGCATAGCTATAATTTTAAATTATAAAGAAAAGTTGTGCACAAAGCACTTATTAATAAGAGGTACTAAGCCAGCATCCTGCATATGCGTAGCCTTCTTATATTTTTATTGTCTGTCTTTATATTGTTATCTTACCTTTGCAATTAGAGCCTGACTATTTTGTATTATTATTATTAATTCATTATTTTATGACTGAAATAATAAATGTGGCCAATATATCGAGAATGCACTTCCTTACTGAGTATTAAAGCAAGGTTTACTTTGGTTAATGTGCCAGCTAATGTTTTAAATATTACAGATATCAGTTCCCGATAGAAGTCCTGCATGTATGTTATGCACATTTAAGACCTGTGCTCATTATATTAGCAAATGTTAAATAATCACTCTTGTGGTGAAGATTTTTGCATAATTGCGCTGAATTGAACATAATTGAATGGCAGGTGAGGTCAAGATGAATTACCACTGATCAAACTGTTTAATGTGAAACTCGGAAACACGACATGTACTTCTGCTTTCCAACCCACCAATGAATAACATCAAAGAAGAAATTCCTAACTTTCTGGCACATTATTATCATTCAGCCCGGATAAAGATTAGTTGGCAGACAGAACCTTAAAAAGTTTATCTGTGAGTTTGGATGGATGGATTTTTTAAAAAAAATAATATACCAAAAACTTTGCAAAAATAAAAAAATTAAAATAAAATAACACCATATGAGAATAAACTATCCCCCAGTGATGAAGCTAATGTGGGTAATTCATTTCCAACCAAAACATCACATAGAGCCTTCTAAAACTGAGCCTAGAAATGTAATAATAAAAAAAAAATGCTTCTCAGTTCCAGACTCCATAAATTACACATATTTGATTTTGTTTTTCTCTCTCTAAAACACCTGATTCCAGTCATCAGCTAATTATAAATAACTTGAATCAGGTGATAAAGTTCAATTTTATACATAAAGGTGCATAAAATAACCAGTGTGTAAAAAAATGACTGCTTTTAAAATTCTAATGTGTGTGATTTATGATGTTAATTGCTACCTTATTTAAGTGAAGCAAATTAACATTCACTAACACAATTTATTACTCAACATAGATTATTATATAAAATGATATAAAATGATAAGCTTTAGGATAGCTTAAAAACCTAACACATCCTTTAATCCTTGTAGTTTCCTAATTGCATCTGCATCTTCTTTTAATACCATACTCTTCGGCACCGTCATTGATATTCTGAAGGAAACTCAGCACCAGTTGTGATGTTATTATTTTATTTTTTTTCTCTAGAATGCATTATCCTCATGGAAAGCAGGCCCAATTTACACCTTGCATTAAAATTCAATGTGTATCTGGCTGTCTTTTCTAAATAATGACTGATCCAATCTTATCCACCCATTTGCTCCTGGTGTTTAAATGTACTCTTCTCTGTATTCCGTCGGCATTTTGATTGGATCTCAACAGTATGCAAATCTTCAAGCCAACTGTCATATATTCACTGAACCTGCTAAACTAAACTTAAAGAAATACCAGAGGCAAATAAATAAATAAATAGAAACAGACTGCTCTTACTTTATGACTGAAGGTAGGCTTTTTCTTCAATGATTATTATAGCTGTGATTTAGAGGTAATGGTACATAAGCATAAAATAAAGTTTATATTGTCTTTTCCAATAGTTCTAACAGAGCAGGCAGGTTGGTCTAAACAGACAGACAGGGAAAGTAAACCAATAAATCTGTCGCCAAACATCCAGACTGAAAGCTTGAGTTTTATAAAGTAGAGCTAAATTACTAGCAAACGTTTCATTTTAGGTAATATCAAAAAAGAAAAAGAAAAAAAAGAAAAGAGAAACCTTTATATGAATTATTATTGCTGTAGAAAACACCAAGACAGATTACAAAAGAGAATCTATACCCAGGGAAATAAGATATAATTAACATACTGGGAGATTCATTCACAGAAGTTAAATACCAATTATTTCCCTATGTTGATGGATAGATTTATAGCCATTGGTCAATAGTCCTTCTATCAAAAATATATTCACAATTTTGGGCACTGAAGCTATTTAGACCCAGTGTAGTTAAGCTACTTTTGTCCAGTAGCTTGTAGTGTAGCTAGCTACATTTTTCTTAATGATTGAATTAATAGATATTTCAATAGATTTATTGATACTTTTTAATCAAGTAACTTAGGGTTTCCCTACTGCATTTTTAAAATAGCTTGACCAACACTGGATATTAATGGCATGTTTTGCCAACTGATATGGCTTAATGCCATAATCATCATTAAATTATTATTAATTGTAGCAATTCAATATTATGAATGAAGTTATGTAATTGGCATGCTGATCTGATTATCATAGCTATGATCCCATTCACATCTGGCATTAACATGCGTCCTGGTTGATCCAATTGTAAGTGGATAGCGTTAAGCACAGGTGCATTTCAGGGACACACTGTGATCCAATCACTCAGACCACATTTGGAGGTGGACTGGGATGCATATGGCCACAGCACATTTGTAGTGTGAACGCAAATGCATCTCAATGTGTCCCAGACAGCAACAAAGGACCGCCTGATCGACTGCGTTATTGCCCTAGCCTGTAACTACCTAATCATTGTGAGAGTGTTTGGAAATCTCACTGAACTGAAAATAACTCTCTGCTATACACTGATAATAACTCTCCACTGCACTTTTAGGCTGTCCTCACTTTGTAACACTCAGTAAATTTCCATACATTGTGCTTTCCAGTTTTCTTGGTAACATGATTAGCTGCAGTTTCTTTGTCTTTATTAACTTCAAGAGAGAGAGACTTGCTAGTTTGCCTAATGGAAATAAGAGTTTAATAAGTAAGGAAAATGAATCATATTGAAAGCACAAACAAAAGTCAATCAAAATGTTTACAACATTAACATAGAAAAACACAATCAGATTAAATAAACTAATTTAACTGGTGAGCTTTCCTTCACTCAGGTGTATTCCTATGCTAATATATAACAGGAGGTTTCACAGGAGGCAGAAAGAATTGTAGTCCTGCTTTCATCAACTGTTAAATTTGACAGGTGACAGGTGTTCATGCTGATTTATGGCAACAGGTTTTGGGTGATGTCATGTGCCATATGTCATCATCAATCAAATTAATGTTGACAGGTCATAGAAAACAGTTAATAGTGTCAAGTATCGTATTTAAAAGTTGTTAATCATTAAAGTTTGAGACAAAGAATCATTTAGCTTTTACAAGTTAAAAGCTACTTTCTCATGTTCTTCTTTCTTACTTTCTCATGTATACACGTGCACACAAACACACAAACATCTCCAGTTTGGAGGGTCTATCCTTTTCAGCAGTTGTCCTGCCACAGACACAATTAGACAAGCATGTTTTTAAAACATACAGTACATGCATTATTCATTCAACTTTGGGGTAGGGAGGATCCGGTGAGCTTTCTCTAAGTGCTTCACACACACACACACACACACACACACACATACACTTACTTACACCAAAAAGTGCAACACCTGCACAGTACCTGACAGTACACTGACAAGAAACTTCTGTGATGAACAATCTGTAAGTAGCTACAAGCTATTCTGTGACTTTCAATGAAGCTCAAAACTTCAATTCATGAGACCATGGACTTCTCATCAGGTAAGAACATGTATTTTTTAAATCATATGTGAATGTATTATATACATTGACAGAACTGTATTTGGGGTTACCTTGTGATAATCCTCTATTTTCATATTCATGATCTGTGCTTGTTTTGAACTTTTGTGAGGCTGACACACTGATAAGAATGTACGTCAAGGCCTTCATAGCACCTAGGCCTAACACAAAAATATCAGTTCTGGTTTGAATGTGCACTTTGGATACGAAATGATAGACTTCGGATACACACTGAACATTTTCTTTGAGCTAAAGACGAATTTAGACGATACCATCAGGCAAGTAGAAGAAGCAGATGAAAACAGATCAGGTAACTAATAGACTATTGCCTTATATGACACACTCAAGGCTTTGAATAGGTGTGAGGCAGGGAACACATAGAGGTGATAAGATAATTCCATGGTTAAAATCATAAAAGATAAAATCATCATGGCTCAGAAGCGTCCCAATAATATCCCTATTACATATGCAAAAAAAAATAAAAAATAAAAAAGTCTTTCAAGCAGTCTGCACTAACACGACCCATGAACAACTCTGAATCTGCATTTAATTGATGCCATTGAATGGTTGAACCAAAGTTTAAATCTGCAGCCCCACTTTGATACGCAAAACAGTAGACTCAGTCAAAATGCAAATACTGCAATAAACACACCAGTCTCTCAATATGACTACTACAATCAAAATCAAAGTCTTTTAACATTACAATACAACATAAATGAACTTGCTCATTCTTTACAATTAAACTCTGCTGTACTTGACTAGACGAGTGAAAGTTTAAATTCATCGTCCCACTTTAACAGTCAAAACAATCAGAGTTTTAGCTAAAACACACCCGTGCCTCACCATGACTTGTTCTACCAACTGAATCAAATTCTGTTAAGATTACATAATAGTCTAAATGAACATGGTAATTCTATGCAAATAAATTCTGTTTTAATTGTCGCAGTCAACCAGCTGAATGAAAGTTTGGCATTACCTCCTGAACATAATTCTGATAACATCTCAGCTCTTGAAAATACTCCAGAAAATAGATCATCAAAATTTGTTGTATGATCTTAATCAAAGTCTTGCAAGATTAAATTAAGATTTAAAAATTAAACTGGCTAACTTAATAATTTCACCCGTCATTAATTCACAAATTCACTAATGAACGTAATAATGAACTAAATTATGAAATTGACATTGCCCCAACGCCTGATAACCGCTTTGAACAAATGGACATCACCCCATTGCCTAATAATGAAATTGATATTGCCCCGTCGTCTGATAACAAAATTGACATTGATCCATTGCTTGATAATGAAAATGAGCAGGTTGGTAATGGGTTAGAATAATAAAGTTAGAATAATTAATCATGACATATTCAATAACACCAAGCTTAGAAGGAGAGTCAATTTTTCCTCAATGTTAGTAGGTTTGCAGAATTGTAGAATTATTTCCTGAAGATTTTAAACAGGATGATAGATGTGCCTAATGATCAAATAGGCCCCAGGGATGTTGTCACTGTTGAAATCCAAGGCGAGATGCTTAAAGTTTCATCACATGTTCAGTTAAACAGTGGTTCCATTGAATTATAATCTTTTCTAAAGATGTTTGAAAATGCCATCCAGAGTAAATTTCCAATCTTTAGGGACAATATGTTGGAAATTGTCATCCAAGTAGCTCACCCTCCTGAGAGTGGTTCAGGTAAGAAAAAAAACAGAATTGGTAGCATCTGTTTATCTTCCATGACAAAGATAATCCATGTTTTTCCTTGTATATGTATATTTTGAAATAGAAGAAATTGCAAAACAGATCCAGAAGAATGTGGGTTTGTCTGTGCACAATTCAGGTACATCTGTTGATATTAAAAGTTTAAACAATATTTAAACTATAAAAGTGTAGCCAGATAGTCATTTTTCAAACTAGTGAGGCTCCCCACGTTAAAATAATTTATTTATTTATTTTTACATGAAAACCATTATTACAGAGTTAAAATATTACCAGTCTTTTAGGATTATTTGTGAATTCACAAATGTGAATTTCACTGTGCAAGACTAAAATATAAAATGATATTATCTTAGTCCGCTGCTTTCCTATGACCAAGGATGGAATTGCACCTGATATTAGAGCACAAGGTAGTAAAATTTTATGCTTTATCTATCCTGACTTCAATCAAATCTATACTGACAGTCTTTCTTTTCTACCGTTGAAGCTCATCAACCTCCCCAAAGCCATAGGATTTACAGATCAAAAGAAAAGCTATTTCCCCCATTTCTGGAACAGGTTAGAACATTAGAACTATAGAACTTTATGGTTCCATATACTGACCCCAAATATTATGGTATAGAGCACAGGAAGGCAAAAGACAGGGAGGAATTTCTCAAGTGGTACAGAACAGACTCTGACAATGTTTTTGACTTCAAGAAAAATGGCATTTTAAGAAAAGAGTTTGATCGAAAGCTCCTTGAAAAAGTTTCACAAAGCTGTCGTATGACGACAATAATTCCCCTCCTTGGTAAAAGACCATCATAGCCCACTTGAGGGCTTTTCCTCTGAGTAAGCTGAGGAATTGTGCGATCTTTTGTTAGTCTGAAACACCCTCTTGGCCAAAGAAGTACCATGGGCACTGTAGCAGAAAGCCTTTGCACTCTGAAGTTTCTCCCACATATTTGTTGGGGTAGGAGATAAGTGAGCTGGGGTTTGCAGCTGGGGCTCTGTGGGAGACGAAGGCAGTGGATATAGCATTGGTGATCATGTCTAACTTGCCATCCAGCTCTACCAGAAGGTGTTGGTGTTCTCCGACCAGCTTTCCTTGGGCTGTCATGTCGTTATTTGATTCTCCTGCTGTACCCATGGGGTTGGGGAAGTAATCTGTCATGCGACAGTGTCGGAGATAGATGCAAATGCCGTTTAGAATTTATTTAAAGAAACTGGCAAACCGTGATCAAAAACGTGAAGCAAAATACGTAACCAGGAACAGGCAAAAAGTCAGATGATCAGTAAACAGCAATACAAGGGCAAATCCAGAAATGCAAAAACCAGGTAACAAGGTGAGATCAAAACAGAATATCAAACAGAATCAAAAGGCTTGGGAAGTTCAGGTAAGGCACACTGAGCATTACTTCACAGTGAGGCAGTGTCCAAAGTCTGTTTATGAAGGTTGTGAGTGTGAAACAAATAAATAAATAAATAGGCTCAAACTTTTTGTGCGTAATAGAGCGTCTATAGAGACAAAAAGAAGAGTTATTAATCAATCTGGAGGATTTCTTCTGCCCTTGCTCATCGTAGCCATTCCTTTTATAAGCAGTTTAATTGCATCCCATAACAGTTAACATGGGGCTCATGGAGAAAATGTATTTGGTCCCCCAACACCAGCTCAATAAGCTTGGAAAATAGACAGGAAATGAAAACTTAAGAAAGACTGCAGAAAACAACTTGGACGAGGTGATGCAGCACATTTTGGTAAGGACTGATCTGAACGAATATGAGAAGGCAAAACTCTATGCATCAACCCTGCAGACATTTTTAAACTTGTTCAAATTAGGAGACCTGGAAACTACCCAATTCACCCTGTCCCTACCTAAAACATCACAAAGCCAAACAGAAAGGAGTATGACTGAACGTCCACCATCCACCATCTGGAGATGAAATTGTAGGTGCTCAGTATTATATACTGAGGGAAATACTGCATTTAGGAATAGACAAAATGCTTGGTATATATGGATAAAATGTTAAAAAGCTGGACACCCCTCCTCCACCTCCTAAAAACCTAGACTATATTTCTTTTACAACTTTACATTGAACATTATCTTCTGAAGCTTCTTACTTTAATTTACCATTACACATGTCATTTAAATATATCAAGAGAGGTAACATATTGCACACATCTAAATGGTTGTTTTTTATTTCCTCTAGGGCACTTTTTTTAACAAAGATACAACCATATCATTGTTTCTTTTAAATCATAGCTATACATTGATATAATATGATTAATTGAAAATCCTTTAGCTCTGTGACACAAACAAATATATAGTGTTGCCCATAGAAAACTGAAGTAAAACTTTGCACTTGTACATGGTTATATTTTATTATATGAAAGTTCTTTTTTATATGAAAATTCTCCACTGGTTTCATCCATGAAGCATAAAGCTAGCCAGTGTTTGCCAGGCATGTGTCTTTTGTGTGTATTCACACAAAGGGAAAAATTTTCTCACTATGTTGAAGTGCAGCTAGTCTTATTTATATCAGGACAACTTCTCATAACCTCCATCAGTTCTCCAGTATGCATGTGTTACTGGTAATTGATGAGTATGTTCTATTCAAGAATACTGTCAAAAATGCCATATACGATTAGATTCTCAGAAGTGCTTCCAAATGCATATTCATTGGCTTTATTTTCAACAAATGTAGCCCGCTGTCACTGTCCAGATTCACGTTAAATGTGAATAAAGTATACCTGTTCAGATATTCTCCTCTGTTTACTGCCAAGGCTTGATCCTGATTTCTTAAAGCTAAAATGAATGAAAGAAAATAGGCCACTTTAAACCAGTTTACTGGTTTGAAAACTGGGTTGAAACAGTTTTGCAGGATATTGAGTACCATCAATGTAGAGGGCTATAAACTCTTTATCGTAATGTTTCAAATTAAACAGGTTTTTTCTATTATATTATCCGCTGAAGGCATCATTGTCTACCATATAAAAAGCAGCTCCCTGCAGCCAGACTGAAGGTCTTCAATGAGTACCATTTGTGTACATAGTGAACTTCAGAAAGTACAAGTTTCCAATCGCCTTTCAAACTGCCTTAGCACTTGATCTTATTATTGGGGTAAATGTCCATCAACGCGTTGCTTGGGAGGTTCACAAAGAATCCACACTCTTCCATGGTTTCATGATTATAGAATTCAGCTCTGTTCATGCTGATCTTTTGCTGGAACCTGTGAATTAAAATGATCAGTCCATCCCACTCATTTCACCAGACAAACATTTTTCCAGTTTTGTGTCTTTTCAGCCAAGATTTTCTCTATTTTGAAAGTCTTGTCTTTTCCAATGAGAATCTTTTGTAACTCCCTCCAAGGGTTCCCTCTTTTTTTCACCCTCATAATCTTTCAAATTATATACAGAGGGATATCTCGGTATCTGCTTGGAAATGATTAAATATTCATCCATAAAGTTTTGCTCATAATCTTTTTCAAACTGCCTTTATAAATACCAAATTCCAACAATATCACAGACTTTAAACTTGAATTGTGATTTCTTTATTTTCAGGGAAAATGGTTTACACTTTTTTTTCCACCAATCTCCCGGCATTCAAGTGCAGATAGTACACATCAGGATTGAACAAACAAGTGCTGGAGCTGACTTGGGTGAAGTCAATTGCACATCTATGGCAGTTGTCTTTCAGATCACAATCAATAATTTTGTCCAGCAGTTCTCCCATCACTGCACGGATGAGGGCCAGAAGTATGGTGGTTATGCACCTGTCAGTAAGGGTGTCGGAGGCTCTGGGTTATTGATCAGAAGGTCAGGGGTTCAAGTCCCAGCACTGCCAAGCTGCCACTGTTGGGCCCTTGAGCAAGGCCCTTAACCCTCTCTGCCCCAGGGCTGCCATATCATGGCTGACCTTGGCTTCCTAAGAAGCTGGGATATGCAAGGTATTTGTCCATGGTAGCAACCGAGTTGTAAAACCAGGCTTGAATTCACAAGCCATATTGTTTGCCGATGACTAAATTTTAAGTTTTTAAGAATTTTAAGTTGGTAAACTTATTAACTGGGCCTCCCTTTGCTCTCAAAACAGCCTCAATTCTTCATGGCATGGATTCCACAAAAGGTTAGGAACATTCCTTTGAGTTTCTTGTCCATGTTGACATGATTGCATCATGCAATTCCTGCAGATTTTTCAGCTGCACTTTCAGGCCTGTTTTACCACATCCCAAAAGTGTTCTAATGGATTCAGATCTGGTGACAGGGAAGGCCACTGAAGAACTCATTATCAAATTCATGAAACCAGTTTGAGATGACTTTTGCTTTATGGAATGGTGCATTATCATTCTAGAAGTAACCATTAGAAGATGGGTAAATTGTGGCTATGAAGGGATGCACATGGTCAGCAACAATACTCAAATAGGCTGTGGCATTCAAGCGATGATCAGTTGGTATAAACAGGCCCAAAGTGTGCCAAGAAAACATTCCCTACACCATTACATGACCTCCACCAGCCTGGACTGTTGACACAAGGCAGGTTAGATCCATGGATTCATGCTGTTGATGCCAAATTCTGACCCTACCATCTGTATGCCTCAGCAGAAATTGAGATTCATCAGACCAGGCTACATTTTTCCAGTCTTCAGCTGTCCAGATTTGGTGAGCTTGTGCCCACTGCTGCCTCAGCTTTCTGTTCTTGGCTGACAGAAGTGGAACCCAACATGGTTTTCTGCTGCTGTAGCCCCTCCACCTCAAGGTTCAATGTGTTATGCATTCTGAGATACTTTTCTGCTCACCACAATTGTACAGAGTGGCTATCTGAGTTACTGTAGCCTTTCTGTCAGCTTGAACCAGACTGGCCATTCTCCATTGACCTTTCTCATCAACAAGGCATTTCCATCCTCAGAACTGCCACTCATTGGATGTTTCTTTCTTTATTGCACCATTCTGAGTAAACTCTACAGACTGTTGTGCATGAAAATCCCAGGAGATCAGCAGTTATAGAAATATTCATACCAGCAGTCTGGCACCAACAATCCAGCCATGGTCAAAATCACTGAGATCACATTTCACATGAGATCAGATCCACAATCTGATGGTCTCACTTTTTCCCCAGTCTGATGGTTGATGTGAACATTGTCCAAAGCTGCTGGCCCATATTTGCATGATTTTATGCATTGCACCACTGCCACATGATTAGCTGATTAGATGACTGCATGAATGAATAGGTGTACAGGTGTTCCTAATAAAGTGACTGGTGTGTATACGTCATATGGGAGGAGTAATGGGGGAAGAAGGCAGGGTTTCTGTCTTCAATCTTGAAAGAGTAGAAAATGATAACCTCAGAAGAGTTTTTCTCCAACTTTCAGAATAATTCATTGATCTGTTGAAAGTAAGATTGTAGATCATGCCAGTTGGTTCATTCATACCTCAGTTTGCAATTCCCTTTATTATCGGATGGATAGTCTCCTGTAATAGATGCAGAACAATGCAGCGAAACCTCGCGTTAGGATCAATTTTTTGTGCTGATGCGATGTGTGATTCTAATTTGTACTGCTTCTCCATTTACACCTGTAGGGGTCCCGCGAAAAGAAATCCATCCTAATAATGTAGTCCAGCTGTGCAGCCATTTGCCTCTCTCCAACACTAAATTTTATCATGCTTTAAAATTTTCTGAAATATTTGCAGAGTAGACTTAGGCTTATGTACATATTTATTTATTCTGATTGGTCGGAGAAAATAGGTATGCGTGTGGGTTTTGTTTTAAACATACGTGTCTAATTGTATCCTTGACAAGACAACTGTTGAACAAGATACAGCCTCCAAACTGGACATTTTCAGCATTACATCCCAATGACCTTTGACCTTAAGTGTGTATGCATGTCTGTTTCTGTGCATGTGTGCGTGTGAAAAAGTATTTAATTTGTAAAATTTAACTGATTCTTTGTCTCTGACATTGATTAATGATTAACAACGGATAAATATGATACTTGACATCATTAAATAGGATTTCCCATCCATCCATTTTCTGTATCGCTTATCCTACATAGGGTCACGGGTAGCCTGGAGTCTATCACACACACCACAGACAATTTAGAGGTGCCAAGACTAAGGGAGGAAACCCCTGAAGCACATGGGAGTACATGCATGCTCCACGCACAGAGGGAAGAGGTGGGAATTGAACCCCCAGCCCTAGAGGTTTGAAACTAACCGCTAAGCCACCATGACCCCTGTAATTGATGATGACACATAAGAGGAAGTGAGGAAGATGATGAGGGAAGCAAAGAACAGCAAAAATATCACAGAATCACAGATTAAATGGCTCTTGTTGTTGTCACTGCCACTGCACTCATTATATTTCCATCGATCATTCTCAAAGTCCCCAGGTCGTAGACTTTGTTTAATCACTTGAGCTCTCTATTCTATGCATACTGACATAGGTTATTGCTTCCCATTTTGGATGCCATATTGGTAAGACCATGATTGCACAACTTGTATAACAGATGACGGTGCAAGTGTGCCCTCTCCATATTTTAACTCTGTGTTAAATGTACAAAACATAGCAATTCTCCATCATGAATTTTGTGTGTACGCCATCTTTTAAATAAATGGAAACATAATAATTTTTGACACTTCTAAACATAATATAGATATTTTTGAAACATTAACATAATCATGTTCATAAAATGGAGGGATTGAGACAAAATGAGGGAACATGAGACTCTAGAAATATAGGTTTCTGAATGCAGAGGAAAATGGAAACAATCACTCTGGTTAGAGAGAACTTTGGAAACAATGAACCCTTGGAACTTGTTGGCTCAAGTTTTACATTATAGCAGACATTTATGATGGTTATCGAAATATGATCTTCTTCTTCCTCCCCAATTTTTATTTGGGCTTGGGACCGATACTGGGAGTGCACTGCCTTGTGCAACCCCAGTGGCTGGGGTTGGTTCCCTGACCAGGAATCGAATGCGGGCCATGGCGGAGAGAGCTAATAGCTCTCCAGGTACCCGGTTATCGAATATGATAATATTAAATATTTTTTCCCTAATATGAAGACACTTTACAGATTAAATAATAATGCATGCTGTATGCATTTGCACCAAGGATTTTCAACATTTTTTTCTCCTATCCACTAGTGTGTGCAGTTACAGATTGCATTTTAATGCTTCAAGTAAACAGGAGTAATAGGCTGTTTCATTAGTATTGTGGATAAAACAAAAGAGCACAGGGAGTGAAAGACAGTCAGTAAGCACAGCAGTGATTAACAAGCTCATTCTCCCTTAAAAATCCCTGCCAACTTTTTTTTATTGTTCTCTGTTAAGATCCCACAAGGATGTGCCTGTGTGTGTTCACTCCATCTCTTTTCTTCCTCTCACTTTTTTATCATCCCCTCTCTCTGAGGCTTTCCACTAATGACAATAAGGGCTTTCTATTTCAGCAGAATAACAACTAACTGAAACAAAAAGAGAGAGAGAGAGAGAGAGAGAGAAGATGCAGCTTGGCAGTATAAAGAGTAATAGAGGAAAATTCTATAGTTTGAGCAAATGATTTTTGATTGACATGTTGCCCCAGGCAGAATAAAGAAAAAAGACTCACCATTGTACCATAGCATGTACACACACACACACACACACACACACACATTCTTTTTAATTTGACTTTTCTACAACTCTAAGCCACTTCTTCATATGAACTCTCTATGTAATTGTGGAACCTGGTGTGTGAGGGTGTGGACGAAGACTCGGAAGGCAGGCAGAATTTTAACTGAGCTCCGGACTTGTGCTTATTCAGTCTGTGCTTTTCAGCACACTTTCCAAAACCTCCACAAAACAGAACTACTCGACAGCAAAAGGGTCCATCATGGACATTTAGGTCAAGTTCACGCTCCTCTGTGTGTGCTTGTGTGTTGTGTCCCGTGATGCCAGCTATATCTGAAAGTCACTGAAAGCACAAAGAGTTACAAATAAGTAGCCTGGCAGGAAAAAGACAGAGATGAGATTCATCTTCATTTCTTTACCTGCCAGTTTGACCTGGCTCCTCTCTGTCCACAGCTGACACTCAACCCCACTACCACATATGCCCCCACTGCCATGTACCCGTACAACCCCACTCAGGCCGAGGGAGCCATCCTACCTGCAGCTAAATCGCCCCTGTGGAGGGAAAGGTAATCCACCACCACCATCTGTGCCTCCAGCCTGTGAACCACGTCAAACTTAAAGGGCTGAAATGCCAGATATCAATGAGTGATCTGCACATTGGCATCCTTCAAACAGTGGAGCCATCGGAGCGGGGCATGATCAGAACATGCCCCGCTCCCCTTCCACCTCCTCTTCCACCACCTGGGACAAAACGGCCACCAGCCCTCTGTCTGACGCATCAGTCTGCAGAACAAAAGGGAGAGAAAAGTCAGGAGAATGCAATAGCGGGCCCCCACACAAAACCGCTTTTACCTTTCAGAAAGCCCATACCTTTTCACTGGACCGGATCTGGAGACCCATTTTTAGTGAGGTCAGTCAGCAGGCTGGAGATATCCAAAAAAATTGGTACAAACCTCCAATAATAGCCAACCAGCCTCAGGAAGTGCCTTACCATCTTTTAGGTCTTGGGTCTCAGGCAGGCTGCAATTCCTGCTGTCTTATCAATTTTGGGATGCACCTGCCCATGGCACAAGTGGAAGCCCAGACAGCATACTTCCACCCGTCCAATTACACACTTCTTTGGGTTTGCTGTGAGTCATGTCTGTCTCAATGATTTCAGGACAGCCCTCGGATTTTGTATATGCCACTGCCAATCATTACTATAAATGATTATGTCATCTAACTAAGCAGCGGCATATAGCATTGTGCAGATGGAATATTCTGTCCATGAGAAGTTAAAATGTCGCTGGGGCTCCATACAACCCAAATGGAAGGGTGACAAATTGGTGTAACCCAAATGGAGTGGAAGAGGCCCTTTTTTTTCTCGAGATATTGGAGTCAAGGGAATCTGCCAATATCCCTTGGTTAAGTCCAGCGTAGAATAAAAGTGAGCCGAGCCTAATCGATCGAGCAGTTCACCAACGCGAGGCATCCACCGGGCCACCACCAGGCTGCTCCAATCACTGTAGGCCTCCTCGATTACTCCCATGTTGAGCATAGCCTTAAGCTCCTCCCAAACCACATTTTTGTGTTCAGGTACCTGGTATGGATGGCTGTGTACAACCACCCCTGGAGGAGTCTCAATGTGGTGCTCTAAGTGGAATTTAGTTTAAAGGGCTGTGTGATGGGGTAGAGGCAAAAACACATCCAAAAATTCCCCTTGCAACCTGGACACCCCCTGGAAGCCCCGCCCACTTCCCCATTTCACATTAATAATCTTCTGACCTTTTGATCTTGAATTGATTTTCACTTGAAAGTTGCACTGACACAGTTCATTAATGTGAACCACTCTGTTACCAAAGGCCCAAAATGTGGTGCTACACCCCTGTAAGACATAGTTATGATCACTTCAGAATAGACCACTGCCAGTGTGAGATGTGCCAAGGGGCTTGACATTCATCATGCTAATTTTGGTCAGTGTGTTTGGCTTTGGATCTTTGCTCTCTTTCTCAGTCTAAATAACAGCTCACAGTTGAAGAACTCAAAAGTTTGTGTCTTAAACATTACATTTTGAGAGAAGGATTATCATTACAATTCATTCATTTCTTCAAGCATCCCACAGGGGCTTGAGGAAAACTTATAGGAAAACAATCAACGCTGGAGTGGTTGCCACTCCAAAGTTAGTTCCTGTTATCACTTACAATATACTATATCTTTGTTAAATAACAAAACTTTTTTGCATGCATTTATTATTAAGCTTAGATTATGTGGAGCATCTGCCATACATGTCTTTATGGATTAGCAGTGTGAATCAAAGCCAACATTATTGTCAAAGAGATGTGTTGTCAGAAAATTAAGCAACACCTTGTGACCAATCAGATTTGTGAATTCGATGATTGGTTATTTAACTGGCGAAATAAGATATGACTTCTTTCTCATGTATGTCTGTTTTCCAAAAATTAAATAAAAACTATACACAGCTAAAAAACTAAACTACACTACCACAGATGCCTTATCTCGCATGTGTCTGACTTGTTACATCCAAGGAGTAGCTAATACCTTTTTAATATGACGTGCTTTGATCATTTGTCTCAAGAAAATCTGTATTTCATAAGGGAAACGCCATGCATTTCCTGTGTTAAGTCAATTAGGTTGTCTACCTTATTACTTTAAGAGGTTACTTTGAAATAATAGCTAAGAGAGATTTTCAGTGGGTCAAAACTTTACCTACATTTTTTTAGTATTTGGTGGTAATTTGCCATTTAACTGATTGAACTTGGATCAAACACATGGAGTAGTCTTCCACAAGCTTCTCACAATACTTCGCCAGAATTTTTTCTCATGACAGAACTGGTGAAAGTTTGTCAGGTTCGTGCGCCTCCTCGCTCAGACATTCTTATTTCAATTCAGGTCTTTTTTTTTTTTTTTTTTTTTTTTTTTGATGGTATCCAGGTCAGAGCTTTGTGATGGCCTCTCCTTCCAATACTTTTGTTTGGTTGTGTTTAAGCCATTTTCTTACAACTTCACCAGTTCTTTTGTTTTTTTGAGGTTCAGTTGAACCTTTCAAACCAAAGTTTGTTCATCCCTGGGAGTTCAGTTGTCCCGCTTTCTTACACGATACAGCATCTGTGTGGTCCCTAGATTTTTATATTTGCATACAATTGTTTGTAGAGATACTTGAAGCCCATCTACAGCCACAGATGCACTCCCATTTGACTTATAATTATGATAATTATTCAATCTTCTAAAAATCATTACATCAATTTCTGGAATCGTCCAGACTATTTAAAGATACAATCAATTTGTAGGGACAATTTTGACCTAATGGAATTCTGAGACAGTGAATTAAAGCTCATCATAAATCTGTCCCTAATTCATTGTTTTGAAATGGCCTCTGATGTAAACAAAGTAGATACCCTAACTGACTTGCCAAAAGAAATGCATGGTAAATGAAATGTGTGGAGTTGTGAAAAACTAAGATTGAATATCTTCAGCCTAGGTGTATGCAAACTTAGTGGGCCTCAACTGTATAACTGCTAAAAATAAATTAAACTACTACTAGACTGTGACCACAAAAAAACATCTCATACCACTTACTGAGCTGCTCAACTTCCATCTTCTAACACACAGGACACAAGGTCCAACTTTTAATATGCTTATGTGATTTATCATATCTAAAACTTTTAAGCAAGTATTCTGTGATGAATAGTAAGATGAGCTTAGGTGTGCTTGTAGGTGATAAATCTCAATTCAGGTTATTTAAGAGTTTTAGATGTGATAAATGGAGGCTGGATTTGAAGTTGGCACTTTTTTAGAGTGCACCTCATCTTGCTAATCAAGGTAATAAGTGTGTATCAGGTGTATTGGAGCATAAAAACCCTAAACAGTGCTGTTCTGGAGCGCCACAACAATGCAGGTGACAGACATATTAAATCACATTGTTGTCTGTATCCTTGTGAATTGGGTGTAAAAAAAAGTGGTATATAACTATAATAATTGCATTTTTGCACAACTCAACAAGTACAGTTAGATTAGCGTTAGGGGTGGGTTTGGTGTACTTCATTTTTCTTCTTCTTCTTTTTTTACTTCAGCTTTTCATTTCTTTCCTTTTATACGCTTCCTCAACACTACCTTTCTGCTTTCTCCCCATCATTCTCTAATCTAGGTGTATCCACAAAAACTGGGAATTAATAATCAAAATGTAACAAACTAGACTAATTACAAGTAGGGTATCTAAGTGGTGGCCCCATGTGTGTGTGAGAAACCTGTCAGAGAAAGTGGACAGTTGAAAACACCAGGTGATATATAGTTGCCTATTATAGCCTCAGAGTCCTGTTCTTGGCTGAAAGAAGTGGAACTTGATCTTCTGCTTTTGTAGCCAATTTCCTTCAAGGCCCCAAAAACGGCCGCTCACTGGATGTTTTTTGTTTTTCACACCATTCTGTGTAAACTCTAGAGACTGTTGTGTGTTGTCCGTAGACTGTCTGTAGTCCTCAAATCAGCCCATCTGGTACCAATAACCGTGCCAGTAACTGAGATCACATTTTTCCCCCAGACCTGTATATGCATAATTTTATGCCTTATACATTTTACTCAGGAGTGGTTGGTTGTCCTTCTGGCAGGTTCTGCCATCTTTTGAAGCTCCGTTAGGGTAGCCATTGGGTTCTCGGTCACAATATTGACCAAGGCCAGTTAGACCAGTTTCTGAGTTTGGCAAGGTGGCCAGCTCTAGGAAGTTCTGGTGTTTCCAAACTTTTTCCATTTTACAATGATGAATCCCACTGTGTTTATGGGACCATTCAAAACTTTAGAAGTGGTTTTATACCCTTGTTCAGATCTATGTCTTTAAACAATTTTAGACAGAGGTCTAAGGGGAGTTCCTTGGACTTCATGGCTTTGGTTTTTGGTCTGACATGCACTGTGAATTGTGGAAATTATATTTGAGGTAGAGGTAGAGTCCAGACAAATTCAAGACACATCTCAAGATGATGAAAACAAGATGCACCTAGTCTCAATTTGGAGTGCCTTAGCCAAGTGTCTGAATACATATCTTAATGAAATATTTCATTTTCTGATATTTAATAAATTTGCAGAAATGTTCTAAAAACACTTTGCTTTGTCCTTATGGATTATTGTGTGTAGATTATTGCACAAAAACTCATTTTAATCCATTTTCAATTAAAGCTATAACACAATAAATTGTGCAAAAACTGAAGGGTTTCCAAATCAATATATAGAGAGATGCAGCATAGTACCCATATAAATTAATTCCACACTAAAAAAAAAAAAAAATCTTAGCAAGTGAAAATATATTGAAAGGTATCTAGTTTCCTTTTCTAAGATTACCAAACCAAATATAAGATTTTTTTTACTAATTTCGAGTTACATTTTCTAACTGGCAGATAATTTTACTTCTTCCTAAAAATAAATGCTTAAAATGAGCAGAATTTGACTATATTCAAGATATTTTAATAGGTCGTTATTTTTTGCAGTTTAGTACACAAAGAAACAGGAACAAGAGAAATTAGCATGAATAATTGCTTTTTTCCAAAACGTCCTGTTTCCCTGGACTTTGTGTACGACATTCTTTGCTGCACATGTTATGACATATACATGTATTACTGTAAAATCAATAACAATCCAGCTTACTTATCAACTTTTTGAGTGTTGTTCAAACTTTAAACTTTACCTTTCAAATGCACAAAATATTCCTTCATTCACTACTTTCGTCTGCGTGCCTGCACTGTTGTGTTTGTGTCTATGCTTTTAGATTCCAGTGCCATTTCTAAAAGTACTCTATCCATGTTCACATACAATTATATATTTTGCTTGTCAGATGAAAGCAAGAGTCGGTAATTCCCAAAAGAAAATGTCACTGCTTCTGTGTTATAATTATGTAAGGATACATTTTGCACTCGATGGTCATCAGAAGCTGCTGCATTTTGAGAATGATGGTACACGACATTCAAAAATTGTAAGCAAAAAAGTCAGGGCAGACACTTTTCAAATTCACATGAAGCCTATTCTATCTGTGTACCACATGGTAATTTCCAATTGGCATTTAATGAAAATGATAATGTTCAATTTGAGATGTTACTTCCGTACAAAAAACTAGGTACAAGACAGTCAAGTACATAGTGTTGAGCCATAGAGCCAGACAGTCATAGGGAGACTAGAAAAACACACTGACTAGGGCATCATTTATTTCACAATCTGCTTCTATCCCGCTTTTATTACATCTTTAATTTATCTGTACATCAATAATTACACTTCAAACAAGAGAAAACACCTTTTATAATTTTCTTTTTATTATCACAGTGTGATTATTTGAATTTCTCCATTTTTTTCAATCATGTCTTCTCGCTCAAAAATACAAATTATCACAAAACAGGTGGATAGAAACCCCACTCGTGAGAATCCCGTGTGAGCCGAACCTACCATCTGTCCAAGCTAACCTCAGTAACAGCTTCTGATAATTAACAATAATTATACCCACAGTCACATGTGAGTAGGAATCAGATTCTTTAGCATCATTAATTAATTCTGACATGAACACTGAAACAACTGAAGTGGCCCCAAATTCTTGATTGCTCTTGAAATCTTTCATATTGTCAGTGAAGAGCTGTTTTGGAAAGGCGATCTATCTTAGTCAATGGCTACCCAGAATGAGAGGGATACTTCTCTTCCATAATGCATTCTGGATGTCAACATGATTTATTATATTGTAAATGTAAACACATTTCATAGTTTAAAATCCATAAAACTCTTAGCTGAGCTGTCGATAGAATATTAAATAAAACATGTCTTTTACTTTCATACTTTTCTTGAGCTGTATCTCAGATTGAAACATATGTATTACACTGGATGATTTTTTTAGGCATCCTGTCTGGTGTGTATACACCAAAAAAATGAACCAAAATAGTACATAAAAAATACAGGACAATAATGTGTAATGCAATGGTAATATAATCAATAATCATAAACAGATTATAAATAATTTTCAAAAATGGCATACATGAAACCAACATTATTTACTGCTTGTGCGGCATTAAAATTTTGGCCCAAAGGGGCTTGATTGTAAGTTCTGATGCACGTTTTGCCTGAGACGTGGTCTCAAAGAGGTGGTGGCCAGATTCAGATTAGTTCATTCATCCTTCCATGTCAGTATGTGGGCCTAAAGCACTAATAAAGAGACTCTGTGAATACATGCTACAGATGCTGGATACAATTTGTCAGAGTTTGACTTCTACTTGTGTGTTGTTGTACAGTTTATAAACATGTCTTTGTTGGAGCCAGAATAAAATTTCCATGCATAAAATATGAATTCCTTGATTCCACTCATCAAGTTGTAAAATAATTTTGCCTCCTCAGAGTGGATTATAAATTCTTATCTTCTATCAGAAATAGTAGTAAATAGCTTTTTTTAACAATGTGGTGATGTTCAATATGTGGAAATATAAATATATTTGGAATGTCATTGTGTAAGCATTTTTAGATTTCATCTACTGCAAATAATAAACCAAAACTCTTTTTATGTTTCGTAATAATGTGATCTTTACAGAGGTAAGCCAGCAGGAGCAGGATGTTTTTTTTTTTAATTGCAACAAGGATTCAATCAAACAGGATTATAACCCATAGCAAACAAAATCCAAACCAGAAGATATCTCAAACATGACTTTGGATAAGTAGGACAGCTAGAAGCAAGCAGACAAGTATAAGGTACAGGTACACAGAAGGATTACAAAACAAAACAACCAGCAAGTGAAGATAATAGAGACTTACAGCTGTAAGACTTGAAACAACATGCAAGACTTCACAAAACACACAGACACACACAGAGGTTTATAGACAACACACATTAGTGGTGTACACATTGACTGACACAGACTCAATATTTACTGTAAGACTGTACTGTTTTGGAACAATGTGTGCCTTCAATGCATTTATTTAAATCTCGTACGTATAACACAGATACATACAATGGGCCTCATTTATCAATCTTTTAGTTGTGTGTAAATGTTTTTTGTAAACTAACCGAACTAAAAATTTGCATCGAATTTACAAATGTTTTGGAAACGCTGATTTTCTTCCTATGCACATCCATACAGTCAGGCCCATGAGATGGATAATGACCTAAAACGTACCGCAAAAGCAACACAAGAGCTTCTTAAGGCAAAAAAATTGAATGTTCTTAAATGGCCAAGTCAGTCACCTGACCTCAACCCAGTTGAACATGCTTTTCACTTACCGAAGACAAAACTGAAGACAGAAAGACCCACAAACAAGCAGCAACTGAAGGCAGCTGCAGTAAAGGCCTGGCAAAGCATCCCAAGGGATGAAACAGCATTTGGTGATGTTCATGGGTTCCAGACTTAAGGCAATCATTGACTGCAAAGTATTTGCATGCAAGTATTAAAATTAATCTTAATATTTATGGTTGTCAGTTGGTCCAATTACTTTTGAGCCTGTTAAAATGGAGGGACTCTTTGAAAAAGTAATGCAGTTAACGCAATATTTTTGTTAAACCCCTTGAATTAAAGCTGAAAGTCTACACCTGAATCACATCCTGATTGCTTCACTTCAAATCCATTGTGGTGGTGTAAAGAGGCAAAATTACAAAAAATTGTGTCACTGCCCAAATACTTATGGACCTGACTGTATGCAATATTGATGAATGGGACTCACCTGTAAATTACCAGGCATGCGCACAGCATAGCTGATTTACATGTAGTGACCCCCACAAAACTTCATAAAAGGCAAAGCTTATAGAGCTGAAAGTGCAAAATGACTACTAAACAGCCAAAAAACAAGAATTTCTCCGAGATGGAAATTAAAGGACACTATTTTCAGAGTGGTGGAGGAGATTGCAGCAGCTCTAAGAGGCATGAGTTCAACTTTAAAGCAAATATACTAAACACTGAAAATGTGAAAAAATGTGAAAAGGTGAAAATAAAAAATTGATATTTATATTAAACAGATGGATGAATTTCTCCCATTTTTGCCAGAAACCTTTGCTTTATAGACACATGATGAGGCACTGCCATGCATGCTGTAACCATGTCCTCACGTGTGTTTTCAGTTATGCCTGGAGGAGGAATGCGCTCTGATGTATTCGGGGGTAAACAGCTCATTGTATGAGTCATTTATATCACTTTGAAATGTGCTAGTAAGAAAGCAAGAACACCTCGGCTTACAATTACTATATGCATAGACCAGCCTGCCCTCCTCTTATATGGATACATTTCTTATTTTTGAACTTATTTGAGTCTTACTCGTCTTAAAATGCATTTGGGCTGGCTTGCTGTCTTTATTATTTTTATATTTAATATTTCTTTAATGCCATTAAAATGAAACAATGGGCTTCCAAATATTACATTTGTGTATGTGATTGAAATTAATAAGCGATTTAAACTTGATAGCTTAACCCATATATTAAAATGCAGTAACTCCTTTGCAATTTTGTATGATTTGAACCCAGTCAAGATTTGAAGCCAGTTACACACACTCAGGGGCATGAGTAGGATATGAACATTTTTCTGAAATTATAGGATTTTCATGAAGACCAAATTTCTCGTATAAACACTCTTACGAACGATTTACAAATTCGTCATATCCTGTTTGATAAATGAGACCCATTGATCTCACACTTTTAATGTCACACCCAATATCTTCTAAGGTTCAACATTTCAACACTATCTCACACTTAGGCCTAGTTTATACTTCTGTGTTGATACATATTTGTGGTGTAACACAGAGATGGAGTTTATAGGCATGCGTGGCAGAAATACAAGCTTTGATGCTCTAGCTTGCTTTCCACAGGATTTATGGTGCTGTGGCCTTCAAAGTAAACACAGATTGGTTAGAGGAGTGGTGTGTCTGGTTGTATACCCAGAAACATTGTGATGAGACATTGTGACATTTTTTGCATTGTTTAAGCACTTGCAGAATAATATTGTTCAATTCTGAGTAATATCGTTCCAAATACATCTCAAGCATAAACAATAAAGTGTTAAAAAAAATAAATGTAAAATCAAAATAAAACAACATTTTCCCTTATCACATCCAATACTTTCGGTCTTCTATAAGATGGGGATGTGCTGAAATTATAGTCCATTAAAAATCTTATACATAATAATTCATGACAGAAATTGATGAAAAACATTTTTGATAAAAATTGATGGAAAAATAATGTAAAAATCTCATTTTCAACATATTGATATTGCTAGCTTCTCAGGCTGGTGTGTTTTTTTTTCTATAAAATGTCTCCTCTGTGCATTGGACAGCTATAAATGAACAGCATGAGCAAGTAGATAATTGTTTTTTTTTCAGTGAATATTTTTTTTTCCTAATTTGCATCGGAAACTGTGATATGATCACCGTATATAATGGATTTATTTACAGAAAACTACAATCATGACAGTGGTATTTGTGAATATAAAGTGCGAGGCTATATACCAGCACACCAGCTGCTTCTGTCATTTTTGTTTCCTTCTAACAGACTCACAATAAGCACATAATGTAAACCAAAATATAGCAACTCAATTAAAATAAAATCTAAAGCATCTGGCATCATTGTCCTATTTATAATTTTTACAATGAAACATGGGGCTTTCCTTTGCTTTTGGTTTCTGAGACTTTTTTCTTTTCTGTAAATTCTGGTTTGGTTCATGCAACACTTGCACATTACGTGCAAGTACTGTATGAAGACTTAACTCTACACGAGCAGCCGCGCATGACACCCTGACATACTTGTAGATATGCACTCACTGAAGTATAAATCAGCCCTTACACAAAATGCTCTCAAATTCACATAATGCACTCTGACAATACACTCACTGCTCACTGCTCCCTGAACACTTCATTAGGAACACTATAGTGATGCTGGGTAGGGCCTCCCTTTGCTCTCAACACAGACTCAATTCTTCATGGCATGGATTCCACAAGATTTTGGAAACATTCATTTGAGATTCTGTTCCATGTCGACATGATTGCATCACGCAATTCCTACAGAATTTGCAGGTGCACTTTCATACTGCGAATCTCCCGTTCTATTGGATTCAGATCTCTTGACTGGGAAGGCCACTGAAGAACACTGAACTCATTGTCATGTTCATGAAACCATTTTGAGATGACTTTTTCTCTGTGATATGATGCATTATGATGCTGGAAGTTACCATTAGAAGATAGGTAAATTGAGGCCATGAAGGGATGCAACAATAATCAAATAGGCTGTGCCATTCAAGCTTTGATTGATGGGTATTAATAGGCCCAAAGTGTGCCAAGAAAACACCCCAATTACACCATTTCCACCAGCCTGGACTTTTGACACAGAGCAGGTTGGGTCCATGGATTCATGCTATTCATGCTGTTCATGCACCAAATTCTGACTCTACCGTCTGTGTTCCTCAGCAGAAATGGACAGTTATCAGACCAGACTACATTTTTCCAGTCTTCAGCTATCCAGTTTGGTGAGCCGGTGCCCACTGCAGCCTCAACTTTCTGTTCTTGGCTGAAAGAAGTGGAACCCGACGTGGTCTTCTGCTGTTGTAGCCCCTCCACCTCAGAGTGCTCATGAAGTGTTGTGCATTCTGAGATGTTTTTCTGCTCACCTCAATTGTACAGAGTGGTTATCTGAGTTACTGTAACCTTTCTGTCAGCTTGAACCAGTCTGGCCATTCTCCATTGACCTCTCTCTTCAACAAAGTGTTTCCGGCCTCAGAACTGCCACTCACTGGATGATTTTTCTTTATTGCACGTTTCTGAGTAACCTCTAGAGACTGTTGTGCATGAAAATCCCAGGAGATCAGCAGTTATATAAATACTCAAACCAGCCTGTCTGGCACCAACAATCATGCCATGATCAAAATCACTGAGATCACATTTTTTCCCATTCTGATGGTTGATGTGAACAGTATCTGAAGCTGCTGGCCCATATCTGCATGACTTTATGCACTGCACTGCTGCCACATGATTGACTGATTAGATAATTGCATGAATGAGTAGGTGCTCACTGAATGTATATACACATGACTGAAAATGCTTCAGCTAAACAGAACCACATTTATATATGTGTCTAATGTGTTTGCCTAATGTGTGTGTGTGTGTGTGTGTAGGTTTGTGCTTGTTAACATTATGTGACATCAAATAGACCCCATGAGCACCATGATCATAGCATAGGATTAAACTGCCCATTCTTGCTGCAGGCAGTGTGGAGAGCAATGTGAGAGGTGCTTTTTATGCTTACTGTCAGTTGTGCAATTGCAGGGGCAAGTGAATGTCTTGATTCCTGCACAAGCAATGGCTGATAGTGAGGATAAGCAGCAGTGAACTTAACTGCCACACAGGTAAAACTGCCAACCGAGCTAAAATGGAAATAATAACTCACATTCTCTCTTAGTCAAGTGACTAACGTAATTCAATTCTATTCACAATTCTGCATCTTTTGTCTAGATCTGTTGTCTGCCATTTGGATCAAAGGGTTACATAACAAGCTGTTGCTGGAATTAGCGCTGAATTCCTGAGCTCTAAAAAGAGTGAGGAAATGTAGTTTGTGAATATAACCTATTGTTTAATTTTTGAGTATTTATTCATGAAAAAAACGAAGACCCCCATGCTGTTCTAGTTCTGTTTAACACACCATTATTAATGTCTTTCCATTTTTTTTCAGCATATATTTCATTAATAGTTTAATATTAATATATGTCCACAGTGGGGGTCAGAATACAGGCAGGCAAAGTTAAAATAGGGTAATCCATAATCTTTGTTACACAGGTAGAACCAAGAAGTACAATAAAATCTGAAAACCATGGCTTGGATTTAATATAACAATAAAGCATCATAAGACTTTGCACCAAAACAAGAAACAACAGGGTATAAATAGACAAACTGATCAGAGTGTACAGGACAGGTTCTGAGACAGGACTAGAAGAACAACCAAAACACAAGCACATGCCACTTACATTTGCTTATTTGGCTGTCGATTGTCGCCATGATATCCAAACAAACTGTACAAATCTACAAATAAATCACTTCAGTTACATTTTCTTGCTATAGAGTACAGTATGCTCCTTTAAAAAATCTCTCATTTTATAAACAGAACTACTACAGTACAATATTAGAGTATTATTTCCCTTGTGTTGCCAGTACATTCAGTGTGACACTTTTCAGGGGATGTCAAAAACTGACCTGGAACACAGGTCAATAAGAAATGACTTGTGAAGTACATTAAGTGATTTTTGTTGTCATTTTTTCAAGAGATTATTTTAGACATTGCAAGTCTGCCTAACCTGTTATACATGTAATTATAATTTTCAACTTTCTGCTTGCATCAATGTTGTGATTTAGCTATACCATTTGGCTTCAGATTCGTCCCTGGGTTTGCACTGGAGATAAGCCAGACACACAGAGAGGCCATAA